>NC_077231.1:205115622-205438122 GCF_027887165.1 Monodelphis domestica | reverse complement strand
TTTGTCCTCTGATTGACGACACAATTTGAATACCACACATCATGGCTTGCCCTGACAGAAGTCTCACTGGAAGTTTTCCCCTCTTTGCCCATAAGGACAAGCTGTCCTGTGCCTGGTAGCTACAGCCAGGATTTGGTGGGCCTGGCACTACTAGGTACAGCCTTGCAGATTTTCAGAAGTCAGCTGGAATCCTTGTTCTAAAACTAGGAAATGCCAAATTAGCCCCAAACTCCTGCCCCTCGGCAGATACTTTTCTCTTTAAGGTGACAGTGAGCCAGCCCCCCTTAGAGAGACTTTATTCTTACATGTGAATCATCAGATCTTCAGAGTCCTCAGGAACCGCTGCTCCTCTTCTCCCACAAAGCAGTTTGGTAAAATAGAAAGAACATTGGTCTGAGAATCACAATTCCTGGACCGGATGCTTGGCTCTGATGTAGACTAACTTGGTCACCCTAAGCCAAGCATTTAACAGCCTTAAACTTGTTTCCTAATCTGGATAATGGGAATATAAGTGCCTGTATTGCTCTTTTCACAGGATGGTTTCCAGGAAAGTGCTTTGCACAGCTTCAAGTTGTAGAGAAATGAGAAACAGTACTCAGTATAGCAGAATGAGATATTTGGTGGTACCACTTATGACTTGTGTGACCATGAACAATTTATTTAACCCTTCTGGGTTCCAGTTTCCTTATCTGTAAAGTGAGAGGGATAGATTACTTCTGACATCCCTTCCATCATTAAATATATATCCTACTGTGATCTTAGTGGAGAGAAAGCTGGTCTCAGTCAGAAAAGTCAAAATCTCTCATTGTCCCATGTCAGTAAATAATCACTTAAGTGCCTACTATGTACCAGAGGTTCTGTGCTAAGCACTGGGATGCAAAGAAAGGCAAAAAACTCAGTCCCTCATTAATGCATTGCTGGTGGAGTTGTGAACTGATCCAACCATTCTGGAAGGCAATTTGGAACTATGCCCAAAGGGTGCTAAAAGACTGTCTGCCCTTTGATCCAGCCATAGCACTGCTGGGTTTGTACCCCAAAGAGATACTAAGGAAAAAGACATACAAAAATATTCAGAGTATCACTCTTTGTAGTGGCAAAAAATTGGGAAATGAGGGGATGCCCTTCAATTGCGGAATGGGTGAACAAACTGTGGTATATGTTGGTGATGGAATACTATTGTGCTAAAAGGAATAATAAAGTGGAGGAGTTCCATGGAGACTGGAACAACCTCCAGGAAGTGATGCAGAGTGAGAGGAGCAGAACCAGGAGAACATTGTACACAGAGACTGATACATTGTGGTACAATCGAATGTGATGGACTTCTCTACTAGCAGCAATGCAATGATCCTGAACAACTTGGAGGGATCTATGAGAAAGAACACTATCCACATCTAGAGGAAAAATTGTGGGAATTGTGGAAAGGAAATTAGACTGACAGTTTGTGGGGGAAAGGGCCAACTGGGAGTGGCTGTTGGGTCTTGTGACTAGCACTTCCTTCCTGCCGTGTGGGGACTTGCTGCCTGGTGTTGGAGGGTTCAGCCTGTCTGGAGTGGCATGCTCTTCTTGGTTCAGCCCGAAGATTCAGGCCCATTCATCTCTGAAGGTCAGACCTTGTTGCTTTCTGTGTACTGCTAAGATTCCGAATTAGAACAACAAGAGTAGACGGGAGTGGGATAAACTCTCTGCCAGCCTCTGGGGCCTGGCCTCAGGTCTGAAACTGAGAAAAAACTCCAATCCCAACTAGTTATTAAACTTTATGTTATTTGAATTCGCAGTCAGATAAGTGGAGTATCTTTTCTGGTCATAGAGGGAGCTGAACTTCAGTTTAGTCATCAAGGCAATAAAAGACCTTATCAGACCCCTGCTGTTTCCTCTCAGCAGGGGGCATCTCCCTCCATTGCCTCTCCAAGCAACATACCCTCTCTCCCCTAATCTCCTCCATACCCCATACAAACCTCCTTTTATTCCCTGTTTTCCAATCATCCCATTTCCTTTCCCAATAAATATTACAGAATAGAAACACAGAAGTAAAACAACTGCTTGATCTCATGGGTCAATGGGTAGGATTGGGGATGTAGACTCTAAAGGATCACCCTAATACAAATATCAATAATATGGAAATAGGCCTTGATCAATGACACATGTTAAACCCAGTGGAATTGTGCATCAACTATGGGAGAGAGTTTGGGGGGAAGGGAGGGAAAGAACATGAATCTTGGAAAAATATTCTAAATCAACTAATTAAATAAAAATTTCAAAAACAATAAACAACCAAAAACCTCAGTCCCTGCTCTCAAGGAGTTCACATTCTACTGAGGAGACAATGGCAAAACAGCAAGTTATGGAAGGAATAAGCTTGGAGATAAGCACTAGAGAGAAGGCGCTATCATTAAGAGGAATCAAGGGGGTGGCTAGGTGGTTCAGTGGATAGAAAGACAGACTTAGAGATGGACTTGGCACCACTCTGGCCTCAGATACTACCTAGCTGGGCAAATCTCTTAATCCTAATTGCCTACCCCTTTCTGCTTTTCTGTTTTGGAACTGATGTTTAAGTATCTATTCTAAATGAGGGTTGGGTTGTTTTTTTTTAAGAGGGATTGAAAAAGGTTTCTTGTAGAAGGTGGGATTTCCAATCCAACTAAAATTTGAGAGACCTTATAATGTGCTATGCACAGTTTGAGGTACTGGGAACACATTAGAAAAAAAAAAACAGTCCCTACCCTTGACAAGTTTATAATCTAAAGCAGAAGACAAAAAAAAAGTAGTCAGAGAGGAGCAGAGGAGAGGGAAGAGAGACAAGGGGTTTCCCAGGATATAGGGCATCTTTTTCTATGAAGATGAAACCTAGCTAGGCCCTAGTTGCAAGATGGAGTGACCCAAGAATCCACTTTCTGCCCTCTATAAAGAAAGGCATTGGGAGGAATGTGACATTCAGCATTCTAAATAGAGAAAGGAGAAGAGGATTAATTTAGCTAGTGCTTGAAGACAGTCAGGGAATTTGAAAGTTGAAGAGAGAATTCCAGACATGGGGAGGGAGTGGGGAATCCAGGGGAAATGTGCATAGTCAGGAGACTGGACCTGCCTTCTTTTTGCCTCCTTCTCCCACAACTCTCTAAGGTTTTAAGTTGTAGCTCTGTTGCCCATGTCCATGGGTGAAGGGAATTTCTTCAGAGGGAGGTTTTTAAACTAATGAATTCACAGGTCTAGTCCCTCCTGTCCCTCAAAAAAATTATCTCTACTTTCTTGGGAAATATAGAATGAGAAAAAAAGCTTAAAAGATGCCAGGGGTCAGAAAGGAGAGAGGAAAGATCCTAGGAACTATGAATTATAGGTTCTATACATACACATACTAATTGATGATGGTAATGACATTTTGACAGAATGTAGATCAGATGCTGATAAAGATCTCTCTAGAGATAATATATGAAACTTGAGGTCTAGAGGACACCTCAGAGGGAATAAATGCATATTCATCATAATCTTCTTACTAAACCAGCTGCTGCCCCTCAGTTTTATTTCCATAGAAGACATATCCTTTTTTTTTTTAAACCCTTACCATTCATCTTGGAGTCAATACTGTGTATTGGCTCCAAGGCAGAAGAGTGATAAGGGCTAGGCAATGGGGGTTAAATGACTTGCCCAGGGTCACCTAGCTGGGAAGTGTCTGAGGCCAAATTTGAACCTAGGACCTCCCCTCTCTCAATCAACTGAGCTACCCAGCTGCCCTCAGAAGACATATTCTTAGTAATGCTCTTCTCTCTCTCACCCTACAAGATGGATCCTGAGCTTGACCAGTTGGCATACATCTCACCATTATCCTGTTTTCTGATCATGGCCATGGGCAAGGTTCCTTAGCATGGAAAGAAAACAAATCAGCCATAATCAAGAGACCTGATTTCTAGTTCCATTTGGGACTGGCAGCAAATTCCAAAAACCCAGCCTAGTATTCTGTGTTTAGTTTACCCCTGTATTGGTAAAATAGTTCCTGATGCCCAGTTAAACATTTAATTTGTTTTAATGTAGAAAAAATCCATTTTTTCTCCCTTTAATTTCCTCTCCTTAAAAAAAGGGAAAAATATATTCCTTATAACAAATATGCACACTAATACAGAAGTAAATTTTTTTTTGCATTGGTTATGTTTTAAAAAAAGATCTTGTTCTGCCTCTTCAGTCTCTCTTTGGAATCATAGTTGGCCATTATAGTGATCTGATTTTTTATTTTCCAGGAGAATCAGAAGAACTAGCATTATTTATAATTAATTCTTTACTTTTTAGAAGGAAGATACAATGATTGCCCTTCTTTGAGCCTCCATTCTCTCATCTTGATCAATGAAGCAACAAGCATTTATTAATCACTCTGTGCCAGGCATTGTGCTTAAAAAGAAAGCCCCAAACAGTCCCTTGTTCTCAAGGAGTTCTGATTCTAAATGGGGAGACAACTTGCAAACAGCTCTGTTCTTAGAAGTTATATATAGTGGAAATGGGAGGTAATCCCAGAACATATACTATCAATAGTGACAAGAGCATAAGTGCCCAGGAAACACTTCTTGAAGAAGATGGAATTTGAGCTAAGTCTTGAAGAAAGCCAGGGAAATCTTGAAGAAGAGCATTCCAGGCATGGGGAACAGAGTGGAAAAGGCATCAAGGTGAGAAACAGATTATTGTGTGTAAGGAGCAGACAAGAAGTCCAGGACCATTGGACCACAGGACACATGGAAGGGAATAAAATAAAAGAAGACTGGAAAGAAAAGAGTTTGCAAAAGGCTTTAAATGCCAAATAGGATTTTAAAATGAATAGACTGGACTAGGTGATCTATTAAGTACCTTCTAGCCATAGTCCTTGGAGCCTGTGAAAGCTATCATCCTTCTATGTTTCAGAACAAAGGAGACCATGAGAGTCCAATGACCAAAGCAAGACAGGTCCAATGTGGCCATGCCTCTCTGTACTCAGCTTGCCTGGGGGTAGGGGATTGGTAACTGAGCTGAGCGAGACACTGAGTCTTCTTGGCTTCTCTTCAAGGGATTTTCCTTTGGGACCCCACACTCTTAATGGATGCTACATTAGCTAATCCATGATTCAATTAGTTCAAAATGTGCTGGGCCTGGGGGAGAGAAAGGTAAGGTATTGGTTAGAGAAGGGGGTGGGTGATGAGGTACAAATTGCTGACTTTTCCATTTACTGGAATAGGTTTCCTGAGACAATGGAAAGGCAATTTGAAATCCCAATCCCCCCATGCCCTATGCCATTCAAGGACCCAAGGGACTTCAACCCACTAATTCTTTTCTTTGGAGGAGAGGCTTCTGGGTTGTACCAACACCCTTCAGAGATCATCACTGGCAATGAAGAGAAAGCTAGGGTTAGAGAGGGGAGTGGGACAGAGGGAGAGGAAAGGGACCTGAAAGGGGAGTTAGGGTCCAAGAGGGTTATGTATGAGGCCTGAAGTCAAACCACAAACTGGCTGTTTTTCACATCTTCTCTCATTGTAAATACTATTCCTGTCTTTTGCAGTGAGCTCCTACTCATCCCTTGTGTTGACTCTGACTCAGTCCTCTGGCATTTTAAGGGGAGGGAAGAGGAGGAGTAAAAGTTTGTATTGCTCATCTGGGCATTTGTATTATATAGTTTCCATTTGCACCCTTTAGTTTCATCTCCCCAAGGAGGATTAGGGCAGTAATCACAGCTTCTAAATCTTGGGTCCATCTCAGCCCCTTGAAACTGGTTTGGCTCATAGTATTAAGCTATTCCACAAATCCTCATTGAATTAGGAACACAACTACAAAAGATGCTTAAGGGGTGGTAGTAAAGGTGGAGTGCCACCCTGGATGGAATTTTAGAGCCATTTATTCCATTAATTTGCAGATGAGGAAATAGAGGATTGGAGAAGTTCAAGGTCATACTGGTGGTAGTTTGGAGAGCAATCATTCAAACCTAGGTCCTATGATTCTAGGGTTCTTTCTTCTAGTGGAGGAGAGAAAAAAGGAGGAATTCAAGATTAGAAAACAGGAAGATAAGGAGGAAAATGAACAGTGGAAAATGATGCCCATTGGGAGTCAGGAAATCTAAGTTCAAAAATCTAATTCTTCCATTAACCTAGGTGACCTCTAATATCCTATGAGAAGGGAGACTCAGGAAGAACTATTGATATCCTCATGAGCTAAAGTAGTTCAGAGGCAGATTCTGCAGGTTATGAGTTCTTTTTCCTTTCTACAGAAGCAGTTGACTTTATCTTTCTGGTCCTCCATTCCAGCAATTCCAGAGAGGTACTTTTCCCTAGGCAGCATCAATTTTTGCAAAAGAATTCAAAGGTCTGAACATTACAATACCTAGAGGAAGAGAGAAAGAAGATGTCAGAAATATAGAAATAATAAATGTTAAACTTGGAAGAGATATGCTGAGTCAATCAATAAATATTAAGTGCCTAGTATGAGCTGGATAACATTGCTAAATACTAGGATTACAAAGAAAGATAAGAGACAGTCCCAGTTCCCAAAGAGCTCAGACGAATGGGGAAGAAAACATGCATATAATTATGTGAAAACAATCTTATATACAAATAATTATGTGAAAACAATTTATATCAGAGATAATCAACAGAGGGAAGGAACTAGAATTAAGGGGAATCAGAAGAGGCTTCCTGCTGAAGAAGAGATTTTAGTTGGGACTTGAAGGAAGTTATGGAAACTAGGAGGCAGAGATTATGAGGGGGAATGTTTCAGTAATGAGGGGCAGCCAGGAAAAATGCATGTAAGTAGGGAGGTGGACTCTTTTTGTCTTTGCGATGGAAAGCTAGTTAGATTTAATGTCAAAAGAGCTGGGTTAACTTTCTTGGCTCTGCTTCTTACTACCCCTTAATCTTTTGGGGGTCTTAGTTTTCTCATCTGTACAATAAGGGAACTGGATTAGATAATCTCTAAAATGAGAATCCTATATATATATATAAATATATATATTCCAGGCAAACAATCCCACTTTGCAAATGAAGAAACCAAGAGCAAGGGGAACTGATTTGGTCAGTATCACCTTTAACCTAGTGGCAGAGTTAGGATTCAAATTTTGTGTATGATAGAGATGCTTATTGTTGGAGTTGTGGCTCAAATTTCACCTAAGAAGTTCAGATTCAATCTAGGGGCAAAATAAGGCACTCAAAAATCATTGAACATTTAAAGAGGGCATTTTTCTTTGCCTTAGCACAGTAGGAAATATTCAATTTTATAAATATTGAGTATTTACTATGTGTCAGGCATTATGCTAAGCACTGGGGATACAAAAAGAGGCAAAAGACAGTCCCTGCCTTCAAGGAAGTTTCAATCTAATGGGGGAGATGACATGCAAACAAGTCTACACAAAGCAAATTATAGACAAGATTTAATAGGATTTAATCAACAGAAAGAAGGCTTTGGAATTAAGGAGAGTCAAAGAAGGCTTCATGCAGAAAGAGGGGTATTAATTAGGATTTAAAGGAAGCCAGGGGGGACAATGATCAGAGCAGAGGGAGGCAACATATGGGAGACAGCCAGAGGAAATGATCAGAACTGAGTTGCAACAAGGGTATACTGGCACCTTGCTTTTCTGGTTGGAGCACCCTCCATTTGAAAACAGGTCTGATCTGGGTTATAAGGCCATGGCAACTCAAGTGCTACCAAGAACCTACCATGTCTGAGACCCAGATTTTAAATGGCTGGGATTGTTTTTCTGCCCCTAAGCCTAGATGACCTGCAACAGGGCACCAGGAGCTCACCAGTGACAGTTGCTTTTAGGTAAAGCCTCCCCAAGTTGGAGGGGGGGTGAGAGGAAAAAACATGTTTTCAGTCCTACCATACCTTCTCAACAGACTAAATATTAGCATTAAGGGGACAATACAGGAATGGACTAATTGCAAAAAGAAATATTGAAAGACAATGACACAATTCAGTGTCTAGATGGGGAAGAAAAATGGATCTGAGTATTAGCTGAG
Organism: Monodelphis domestica; assembly: GCF_027887165.1. Classification (NCBI taxonomy): domain Eukaryota; kingdom Metazoa; phylum Chordata; class Mammalia; order Didelphimorphia; family Didelphidae; genus Monodelphis; species Monodelphis domestica. The sequence continues at coordinate 205,430,167 of NC_077231.1, read as the reverse complement.
GCCTGAGTCAGTGGAGGATGGAGAGAGAAAATTGTGAATGAGGAAGGAATAGCGAATGGAGCCACGGAGCAAGATGAAGTAAGTGAAGTATGAAATCAACCCTCCTTGGTTGTATTTGCCAAGTCTTGAAACATTCTGTTCCCTAATGTTGCTGGACCTCAAGGAGGAAATAGCTTCTTATACACAGTGACTTCCCCACTGGGAAGAGGGAGAGAGGGAGAGGGAGAGAGAGAGAGAGAGAGAGAGAGAGAGAGAGAGAGAGAGAGAGAGAGAGAGAGAGAGAGAGAGAGAGAGAGAGAGAGAGCCAGGTGCCAGCCAGTCTCTGGAGAGTGAGAGTCAACCAGAAGACAGCTTGGTTTCCAGAGCCCAAGGGGTTAAGCCCATGACAAGCAAATGAGCTGAGACCTTAACTACTGGTGCAGCACAACTGGGGCTGAGGCGAAACTGCAGGCTCCACATTTCTTTATTACTCTGAACTGATTGAGCTGGGAGCCTGGGTTTCTCTCTTAGGTGTACCTCTACTTTATAATTATAATAACTCACATGCCAATGGCACCTTAAAGTTTACAGAGGACTTACAATCACCCTCTGAGGTCCATTGGACAAAGGCTCATCATCCACTTTTGACTGAGGAGGAAAAAAACATTTGAAAATGTTAAGTGATCTGTCCTAGGTTAAAAGGCTACACTGTACTCTGCTCCAGTGGGGATGGGAGAAGAAGAGAGAAAAAAAACCCCATGGGCTCATGTCTTAGAGCTGCTCTTACCCATAAAAGGCAGCTAGGTGGTACATTGGAGAGAGGACAAGGCCCAGAGTCAGGAAGACTCTTCTCCTTGAGTACAAATCTGGTAGCAAATGTTTACTGGCTCTGTGACCCTGAACAAGTCACTTAACCCTATTTATCTCAGTTTCCCATCTGTAAAAAATGAGCTGGAGTGCAAACCACTCCAGTATATTTGCTAATTCAATCTCAGATGGGATCACAAAGAGTTGGACATGACAGAAAATGACTGAACAATGAAAATAATGATTTAGGGCATTTTTTCAAGAGTATACATAGCTTCTATTTCTTCTGAAAATTGCCTGTTTACATCTATTGACCATTTATCGACTGGAGAATGACGCATATCCTTATATATCTGATTTAAGTCTCCATATTTTTTGAGATATGAGACCTTTATCCAAGAACCTGTCCATGAAAAATTTTCTACAATTATCTGTTTTCTTTCTAATCTTGCTATATTGATTTTATTTGTAAGAAGACTTTAAAAAGTTTTAATGTAATCAAAATGATCCATTTTCCATCCCACAATGATATCTCTTGTCTATTCAAACATCCTTCTTCTATCCATAAAACTGATAGGTGATATGTTCCATGTTGTAGTTTACTTATTTTTTAATGCCCCACTTTCTGTCTTAGTATCAATACAATGTATTGGTTCCAAGGCAGAAGAGCAGTAAGGGCTAGATAATGGAGGTTAAGTGACTTGCCTAGGGTCACACAGCTAGGAAATATCTGAGACCAGATTTGAACCCTGGATGTCCCTATTTCTAGACCTGGCTCTCAATCCATTGAGTCACCTAACTGCTCCATTCTAATTTACTTAAAATATCTCCCTTTATATTTAGGCCATATATCCATTTTGGCTTTGGCTTGGCAAATGGTATAAGAGATTGGTCTATATCTCGTTTCTGTTAGACCACTTTTCTCACCAAGTTTCTGAACAATTTTTTCCAGGGTCATAGAGCTAGAGTCAGAGTTGGGGCAGCTCTCTCTGTCTATATTTATTGGACCCAGCTTGAGGATATAGATTTTATGGCTTATTACAACCTGAATCTAGGATTCATTTGCTCATTGATCTGAAGGAAACACTTTGCCTTTGGTCATTTTCTTTTACTTCATTAATTTGGCTCCTCTGGAGTGGAGTCTAACCTGCTAGCTATTCCTCATATACAGCATTCTATTTCTCACACGCTCCCTTTGCACAGGTGGTCCCCCATATTTAGAATACATTCGTTCCTCACCACCACTCCTCTTAGCATCTCCAACTTCCTGAAAAGCACAGTATCCATGTACCATTCCTAGAGTGAGGCTTTTTCTAATCCCATTCCCACCCACCCCCAACCCTCAGCAGGATTCCAGGTGCCCTGAAGTCAGGAAGACCTGTGTTCAAGTCTGACCCCAGACACATATTAGCTCTATATCCCTGGGCAAGTTACTCAACCTTTCCCCAGTGCCCTCATCTGAGAAATAATAGTATTTCTCTCCCATGATTGTTACAAAGAACAAATGAGATATTTAGAAGACATTTTGCAAACCTTAAAGTATATATATATATACATATATATGTATATATATGTATATATATATAATGCACACACACATTTTCTATTTGCATGGTACAATAGAAAGTAAATATGTGTCTTAATGACATACACATATGTAAGCTGGCACATATGTGTGTGTGTATAAAGTCTATTTATAATATGTATATGCCCACATATGCATGCATACTTACTTGCCATGGTGCCATGGACAAATGAGTGTACATTATAGACTGTGTGTATCTCAGATGTTATTTTTGTCTTTATTTCTCCACACACTATTTCTCCAACACCCTGTCCATGGTAGCCACTGAAGAAATATTTGCTATGTTGAATTGAGAAGAAACACAAAGGCGCAGGCAGAAGAGCAAATGTGAGCCAAGACATCAGGGTGGAAGGGGCAAACTGGACAGGAAGTGAGGTCTCCATTATGCTCTCTGTGTGGTTGCACAAAGGAGGTTGCCAACCAGCTGGTATTTGATTAGGTTGGCCTGCGTTTTATCACAGAAGCCAGTTGCTAATAAGAATACATGATTCAAATGGAACAGTATTGGGATTATTCCATTCTCTAAGTTTGGAATCTAAATGATGACCCAAACTGAACGGTAGTCACTTTTAAAGCTTCTCAAGGGTAGTGATTGTTCTGTTTTTGTCCTTGAATCCTTAGAACCTAGCTCATTAATAATTAATGTTTGTTGAATTGAATGATGAGGATAGGATGGTATGACAATGCCAATACCCAATAATTCTTTTGGTTTTGCCTCTTACTCTTTGATGAGAGGCAGCATGAAAAAAAAAATAGGTAAGGTCCTGGACTTGGAGATAAGAAGATCAATATTCAAATCCTGCCATAGAGTTACTAATAGTGTGATCCTGGACAAGTCATTTATCCTCTCTGTGTCTCAATTTCTTCATCTGAAAAATATTGTAGGTTTTTGACTGAATGGCCTCTAAGGCAGGTGGTCTTAACCTGGGGTCTGTGAATGTGTTAAAAACTTTTTTCATAACTATTTCAATATACAAGTATCCTTTCCACATCATGGGGATTAAAGGCTTAGATTCTCCACAATCTAGTTAATCCATGTGGAAATTTTTGGCCCTCTCTTCATACCAGCGAAAAAGTCTGAATTTTTTCCTTTTTTAATGGGGGTTTACAGTATCTTATCGTAAAATTTAGGTTAAATATTTGATCATTGGCTATTTGTAGGTCAGTGTTAAATAAAAATACTGTATAAAATGCAAAAAAAAAAGAAATAAATACAAAACTTAACTTTTCACTTATTTTAACTTTTAAAAAGATACTGTATATATATTGTATCAAAAGAGAAATATTTTAATATTATATTATGCAATATCTATAGTTTATCAATTTCTGAGTTTTTCTGTATTCTGTTTTTCTGTTTTCTGTGGCTTCATTTGCCATCCACAGTTTCCACAAAACTCCTCCCTGACCAATTCCCATTTAATGTCTTTTGTTGACCATGATATACTGAAGCTGAGATGAGGAAAGTTGTGGTGTGGGAAGTACACTTATAATTGGTTTCCTCTGTTAGCCTATTGCATTTTATTTCATGCATTGAAAACCATTGTTCTGAGTGGGGTCTGTAGGCTTCATTTGACTGCCAGTCAAGTTCAAGATGCAGAAAAGGTGAAGAATCTTTATTTAACATTTAAATCAAGATCCTCTGATCTCACTTCTTCAGGTACCTCAGTTCTACATCTGTGTTTATCAGGATTGGAAAATAGCCTATAGAATGTGTGTGAGGTGGACCTGTAGGGAATGCTAAATAATTAAATGAAATATGCATTAGTGTTGAGATGAGCTTTCCCATCACTTCTGGGTGACATCTGGCATCTGCTTGGTGCCAGAGTACTTTGGGGGTGATGAAATCCTTTCATTTGATAACAATAGGGAGAGAAGGCATCAAAGAGAATTCAACCATGGGCCAGGAGCCTGTCCCATTCCCCAAAATTTAAAAGGAGTGATTCTATCTTCTAGTGCATTCCTTTCCTATTTGCTGAGTCTATGGGGATTCTGGGAGGCTCTCCTACCCTCATAGCTATGGCAGCTTCTCACACTTGGTGGCTAAAGCACTTACCTGAGCCTGAGTCCCCTGGCTACCTGTTCTGCTTTGTGTCTGTTTCCCTGAGCTTTGTGGTCTGAACATTGATCATGAGAGTTGGATTTTTGGAGAATGACTGTCTGAGAAGGGAGTTCACAGATCTTTCAGCTGTAGCTGCCCACCAGCAGAAAGTCTTCCAAAACAATACCTTTCTCTTAAAAAAAATTATTTATTTAATTAATTTAGTATATTTTCCCATGGTTACATGATTCATGTTCTTTCCTTCTTCTTCCTCCCCATAGCCAATGAACAATTCCACTGGATTTTACATGTATCATCCATATTATTAATATTTTGCAATAGAGTGATCATTTAGAGTGGACATCCCCAATCATATCCCCATTGAACCATGTGATCAAGCAATTGCAAAACTATATCTTTCTTAGAGAATATGTCCACAGACAAAATGAGGAGTTAAGGAACTGGCTTCCCAGAAGACACAGACAGACCTGAAAGGAGTTGTTTAGACAGTGCTGAGCCAAGGTGAAGGTGAAATCCTTATTCAAAAGTCCTCCATGTTTTAAAGTTTAGGTGTCAGACTTCTAGGGGGCAGCTCAGTGGTATAGTGGATTAAGCACATGCACTTGGAATTAGGAAGACTCATTTTCCTGAGTTCAAATCTAGCCTCAAACACTAGCTGTGTGATCTTAGGTAAATCACTTACCTTTTTTGCCTCAGTTTCCTCATCTATAAAATGAACTGGAGAAGGAAATGGCACATGACTCCAGTATCTTTTTTCTCCTGGCTTATATAGGTGTTATGTTAAATATATTTCCATATTATTCATTTTTGAAAGTGAATAATCTTCTAAAACTCAAACCCCCAAACATGTGCCCCAATAAACAAGTGAATAATCATATGTTTTCATCTGCATTTCTACTCCAACAATTCTTTCTCCTTCTCCAACAGGTGGATAGCAGTCTTTTTCATAAGTCCTCAGAATTATCCTGGAACATTGTATTACTATTAGTAGCAAAGTCTATGATACATTTGATCACTCCACAATATTTCAATTACTGTGTATAATGATCTCCTGGTTCTTCTTATTTCACTCTGCATCAGTTCATGTAAGTTTTTCTAGTTCTTTCTGAAATCATCTTGTTCATTATTCCTTATAGTGCAATAGTATTCCATCACCATCATCAACCAGAATTTGTTCAGTCATCCCTCAAATGAGGGACATTCCTTTAGTTTCCAATTCCTTGTTACCACAAAAGAGCAGCTATCAATATTTTTGTACAAATGGGTCCTTTCCCATTTAAAAAAAATCTCTTCAGGTTACAAACCTAGTAGTGGTATTACCATATCAATTAATATGCAGTCTTTTAAATCCCCTTGGGCATAGTTCCAAATTGCCCTCCAGAATGGTTGGACCAATTCACAGCTCAACCAGCAATGCATTAGTGTCCCAATTTTGCCACATCTCCTCCAACATTTATCATTTTCCTTTGCTGTCATATTGGCCAATCTGTTAGGCAGGAGGTGCTACCTCAGCCACTCCAGTATCTTTGCTAAGAAAACTCCAAATGGGGTCACAGAAAGTTGAATATTACTGAAAACAACTGAACAACAACAACAACAACATCAATCTCCTGGGAAAGTATAATAGGAATTATAGGTCAATATTTCACATTTTAAGTCTACCAGTGCATTTTATTTTAAACATTTCTTTGATGTAAAGGGAATAAATCATGTTCTTATACCTGTATATTACACATTGGGTACCTTTCTATTCCCTTTTGGGAAGGCTTTAGATTTGAGGAAAACCTAAGCATTCCTTAAGTGATTTTCCCAGAGGTACTGGGTTAGGAAAAGATAGAAAGGCAGAAAATTTGAGAAAAAGAGCTTGATCTTTCTCTAGAGAAATGAGGCTTCCTCAGACCCAAATCATCTCTGTGAGCAAGCTCAAAGCTGGGGCTCCTTATTGGACAGGAACATCTCTAGCCCCTGAGTCCTGTACTGATCAACTGTTACACAGAAAATAAGGGAGTTGGGTTAGATCCTCTCTAAGATTTCTTCTAAAGTCTATGATTCCACCTCATTTTCCTTCTGGGCCTCTGTTTCCTTCAATCTAACATTCTATGAAATGACATGTTGCAAGGTCCTAGGAAATATATTGGGGATAGCTGTGTGTCACAAAGTTTAGAGTATAGGACCCGCAGAGTCAGGAAGATATCTGAGCTTGAAATTAGCCTCAGTCACCCTGTGACCCTGGGCAAGTCACTTACCTTTTCTTGCCTCAGTTTCCTCCTCTATAAAAATGAACTGAAGAAGGAAATGGCAAACCACTCCAGTATCCTTGCCAAGTAAACCTCAAATGGGGTCATGAAGAGTCAGCATGACTGAAAGTGAAATGACTGAATGGAGGATACTTATTTTACCCTCTTTTTAATGTTTTAAAAATACTTTCTCTCTTGTCCTGAACATTTATCGGGCCCTGAAAAAGGAAAGAGTCAGCTTGATTTTTGCTGCTGCTGCTGTCTGGCTCTATTTGTCAGGTTCCTTCAACCTCCCAACTATCCAGCTGTGCTCAGAACAGACTGCGATTGGTTCCAGGGAAATCACCCCTTGCTAAGGATGCTGGAAGTGATGCCACTGGAATAAGGGTAGCAGACTAGGTCAGAAATGAATTCAAACTCAAAGTAACCGCAGGACTTAAAAAGGGCAGCCTACCTTTTTTGGGGGGGGCAGCTTGGTGGCTCAGTAGATTAAGAGCCAGACCTAGAGATGGGAGGTCCTAGGTTCAAATTTGGTCTCAGATACTGCCTAGCTGTGTCACCCAGGGCAAGTTACTTAACCCCCATTGCCTAGCCTTTACTGCTCTTCTGCCTTGGAACTGATACTTAAAATAGATTATAAGACAAAGGATAAAGTTTTTTAAAGTGAAAATTTATAATTTTGGAGGGTGGCAGCTAGGTATCTCAGGAAATTGAAGGCATGGTCTACATGTGGGAGGGCAAATCTGGCCTTAGACCCTTCCTAACTGCGTGACCCTGGGCAAGTCACTTAATCTCCACTGCCTAGCCCTTACCACTGTTCTATCTTGGAACCAATACACAGCAGTAAGTCTAAGATGGAAGGTAGGAATTAAAAAAAAATCTACATTGCTACATTCAAAGCACATCTCCCAAGCTTCGTGGTGTCTCTTCCTTGCCTCCAAGTTGAGACTACTTTTTGCTGCTGCTCCCTTCTGTTCCTTTATAGATCACTTCTCAATTCTCATGAACCTCATCACAAGAGAAAGGGGAGATGTATCAGAAAACCTTTAGAGACACTACTGGGGTCAAATGGTAGAAATACTGGATGGAGCCTCAGGAGAGCTAGATTCTGGACTTGGGTCACTCACAAGCTCCCTGTGGGGTTTCAGGAAGGTCACTTAATGTCTCTGAGATTCAGTTTGCTCATCTGCAAAAGGGACATAATCATACCTACCTAATATGGTCAGTGTGAAGATCACATGTATAGTTGTACATATCCATATACTCATATATAAACATAAACTTTGAAATGCCATAGAAACACATCTTTATAGAGTGCTTACTCTGCACCAGGCAGAGGGCTTATTTTACCATTATTTTGTAATTTTACAATTATTATCTCATATGATCTTACAACAACCTTGGAAGGTAGGTCTATTATATTCCCATATATTCCCATTTTACAGATGAGGGAATAGAGGCAAAGAGAGGTTGTGACTTCCCCCAGGATTTTTCACTCAGGTCTCCCTAACTTCAGGTCTAATTCTCTGTCTTCTGGGTTATCTAGGCACTGCACACACACATGATTCTCACTCTGTTCCTGAAATATAACATAAATACTAAGTGTCCAAAGTGGGATGAAGATTAGCATAATAATACCTGCCCAGAAGCATCCAGGCATAGTGGATAGAGAATGCTAGAAGATGGGAGTTCCAATCATGTAGGCTGCTCCTCAGTTGTAAGACCCTAAAAAAGTCATCTATCCTTTGGGTGTCCCATGCAACTGTACAAAACTTAACTACAACTATATAGATAGATTATACTTTATAGATATAGGGCATGATCTGCCCAAGGAGAGGAAGTTCCTCCTCAAAGATTCACTTGCTTCTGATTTAATCACAGAAGCTTCATATATTTATCATAATGTTTCATATTTATATCTTACTCTACCACTTGCAAAGCACACATCAACATCTATCTATCCATCTATCAACAATCACATCTCAATTTGTTTGATCCTCACAATAATTCTGGGAGGTAAGTGTTCTTATGACCCCCATTTTACAGATGAGAAAACTGAGGCTCAGTGATGTTAAGTGACTTGCCTAAAGGCATACAGCCCTTAAGTATCAAAGTGGGACTTGACCTCAAGGTCTTCCTACTCTAAACTGAGTGCTTTAGTTGATTTGAGTTTTCACTTCTAACTCAGTATAGGGAGAAACCCACCTCTGCTCTCTGGGAGTTTCCATTGCAGGGACCTTAGACTTAAAGCTATAGAAAGTATGATACTGATTGACTGGAATTCATTGTTAGGATATATGAAGCTTGACACATCTATCAAGAAGGACTCAGTTCATTAATTAGTCCTTCTGATGGTCCCATTTTTTCAGTATGTCAATATTTGTTCCAAGGCACCAAGAGGGAATGTGACTTGCCCAAAGTCACTCAACTAGTCTGTGTCCTGGTCAATAAATAACCACAATAAATCAATCTTCTATAGACAGCTGTTGGTGATATTTTGAAAGAGCTTCCACAAAATCATGACTCTGTAAAACAACAGAATCTTGAAAGAATTGAAAGGGCTCTTCTTTTTTTTTTTTTTAAATATATTTTATTTGATCATTTCCAAGCATTATTCGTTAAAGACATAGATCATTTTCTTTACCTCCCCCCCACCCCCCATAGCCGACGCGTAAGTCCACTGGGCATTAGATGTTTTCTTGATTTGAACCCATTGCTTTGTTGATAGTATTTGCATTAGAGTGTTCATTTAAAGTCTGTCCTCTGTCATGTCCCCTCAACCTCTGTATTCAGGCAGTTGCTTTTTCTCGGTGTTTCCACTCCCATAGTTTATCCTTTGCTTATGAATGGTGTTTTTTTTCTCCTGGATCCCTGAAAGTTGTTCAGGGACATTACACCGCCCCTAATGGAGAAGTCCATTACGTTCGATTATACCACAGTGTATTAGTCTCTGTGTACAATGTTCTCCTGGTTCTGCTCCTCTCGCTCTGCATCACTTCCTGGAGGTTGTTCCAGTCTCCATGGAACTTCTCCACTTTATTATTCCTTTGAGCACAATAGTATTCCATCACCAACATATACCACAGTTTGTTCAGCCATTCCCCAATTGATGGGCATCCCCTCGTTTTCCAGTTTTGGGCCACCACAAAGAGCGCAGCTATGAATATTTTTGTACAAGTCTTTGTGTCCATTATCTCTTTGGGGTACAGACCCAGCAGTGCTATGGCTGGGTCAAAGGGTAGATATTCTTTTGTCGCCCTTTGGGCATAGTTCCAAATTGCCCTCCAGAATGGTTGGATCAGTTCACAACTCCACCAGCAATGAATTAATGTCCCTACTTTGCCACATCCCCTCCAGCATTCATTACTTTCCTTTGCTGTTATGTTAGCCAATCTGCTAGGTGTGAGGTGATACCTCAGAGTTGTTTTGATTTGCATCTCTCTGATTATAAGAGATGTAGAACACTTCTTCATGTGCTTGTTAATAGTTTTGATTTCTTTATCTGAGAACTGCCTATCCATTTCCCTTGCCCATTTATCAATTGGAGAATGGCTTGATTTTTTGTACAATTGATTTAGCTCATTATAAATATGAGTAATTAAACCTTTGTCAGAGGTTTCTATGAAGATTTTTTCCCAATTTGTTGTTTCCCTTCTGATTTTAGTTATATTGGTTTTGTTTGTACAAAAGCTTTTTAGTTTGATGTAGTCAAAATTATTTATTTTACATTTTGTGATTCTTTCTATATCTTGCTTGGTTTTAAAGCCTTTCCCCTCCCAAAGGTCTGACATGTATACTATTCTGTGTTTACCCAATTTACTTATGGTTTCCTTCTTTATGTTTAAGTCACTCACCCATTTTGAATTTATCTTGGTGTAGGGTGTGAGGTGTTGATCTATTCCTAGTCTCTCCCACATTGTCTTCCAATTTTCCCAGCAGTTTTTATCGAATAGTGGATTTTTGTCCCAAAAGCTGGGATCTTTGGGTTTATCGTATACTGTCTTGCTGAGGTCGTTTTCCCCCAGTCTATTCCACTGATCTTCCTTTCTGTTTCTTAGCCAGTACCAAATTGTTTTGATGACTGCTGCTTTGTAATATAGTTTGAGGTCTGGGACTGCAAGGCCCCCATCATATGTGTTTTTTTTCATTATTTCCCTGGATATCCTTGATCTTTTGTTCTTCCAAATGAACTTTGTTATGGTTTTTTCTAAATCAGTGAAGAAGTATTTTGGTAGTTCAATGGGTATGGCACTAAATAGATAAATAAGTTTGGGTAGGATGGTCATTTTTATTATATTGGCTCGTCCTATCCATGAGCAGTTAATGTTTTTCCAATTGTTCAAGTCTAGTTTTAGTTGTGTGGCGAGTGTTTTGTAGTTGTGTTCATATAGTTCCTGTGTTTGTCTTGGGAGATAGATTCCTAGGTATTTTATTTTGTCTAAGGTGATTTTGAATGGGATTTCTCTTTCTAGTTCTTGCTGCTGAGCTGTGTTGGAGATATATAGAAAAGCTGATGATTTATGTGGGTTTATTTTGTATCCTGCAACTTTGCTAAAGTTGTTGATTATTTCAATTAGCTTTTTGGTTGAATCTCTAGGATTCTTTAAGTAGACCATCATGTCATCCGCAAAGAGTGATAACTTGGTCTCCTCCTTGCCTATTCTGATGCCTTCAATTTCTTTATCTTCTCTAATTGCTACTGCTAGTGTTTCTAGTACAATGTCAAATAGTAGAGGTGATAATGGGCATCCTTGTTTTACTCCTGATCTTATTGGGAATGCATCTAGTTTATCCCCATTGCAGATGATATTAGCTGTTGGTTTTAGATATATACTGTTTATTATTTTTAGGAATGACCCTTCTATTCCTATGCTTTCTAGTGTTTTTAATAGGAATGGATGTTGTATTTTATCAAAGGCTTTTTCTGCATCTATTGAGATAATCATGTGGTTCTTGCTAGTTTGCTTGTTGATGTGGTTAATTATGTGGATGGTTTTCCTAATGTTGAACCAGCCCTGCATCCCTGGTATGAATCCTACTTGATCATGGTGAATGATCCTTCTGATCACTTGCTGGAGTCTTTTTGCTAGTATCCTATTTAAAATTTTTGCATCTATATTCATTAGGGAGATTGGTCTATAGTTTTCTTTCTCTGTTTTTGACCTGCCTGGTTTTGGAATCAGTACCATGTTTGTGTCGTAAAAGGAGTTTGGTAGAACTCCCTCTTTGCTTATTATGTCAAATAGTTTGTATAGTATTGGGGTTAACTGTTCTCTGAATGTTTGATAGAATTCACAGGTGAATCCATCAGGCCGTGGGGATTTTTTCTTAGGAAGTTCTTTGATGGCTTGATGGATTTCAATTTCTGATATGGGATTATTTAAGAATTCTATTTCCTCTTCTGTTAGTCTAGGCAGTTTGTATTTTTGTATATATTCATCCATTTCTCCTAAATTGGTGTATTTATTGCCATATAATTGGGCAAAGTAATTTCTAATGATTGCCTTAATTTCCTCCTCATTGGAGGTGCTGTCCCCCTTTTCATCTTTAATGCTGTGAATTTGCTTTTCTTCCTTCCTTTTTTTAATTAGATTGACCAGTACTTTGTCTATTTTGTTTGTTTTTTCAAAGTACCAGCTTCTTGTCTTATTTATTAAATCAATAGTTCTATCACTTTCGATTTTATTAATTTCTCCCTTAATTTTTAGGATTTCAAATTTGGTTTTCTGCTGGGGGTTTTTAATTTGATCGCTTTCGAGTTTTTTCAATTGCATTTCCAATTGATTGATCTCTGCTCTCCCTTGTTTGTTAATATGAGCTTTCAGGGATATGAATTTGCCTCTGATTACCGCTTTGGCTGCATCCCAAAAGGTTTGAAAGGATGTTTCGCCATTGTCATTTTCCTTGATGAAATTATTAATTGTTTCTATGATTTCTTCTTTAGCTAAACGGTTTTGGAGTATCATATTGTTTAATTTCCAATTGGTTTTAGATTTGGTTTTCCATGTACCATTACTAATCATTATTTTTATTGCCTTGTGATCTGAGAAGGCTGCATTCATTATTTCTGCTTTTTTGCATTTGTGTGCTATGTTTCTGTGACCTAATGTATGGTCAATTTTTGTGAATGTGCCATGTGGTGCTGAGAAGAAGGTGTATTCCTTTTTATCCCTATTTATTTTTCTCCATATGTCTATTAATTCTAATTTTTCTAAGATTTCATTCACTTCTTTTACCTCTTTCTTATTTATTTTTTGATTTGATTTATCTAAATTTGATAATGGTTGGTTTAAGTCTCCCACTAGTATGGTTTTATTGTCTATTTCTTCCTTCAATTCTCCTAGTTTCTCCATTAGAAATTTGGGTGCTATATTATTTGGTGCATACATGTTGATTAATGATATTTCCTCATTGTCTAGAGTCCCTTTTAACAAAATATAATTACCTTCCCTATCCCTTTTGATCAGGTCTATTTTTGCATTGGCTTTATCAGATATCATGATTACCACTCCTGCCTTCTTTCTATCAGTTGAGGCCCAGAAGGTCTTACTCCATCCTTTAATTCTGACCTTGTGGGTGTCAACCCGCCTCATGTGTGTTTCTTGAAGACAACATATGGTAGGGTTTTGGATTCTAATCCATTCAGCTATTCGTCTACGTTTTATGGGTGAGTTCATCCTATTCACGTTCAAAGTTATGATTGTCATTTGTGGACTCCCTGGCATTTTGATTGCCTTCCCTAATTCTAACCTTTTCTTCTTCGGCTCTACCTTTTAGTCCAGTGATTTACTTTGAATCAGTCCCCCTTGTCCCCTCCCTTGATGTTTCCCTTTTTAGTCCCTCCCTTTTTGTTCCCTCCCCCTCCCCCCTCTCTTTCCCTCCCTTTTTGTTCTCCCTCTCCCCCTCCCCCCCTTGGTTTTCCCTTCTCCTTACCCTTGTTGGGTAAGATAGAATTCAAGATCCCAATGGATCTGGATGTTTTTCCCTCTCAGAGTTGATTTCCCTGAGATTGAGGTTTAAGTAAACCCCCCCCCTCTCTTCCTCTCCTTCTTATAGGAGTTTTCTTCCCCTCCCCTTCCCCTGTGAATCTTTGTGTGAGAACCATTATTGTATTTGGTCTTTCTTTACCCCCTATTTATACATTACATTTTCCCCACATATTAGTATACATAGGTTGATATAAATGTAGTCCTTATAGAAGAGAGTTTGAGTAAAAGAAGATAACATTTTTCCCCTTTCCTTAATATTTACCTTTTCAGGTATTCCTTGCTCTTTGATTTTCGGTATCAAACTTTCCACAGAGCTCTGGTCTTTTCTTTGCAAAAAGTTGGAAGTCTTCTATTTTGTTGAATGCCCATACTTTCTCTTGGAAGTATATAGTCAGTTTTGCTGGGTAGCTGATTCTTGGTTGGAGACCCAGCTCTCTTGCCTTTCTGAAGATCATGTTCCATGCCTTACGATCATTCAGCGTAGAACTTGCAAGGTCTTGTGTGACCCTGATTGGCATTCCTTTATATCTAAATTGTCTTTTTCTGGCTTCCTGTAGGATTTTTTCTTTTGTTTGATAGCTTTGGAATTTGGCAATTACATTCCTGGGAGTTGTCTTTTGGGGGTTTAGTGTAGAAGGTGTTCTGTGAGCTCTGTCAGTGGCTGTATTGCCCCCTTGTTCTAGAATCTCTGGGCAATTTTCTTTGATTATATCTTGTATCACCATGTCCAGTTTGGTGTTTATTTCTGGCTTTTCTGGGAGTCCAATTATTCTTAAATTTTCTCTTCTCCCCCTGTTTTCCAGATCTATCACCTTGTCGGTGAGATATTTTATGTTCTCTTCTAATTTCTTGGTGTTTTGGCTTTGCTTTATTAGTTCTTGCTTTAAAGCCTGGTTTTCTTTTACAGTTTGGTCAAACTGGTTTTGTAGATGCATGAATTTCTTTTGCATCATTTCCTACTTTTCCTCCCAGAGGGCTTCCATCTTTTTGGTCCTTTCTGATTCAAATTCTTCATGTGTTTGTGGAGAGTTTCTATTTCCTTTGGAAGATTTTGGAGAATTTTCTTGTATATCTTCTTCTATCTGCTCTGTATTTTGTATTTTGGCTCCATAGAATGTGTCCAGAGTCGCCCCTTTCTTCTTATTTTTCTTGGTATTTTGGGGCTTCTGTGCTTCTGTAGAGTTTGTCATCTCTGAACGTGGAGGATTGGCTTTTCTTGTCTTTGTCTGGTGATCAGAGGCTTTAGTCCTGGGCAGATGTTGGTTCTATGAGCGTTCCCTGGGTTAAACTGAATATGCCTCACTGGAACTGGAATGGAAGGGTCGGACCACGAGGCCACACTCTCCCCCTGGCTCGATTTCCGGAAGTTGCCTTCAGAATCCCTGGCCGTGAGGCTGTTTCGTCGGCCTGCGGGGGGATGGGCTGCCGCTTCCCCAAGTTCCGAGAGCACAGACTTTCATTGAGACTTGGATAGCAGGATCCAGCCCGTGAGGCTGTCTTGCCCGCCCTGAGGGTTGCTGTTGTTTTGACCAGCTCTCTGCAGCGGAGGCCCCAGGCAGTAACTTTCACCCGGACTGGGACTTGGGTAGAAGACCCTGAGGGTTGTTGTTCCTCAGACCCTGCTCTCTGAGCCCGGCGGGGCTGCCGCTTCCGGGAGCCTTGGACTCTGCGCTCCTACCCCTGAGGTCCGAGGGATCTCGGGTTCTGGCTTTTAAGGGGAGCCGTACCTTTTGAACCGGGTCCAGGTCCAGGAGGAGGGTTCCCAGGGTCTGTGCTGTTGATCGTTTTGAATTTCGGCTCCTTAGGAGCTTCTAGTTTGAGATCGGTCGGGAAGGGTTTTCCGGAGATCTGAACTTCAGCTTTCTCTAAGCCGCCATCTTAACCGGAAGTCTGAAAGGGCTCTTCTTATGGTTTATCTAGTCCAGAGCCCCTTGTCCAATGCATCAGCCACCTCTGCAACAGCCCCAAATGGTTATCCAGCCCCTGGACACCTTGAATTAATTCAGCCTCCTCTGGAGGACTGGCTTCCTGTCCCTCTTCCTATGGCAGCCCTTTTATTAGTAGTCTCTTGGGCTTTGGAGTTAAGAAGACCTGAGTTCAGCTCCTGCCTGAGAAAGTATGTCCATACAATATAACTGTGTGATCCTGAGCAAGTTACTTGCCATTTTGTGCCTTGGTTTCATCAACTGTAAAATTAAGGAGTTTAGATTCAATGACTCCTAATGTCCCTTTCAGAACTAAGTCTATGATGCTGGGAAACTCCAGCCTTGTGGATCCCCCTACCTTATGAGGCAGTCTATTCTACTTTTGTACATCTCTAATTAAAAAAAGATCCTTACCTTCTGTCTTAGAATTGATACTAAGGACTTCCAGGTAAGCATGGCTGCAGAGTAGACGCAGCTGGCTTCCTCTCCTCAGACCCAACAACACAGAGACCTCAAAAGACACCCCTCCCCCAAACAAAAACAACCATCCTCATAAGAATGGAGAAACCCCATACTAAAGCTAAGCACTGAAGGTAGATGGGACTCTGGCATTTCCACAATATAAGTGAACGAAAAGCTGACCCACCCTCCCCCACCTACCACACTGACAGAGCCAGATTTTAAGTCAGCACTAGCCAGAATCAAGTGAGGGAGGGGAACCCCAGAGCTGAACAACGGGCAGCCCCAGGTCTGGGGACCTGAGTAAGACCACCAAGGACCCACCCCTGTGAGTAGTAAAACCAGAAACCCCATCAGGCGGGCAAGGGGAACTCAAATTGTGGGCACCCAGAACTAGCACACTATAATCAATGAGTGTGTAAAGGGATCCCCTGAAGTGAGCAAGGGGCACCCACAGGTCTTGGGAGTTAACTAAAACCACTAAAGATCCACAACTGAGAGCAATAACACCTGAAACAAGGCAAGGGGCAGAGGGGGGCAGACCCTGGGCTTCCCCATAAGAAAACACAGCTGTGGAGAATGGAGAATTTGTCTGGGGCTAAAGCCTGGATCATTAGACCCATACACTGAGAGCCAGCCCTCCTCAGTCAGATTCTGACTGGAAAGGGGAGGAAAAAACCATAAAGATGGCAAACAGTGCACAGGAGCAACAGCCTCCAAACACCAAGAAAATCAAGAAGAAGGGGGTGACTTTTGACACTTTTTATGGAGCAAAAATACAAAATACAGAGTAAATGGAAGAGGAAACAAAAACAAATGCTCCAAAACCTTCCAAAAGGAATGGAAATTCTCCACAAGCTCTTGAAGAATTTAAATTGGAAGTTATCAAAAAGATGGAAGCTTTCTGGCAGGAAAAATGGGAAATAATGAAAAAGGAACTCAGCAATCTGAGGGACCAAAATACACAAATGCAGAAACAGCTTGAAGCCTCAAAAAACAGGTCAGACCAAACTGAAAAGGAAAACCAGTCTTTAAAGGTCAGAATCAGGCAACAGGAAGACAATGATCTTGCAAAAGAGAAAGAATTAATAAAGCAAAGTCAAAAGTCTAAGGAAATAGAAGATAACATAAAATATCTCACTGACAAGGTGACAGACCTGGAAAACAGAGGAAGGAGAGACAATCTGAGAATCATTGGCCTACCAGAAAAGCCAGAAATAAACAGCAATCTTGACACTATAATACAAGATATCATCAAAGAAAACTGCCTGGAGATTCTAGAACAAGGGGACAAAATATGCATGGAAAGTGTTCACAGAACACCCTCTACACTAAATCCCCAAAAGACAACTCCCAGGATGTAATTGCCAAATTCCAAAGATTCCAAGCAAAAGAAAAAATCTTACAAGAAGACAGAAAAAGACAATTTAGATATAAAGGAATACTAATCAGGGTCACACAGGATCTAGCAATTTCCACTCTGAACGACCATAAGGCCTGGAACATGATATTCAGAAAGGCATGAGAGCTGGGTCTTCAACCAAGAATCACCCATCCATCAAAACAGACTATATACTTCCAGGGTAAAGTATGGGCTTCCAACAAAATAGAAGATTTCCAAAGGTTTGTAAAGAAAAGACCAGAGCTCTGTGGAAAGTTTGACATCCAAACACAAAGAGCAAGAGAAACAGGAAAAGGTAAATATGAAGGAAAGGGAAAAGGAGAAAAATGTTATCTTTTTCTTTTATTCAAACTCTCTTCTATAAGGACTACATTTATATCAAATTATATATATTAATATGTGGGGAAAATGTAATGTAACTCTCAAATGTAACTCTCAAAAATTGTATGCATCATTAGAGTAGTTAGAATAATCATGCATAGGGAAAGTTTGGGGCATCAAGACGATATGGAGAAAGGGGGGTAACAAAGAAGAAGGGAGGGGGGAATCGTTGATGGTACTAAGATATACTTCAAGAAATAGAAAAAAAAACTAAATAGAATAATCTTTCTCACACAAAGATACATATGGGAAGGGGAGGGGAAAGATTCTCCTATAAGAAGGAGAGGGAGAGAGTTTTTACTTGAACCTTACTCTCAGTGAAATCAACTCTGAGAGGGAAGAGCATCTAGATCCATTGGGATCTTGAATTCTATCTTATCCAACAGGGCAAGGGAGAAGGGAAAACCAAGGGGGGTAGGGAGGGAGGGAACACAAAAAGGGAGGGAAGGAGAGAGGGGAGGGGAAGGGAGCATAAAAAGGGAGGAGCTAGAAAGGAAAGCATATCAAGGGAGGGAACTAGGGGGTGAAGATTTAAAGTAAATCACTAGGTTAAAAGGTTATAGCTAAAGAAGAAAGGTCAGAATTCGGGGAGGATATAAAAATGTCAGGGAATCCACAAGTGACAATCATAACTTTGAATGTGAATGGGATTAGTTCACCAATGAATAGGATGAATAGCAGAATGGATTAGAATCCAAAACCCTACCATATGTTGTCTTCAAGAAACACACATGAGGCGGGTAGATACAAAGTCAGAATTAAAGGATGGAGTAAGACCTTTTGGGCCTCAACTGATAGAAAGCAGGAGTTGCAATCATGATATCTGACAAAGCCAAAGCACAAATAGACCTGATTAAAAGGGATATGGAAGGTAAATATATTTTGTTAAAAGGGACTATAGATGATGAGGAAATATCACTAATCAACATGTATGCACCAAATGGTATAGCACCCAAATTTCTAATGGAGAAACTAGGAGAATTGAAGGAGGAAATAGACAGTAAAACCATATTAGTGGGAGATCTGATCCAACCACTATCTAATTTAGATAAATCAAATCAAAATAAGAGGTAAAAGAAGTGAATGAAATCTTAGAAAAATTAGAGTTAATAGACATATGGAGAAAAATAAATAGGGAAAAGAAGGAATGCACCTTCTTCTCAGCACCACATGGCACATTCACAAAGATTGACCATATACTAGGTCACAGAAACATGGCATACAAATGCAGAAAAGCAAAAATAACAAATGCAGCCTTTTCAGATCATAAGGCAATAAAAATAATGATCAGTAAGGATGCATGGAGAGTCAAATAAAAAATTAATTGGATATTAAATAATATGATACTCCAAAATCAGTTAGAGAACAAATCATAGAAACAATTAATAATTTCATTGAGGAAAATGACAATGGTGAGACATCCTTTCAAACCTTATTGGATGCAGCCAAAGCATTCATATCCCTGAGTGCATATATTAACAAATTATGGAGGGCAGAGATCAATGAATTGGAAATGCAAATAAAAAAACTTGAAAGCAAACAAATTAAACCGCCCCCCCAGAAGAAAACTAAACTAGAGATCCTAAAAACTAAGGGAGAAATTAATAAAATCGAAAGTGATAGAACTATTGAACTAATAAATAAGACTAGAAGCTAGTACTTTGAGAAAGCAAACAAAATAGACAAAGTACTGGTCGATCTAATTAAAAAAAGGAAAGAAGAAAAGCAAATTAACCACATCAAAGATGAAAAGGGGGAACTTACCTCCAATGAAGAGGAAATTAAGGCAATCATTAAAAACTACTTTGCCCAATTATATGGCAATAAATATACCAATCTAGGCAATATGGATGAATATTTACAAAAAATATAAATTACCTAGACTAACAGAAGAAGAAATAGAATTCTTAAATAATCCCATATAAGTAAAAGAAATCCAACAGTCCATCAAAGAACTCCCTAAGAAAAAATCCCCAGGGCCTGATGGATTTACAAGTGAATTCTATCAAACATTCAAAGAACAGCTAATCCCAATACTATACAATCTATTTGACATAATAAGTAAAGAGGGAGTTCTACCAAATTCCTTTTATGACACAAACATGGTACTGATTCCAAAGCCAGGCAGGTAAAAAACAGAGAAAGAAAACTATAGACCAATCTCCTTAATGAATATAGATGCAAAAATCTTAAATATGATACTAGCAAAAAGATTCCAGCAAGTGATCAGGAGGGTCATTCACTATGATCAGGTAGGATTTATACCAGGAATACAGGGCTGGTTCAAAATTAGGAAAACTATCCACATAATTGACCATATCAACAAGCAAACCAACAAAAATCACATGATTATCTCAATAGACACAGAAAAAGCGTTTGATAAAATACAATACTCATTCCTATTAAAAACACTAGAAAGCATTGGAATAGAAGGGTCATTCCTAAAAATAAACAGTATATATCTAAAACCATCAGCTAATATCATCTGCAATGGGGATAAACTAGATGCATTCCCAATAAGATCAGGAGTGAAACAAGGATGCCCATTATCACCTCTATTATTTAATATTGTACTAGAAACACTAGCAGTAGCAATTAGAGAAGAAAAAGAAATCAAAGACATTAAAATAGGCAAGGAGGAGACTAAGTTATCACTCTTTGCAGATGATTTGAGGGTCTACTTTACGAATTCTAGAGAATCAACCAAAAAGCTAGTTGAAATAACCAACTACTTTAGCAAAGTTGCAGGATACAAAATAAACCCGCATAAGTCATCAGCATTTCTATATATCTCCAACATAGCTCAGCAGCAAGAATTAGAAAGAGAAATCCCATTCAAAATCACTTTAGACAAAATAAAATACTTGGGAATCTATCTGCCAAGACAAACACAGGAACTATATGAACACAACTAGAAAACACTCTCCACACAACTAAAACTAGACCTGAGCAATTGGAAAAACATTAACTGCTCATGGGTAGGATGAGCCAATATAATAAAAATGACCATCCTACCCAAACTTATCTATCTATTTAGTGCTATACCCATTGAACTTCCAAAATTTTTTTCTACTGATTTAGAAAAAAAAAACATAACAAAGTTCATTTGGAAGAATAAAGGATCAAAGATATCCAGGGAAAAAATATGAAAAAAAATACAAAGGAAGGTGGCCTTGCAGTCCCAGATCTAAAACTCTATTATAAAGCAGTAGTCATGAAAAGAATTTGGTGGTACTGGCTAAGAGACAGATAGGAGAATCAGTGGAATAGACTTGGGGTAAGTGACCTCAGAAAGACAGTATATGATAAACCCAAAGACCCCAGCTTCTGGGACAAAAATCCACTATTTGACAAAAACTGCTGGGAAAACTGGAAGACAGTATGGGAGACATTAGGTTTGGATCAACACCTTACACCCTACACTAAGATAAGCTGAGAATGGGTGAATGACTTGAACATAAAGAAGGAAACCATAAGTAAATTGGGTAAACACAGAATAGTAAACATGTCAGACTTTTGGGAGGGGAAAGACTTTAAAATCAAGCAAGGCATAGAAAGAGTCACAAAATGTAAAATAAACAATTTTGATTATATCAAATTAAAGAGTTTTTGTACAAACAAAACCAATGTAACCAAAATGAGAAGGGGAGTAACAAATGGGAAATAATCTGCATAACAAAAACTTCAAAGGTCTAATTACTCAAATTTATAAATAGCTAAATCAATTGTACAAAAAATAAAGCCATTCTCCAATTGATAAATGGGCAAGGGACATGAACAGGCAGTTTTCAGCCAACGAAATCAAAACTATTAATAAGCACATGAAAAAGTGCTCTAAATCTCTTATAATCAGAGAGATGCAAATCAAAACAACTCTGAAGTATCACCTCACACCTAGCAGATTGACTAACATGACAGCAAAGGAAAGTAATGAATGCTGGAGGGGATGTGGCAAAGTAGGGACATTAATTCATTGCTGGTGGAGTTGTGAATTGACCCAACCATTCTGGAGGGCAATTTGGAACTATGTCCAAAGGGCAATAAAAGACTGTCTGCCCTTTGATCCAGCCATAGCACTTCTGGGTTTGTACCCCAAAGAGGTAATAAGGAAAAAGACTTGTACAAGAATAGTCATAGCTGTGCTCTTTGTGGTGGCCAAAAATTGGAAAATGAGGGGATGCCCATCAATTGGGAAATGGCTGAGCAAATTGTGGTATATGTTGGTTATGGAATACTATTGTGCTAAAAAGAATAATAAAGTAGAGGAATTCCATGGAGACTGGAACAATCTCCAGGAAGTGATGCAGAGTGAAAGGAGCATAACCAGGAAAACATTGTACACAGAGACTGAAACACTGTGGTACAATCGAACGTAATAGACATCTCCATTAGTGTCAACACAACGTCCCTTAACATTCTGCAGGGATCTAGAAGAAAAAACACTAGCCACAAGCAGAGAACAAATTGTGGGAGTAAAAACACCAAGGAAAAGCAACTGTTTAACTACAGAGGCTGAGGGGATATGACTGAGGAGAGACTCTAAATGAACATCCTAATGCAAATGCCAACAACATGAAAATGAGTTAGAACCAAGGACACATGTGATACTCAATGGAATCGTGCATCAGCTATGGGAGGGGTGGTGGGAGGGAGGGGAGGAAAAGAAAATTATCTGTTTCCAATGAATAATGTGTGAAAATGAACAAATAAAATAATGTTTAAGAAAAAAAGAATTGATACTAAGCATTGGTTCAAGGCAGAAGATTAATAAAGGCTGGGAAATTTGGACTTAGGTGACTTGTCCAGGACCATATAATTGGGAAGTGGCAGAGGTCAGATTTGAATCCAAGACCTCCTTTTTGCAGGTCTGGCTATCTATCCACTAAGCCACCTAGCTGCCCCTGTTTCTCTTAACTGTTAAGCAGTTAGGTGGGCAGCTAGGTGGCACAGTGAATGGAATACTGGACTTGGAGTCAGGAAGACTTGAATTCAAATCCAGACTCAGACACTGATTGTATGGCCTTGGGCAAATCATTTAACCCTATTTGTCTCAGTCTCCTCATCTGTAAAATGAGCTGGAGAATAAGAAAGGAAAGTGCTCTAGTGTCTTTGCCAAGAAAACCCCAAATGGAATCAGACTTATCAAAAATTATTAAGTTTCTCCTTATTTTGAGTTCATATCTGTCGGCCTACAAATTCTACCCACTATTTCTACTTCTCCTTTCTGAGGCCAAACATAAATCTTGCCCTTTTTCTTGCTTTTCAAGAACCTGAAAATAGTTATCAGATTGCCCTCTTTCCCTGCTTCTCCTATACTTCCAAACTTCTCTGGACTAAACATCCCTGCTTTTTTTCTTCTTTCAAGTCATACTCATTATATAATTTTGGGTTCTCTCACTTTGCTGGACTTCCTTCTTTTGATGCTTTTCATTTTGTTTTGGAATGCATCGCACCAAACTGCCCACAGAACAGTAGATCTCCTTCCATTCTTTGTTCCCTCCTATGGGGTTTGATCAGCTGATCTCAAATTTTAAGTTCCACTGAGCATCTGGCAGTATGTTAAGTGCTGAAGATAGAAAGGAAGCCAAGAATGAGGTCCCTGCCTTCAGGGACTTCTCATTCTGATGGTGGA
Organism: Monodelphis domestica; assembly: GCF_027887165.1. Classification (NCBI taxonomy): domain Eukaryota; kingdom Metazoa; phylum Chordata; class Mammalia; order Didelphimorphia; family Didelphidae; genus Monodelphis; species Monodelphis domestica. The sequence goes on along the minus strand of NC_077231.1, from coordinate 205,406,712 downwards.
AACAATATTTAGTACTATATATGTATAGAATGTAGGGTGTCCCAATGTAGGGTGTCTTTTAAGCTATTAAAACTTACAACTGCACTTAGAGTTTTGGAAAACCTTCTCTATGCAGCATGAATGGGAAACAATCCCTGAAGAAATGTGCTAGCAATAGAAGGAACAGGGAAAGACTTCTTGTAGAAGATGGGGTTAAGCTGAGATTTAGAGGAAGCTAGGGAATTAGCAAGTGGAGGTGAGCAGAGAACCTTCTATGGGAAATAGCCAGTGAAAATGAAGTCAGGAGATGGACTGTCCTATTTGAAGAATAGCTAGAAAACCAGGTTGGTCAGATTGAAGTAGTGAGTGTAAAAATACTGGAAATGTGGAGAGGGAGCAGGGACAACTCTCTTCCCTTCTACTTCCCTCCCCCATCTCTCCTCTCTTGTCCTCTCCTGTCCTCTCCTGTCCTGTCCTGTCCTCTCTTCTCCTGTGCCAACCACTTTTCAATTGGCATGCTGCTTGGGGAAGAAAGTGGGGAAATGAAAAGTGCTTCTGGGGGCTGGCCAATCATCAGCTGGAGATTAGGGTGGGCCAGGCAAAGGGTCTGAGCAAATGCCAGCTGCAGACTTGTAAGGCAGGGTGCTGCCACCCACTCTCCAGCAGAGGCAGAGCCTTTTTGCAGTTGGCAGTGAATGATGATGATAATAGAAGCTTACATTCACTTGATACTTAACAGTTCATAAAGTTCTTTTCTCACCACAACCCAGTAAGCAAGGTAGTACGAGCATTATGTTCCTTCTTTTACAGATGAGGAAAAATAGGGCTCAGAGAAGTTACAAAGTTTACCCAGGGTCATACTATTGGGAAATGTCAGAGGGAGAATTCCCATGGTACCAGTGGGTAGGAAGATTATGACTGTACCAACTCTCAAATGGGCCAAAGAACATCAGGCATTGTGTCCCCACCGACATTTATAATCAGTAGTTTCCAAATACCTCCCATTTTTATAGGCTTTCAGTGTTTACAGAACACATTTTTAAAAAATTAGTTTTTTAAAAAGGAACATCTGACTTCTCTTCCTCCCATCATCCTCCATATTGAGAAAGCAAGAAAAACAAAATTCCTTGTTGCAAACATGGATAGACAAGCAAAACAAATTCTCTGATTGGCTTTGTCCAAAATATTTTGTTTCAATCTGCATTCTGAGTTCCATCTCTCTATTGGGAGATTAGTAGCCTGTGTCATCACAAGTCTTCTGGAATAATCACAGTTGGTCTTTGAGTTGAGCAGAGTTCCTAAAAGTTTCAAGGTTGATTGTCTTCACAATAGTGTTGTTATTGTATAAATTGTTCTACTGGTCCTGCTTGCTTCACCTCAAAACAGTTTGCACGATTCTTCCCAAATTCCTCTGAAACCATGCACTTCATCATTCCTTACAGCACAACAGTATTCTGTCATAGTCATATGCCATAACTTGTTCAGCCACTTTCCAGTTGATGAACAGCAACTCATTTTCTAATTCTTTGCTACCACAAAAAAGAGCTGCCATTAATAGTGCTGTGTGGGTATGCATCCTTTTCTTCTTTCTTTAACTCCCTTGGGATATAGACCTACTCTTTTTGAATAGTTCCAAATTGCCTTACAGAATGGCTGGACCACTTCATAGCTCCACCAGTATTTTCCCCACAATCTCTACAGTTTTCCCCATAGTCCCTCCAGTATTTGTCATCACCTTTAAAAAAATCAATTTTGCCAATTTTATGGGTGTGAAGTACTGCCTCTGAGTTATTTTAATTAGCATTTCTCTAATTATTATTGACTTAAAATGTTTTCATGTGGTTATTGATCATGTATTTCTTCCTCTGAAAACTTTTTGTTCATAATCTTTGACCATTTATCAACCAAGGAATGGTATATTTTCTTCACAACAACTCTGGGAAGTAGGAGTGAAAATATTATTCTTGGTTGGCATGTGAGAAAACAGATTCATTGGGAGTTAGTCTGCCTGGGAGCACATGGTTGATAAGTATAAGGATCTGGTTCTAGAACTCAGCTTCCTTTGAGTCCAAGTCCATCATGCTTTTTCAGAAAATGTACTCAATTTCTGATGCGGGTGGGTTTGTTTTTCTTTAGGCAACCTAATGGCCCCTGGCTCTTAGGGGCTTGCCATAGTTGTATTAGATTTAGTGTGGACACTCAATTGGTTTTGGCCCTATTGTGAACTCAAGTGATTCACCAACTTCAGTATTCCCAGGAGCAAGGCTTCTGTTAGTCACCATCATATCCTCCCTAGAATCACCCCTTTTTTATGATGGACTTTGAAAGTTTGTCTTCATGGTCTGGAATTATTCCTACCCCCTTAACCCCTACTAATCTCCAAATGTTACTTAGTCACTCTTGGCTTCTGAGTCTATGTCCCACAGAGATGAAAAAAGAGGAAAAGGACTATATGTTCAAAAGTATTTATTGCATCTCTTTTTTGTGGTGGCAAAGAATTGGAAAATAAGGTCATTGCATTGATCAGAGTTCTAAATCTTTCAAAGTTGTTTTTCTTTATAATGTTGTTGTCATTGGATAAACTGTTCTCCTAATAGATGGGAGCTTCTTTAGTTTATTTATTAAGAAAAACAGCTTTGAAAGACTTTAGAACTCTGATCAATGCAGTGATCAACCATGACTCCAGAGGACATGATGAAGCATGCTATCCACCCCCTGAGAGAAACAGGTGATGACCTCAAGATGCAGAATGAGACACACATTTTTTTTTTTGCACATGGCCAATAAGAGAATTTATTTTGCTTGACTATGCATATTTGTTATGAAGCTTTTTTCCCCTTTCTTCAAGATATTTTACAATGAGGAAGGGCAAGTAAGATGGAGAGAAAATAGAAATTTGTTAATATAATAAAATCACTGAGGGTGAAAATATAAATACAATTTTAATTGCAAAGTATGGCCTTTCTCCCTTTTTTGGAAAGATCCAGTCCTCCCAGAGAGGACTGGACATAGACCAGAGACTTGAGAGAGACTTTTGGACCTTGGCAGCATGCCTTGGAATTAGCACAACTTGCCAGGAGTGACCAAATAATCCTTGCTTCAACTTTAGTGATAGGAACAGTTTAGATCATTTGTTGGGTTGCAAGAGCTCTTGGAGACTGAGTTTCTGAGTCCAGCCATGGGGAGGCAGAGGCATGTTGGCATGTTTCTATTGCATCACTCTTTTACTGAAATGGCCGTTGGAGATAGGAATCACTTGGGCAGGTGGTAGGAGTTCCTGCACCCTAGCTGCAAAAAAAGGAGAGGTTCAAACTTCCAGAGCAATGTAAACTTCTCAGAATTCAGATACCTATTCTGGTAGAGAAGGGGAAGTAGGAGTTCCTGAGTAGCACCATTCTCAGGGTTACTTTTTCATGACCTGAACTTAGAGAGTTCCAGGACGAGGCTTTCTACAAAGAAAGAAGAGTACTTAAACAGCACCAGCCTCTTGGAGAGTAGAGGATCCTGGAGTCAACTAGCAGGAGAAGAGGGAGTCCCCAGGAAGTACCATATTCTTGGGGGTGATGATCATGCACATGGCCCCAGAACTAGAGAAGCAGCAAAGGATTGATCCATGGTACGGGGAAGCAAAAGATTTCAAATGTTCCCTCCTGGGCTATCATGAGTTATTTGCATATTCAAATATCAATGGCAATCTCAACTTTGCTTTCTCCTGGGGGAATTCCATTGCCTTAGTACAGCAGTGCCATGGTCCTGGAGGCCTGTATGAATAAGTGAGACCCCCTGGAATGTCAGGATATTGCCTTTCTAGCAATCCTAAAATTTCCTCTCTTCTGAGATGAGGCCAAACTATGGGGCTTCAAGAGTCTGGGAGGTTCACATAGTGGGAAGTGGTACTTATGGGAAAGGGAGGAGAATTTAGTGGATATTTATGGACTCTTCTTAATGTGTTTTCTGTTTCCTGAATGGTGAAAAAAGGCTGATACTCACTGTTACCTGCCATGTATTATTACTTCCAGTAATTACACAGGAGCTGGAGATCTTTTTACCTAAATCTATGGAGACTTAGCTGTATTGTAAGACTTCTCAGAGAAAATTCTGGGTAGGAAAAAATGAGACAAAGAGATATGACTTTTGGAATCACTCGAAAGATTGAACCTTGTCCATGGAAGCACAGAGCTTGGGGCCATGGATTACACAGAACTGGAAGGAATCTTAAACGGGGGTCAAGAGAGAGAAGACCCCTAAAGCACCTGTGCAGTAAGCATGGGAGCAGAGGACTTGAGCCCTCTGCTGAGTGAAATTCAGTATTCTTTTTGCTATGCTAGCATATCAGAATGGGGCATGGGGTGGAGGGAATACCCTCTCTTCTCACTTTCCCTGTCTTGATTCCAAGGAAAGGAGCCCCAGAGGACACCATCCTTCCTCTGCGAAAGGTAGTGAATAGAACATTCTACACGGTGACTCCTGCCCTCCCTCATGGTAAGCACAGCCCCTGATGGCAGGGAGCCAGCTCAGAGGGGCCCCCATAGATACAAATTGTTCTTGATGCTTTCAATGGAGTTTATACTGTCCTGGTCAAAATGAAATATGAAGATTGGGCAATGGAGGATGACTTATACTGACACATGGAAAGCGATGATTGAATACAGTGCATGAGCTGCATTCAATACCTATTGAAGGATAAAGATGAGGCTAGGAGCCCACTGTCTTATCTCTCTGCAGGCTTCCTGAGGCTCTGTCTCTGGTACCACATTATGCAGTTGTCACTTCTTTCCCCCATCTCTTTCTCTTAGGTACTGTCCCAAGTCTGAGGTTTCCCAAAGAATACGAATCCCCTTAGGATTCTCAGGACACTTTATGACAGTTCTGAACTGTTTACTCTGCTTGAGTTACAGGGATGAGAGGATTCTGGAACATGGAAGAGGTTTAGGATGCAGCTCTAGACTGAGAATCTCTAGATCGGGTTTAAATATGGACTCTCCTCCAGCTAACTGTGTGATGTTAGGCTAGCCATTTATCCTCACTGGATCTCTGTTTCTCTATCTGAAAAACAGGATCTTAACCTCTAGAGACCAAGATGATACATGTCCTATTGAGCCAGAAGAGACATTGCTGCCCAGTGGTCAGAGAGCTGACTTTGGAGCCAAGAAGACCCAAGTTCACATCCTGCCTCTGATACCTACTGGCTGTGTGACTCTGGGCAAGACATTTAACATCTCAGTGATCTGGGCAACTCTTTAAAATAACAGATTTCAGAGAAGGTACCAGTCTGCCTTGATAAAGGGAGTTCTCTATATCAGTAACATCTTTGGTCCAGTCACTCTCTCTATTATTCTGTCTTAAGAAAGAGAAAGAGAAAATGATAATAATAATGCAGATTAAGCCAAAAAGTGTGTCATGCAAATATATGTATTTTAGGCAAGCCAGTTAAGCATTTGCCAGCATGCCCTTGGCTATGAGACACCTGAAAAAAAGAAGTAATTATCCTCCAATTAGTGGCTTTTCCCAACATTGTAAAGAGGTACTACAGATACAGAGGTATCATCAGGCCAGGAGGGTTTTCTGAATTGGAGCCTGGATCTTTTCAGCTAGCTTTTAAAAATACATAGTTTAGAATTTTATAATTCATTTGAATTTGTTACATTTTTAATTTCAAAAGTAACCCATTTTCTTTATAATTTAAGCTTGTTTACTTTTCTTCAAAAACAAACCTCTTACTTACAAAATGAAAATGGCTTTAATTTAAACAAAATTATTCATAGGAACATTTTACTGAAGTGGCCTTTTTCTTTTTGACCTTTCCTTCTCCATTACAGGCCAGGCATGCACCCTGGCTCCCAATTTGGGAGCCTTTGTGTGTTAAAAATGGAGAAGCCCTTTACCTAATGAAGAACTCTTAATAGGTGTTGTTTTTCCTAAATTATCATATTAAGCACAGACAATTAACAAGCGTATCCTTGATGCCGCAGGATACTGACAAACTCACTGGAACGGATCTCATTGTCCATAAATTATCGTCATGCTGTAAGCCAGCTGTTTAATTACTCCCTGGGCTTGAGATCTGGGCTGGGGCTTTCTGTGATGCTGGTTGCCAAAGAAAATCAAGGCAGCAGCATTTCAGATCTTTCCCCTTCTTCTCTAGCAGCTGTTGCTGGAGACCCAGCTTGGTGAATTGAAGAGAATGTTGAACCTGGACATTCAGGAAGATCAGGGCTCACACATGCCTTCAAACCCTAACTAGCTAGCTGTGTGAGTTTGACCAAGTTGCTTAGACTCAGTTTCTTTATCTGCAAAATGAAGATAACTCAAATGGGATCCTGGATACAAAGTGGCTACTTAATTTAATTTATTATATTTTATTTTTCCATATTATTAATTTTTGTAAATGAGGAATCTTATAAAACCCAAACCCCAAAACATTAATGCAAATAAACAAATAAAAAATCATGTGCTTTCATCTGCATTCTGACTCCAATAGTTCTTTCTCTGGAGGCAGAGAACATTCATAAAGTGGCTACTTAAAGGTCAACTGTTACTGTTAATATAACACAAACTGGTCTTAGCATGGCCAGTGAAGACTTCTACTGGTACTATATTGGTATATGTGTCATGATCCAGGACACATTCCCTTGCATTTCCCATGCAAGTCTCACAAGCAAGATGGCCCTCCACGGCATCTCTTGTGGGCTGATATTTACATTATAGAACATGGAAAGGAATAGTTAATTCTTTATGTTACTGTTGACAAGTATGTATGTTCACAAGTCATGGGTAAGCAATGAATATTTGGCAGCACCTACTATAAATCAGGCAAGGTACTAAGCTCAGGTGATACAAATTCAAGCAAAAAGATAGTCAGGGGCAGCTGGGCAATTCAGTAGATTGAGAGCCAGGTCTAGAGATGGGAGGTCTAAATTCAAATCTGGACTTAGACACTTCCTAGCTATGTGACTCTGGGTAAGTCACTTCACCTCCATTTCCTAGCTCTTACCACTCTTCTGCCTTGGCAGCAAAACAAAGTATTGATTCTAAGATGGAAGGTAAGGGCTTTAAAAAATTAATTAATTAATTTAAAAAAGAAAGATAGTCCCTGCCCTCAAAGAGTTTCCATTCTAATTTGGGGAAAAGACATAAAAAGGGCTGGAAAGGGTATGAGGGAAAGGGACCAGCATGGTGGAGGGATATGAGAAGATAGCTAAGTGGTGATGGCAAATATTGGAGAATCAATAGCAAAGGAGTGGAATAGCATCTTGTTCTTAATAGATAATTTTTTCCCCAATCTTCTCTTTGCCCCACCTACAGGAGGCCTTTCCTGATCACTACCCCACTGCCCTTCTAGCTGCTAGAGCCTTCCCTTCTAATGGTGCCTTTCACTGGTTTCATTCATCTTGTATATACCGATTTATAGACATGTTGGCTTCTCCATTGTGACATCAGCTCCTCCAGGTCAAGGATTGCTTTTCCCATTCTTTCTATCTTTGGTATTTAGCATGGCGCCTGCTACATGGTAAACGACTAATGAATGGGTTTTGAATGAGTGATACAAACTTTTGTATTGTATAGACTCAAAAGCTCTAGACATGAAACTCTTAGACTTTGGTTTAAATCCTAGCTCTGACATTCCCTGCATGACTCTGGGCAAGCCAAGAACCTCTGCTTCCTCTTTTCTAAAATAGGGAAAATAATATTTTTACTACCTACCTCATTTGGTGGTATTGTGGAAAGAACCTATGAGACGTAAAAGTGCTAAATAAATTGGATATATTACTATTTTTATTATTCAACTTGAAGACAGAAATTGCTCTCATAGTGGAAGATTAGGTCAGCAAGATGGTGCCATGGATAGAGTCAGTATGAAGTTAGGGGAGCTCATCTTCATGAGTTAATATTTAGCCTCAGACACTAATTCTGTGACCTTGGGCAAGTCATTTAACCCGGTTTACCTCAGTTTTCTTTTCTGTTAAATGAGCTGGAGAAGTAGATGGTGAACCACTTTAGAATCTTTGCCAAGAAAACCCCAAATGGGGACATGGCTGAAACATGGCAGAGTAGCAGTGGCAGATTATACATGGTTGCTGGCCCTACCACTGATTTGTTTGACTGAAGGCAGCACAGAAGTAAATGTTGGATCAGGAGGGAAGGACCATGGCTGTACTATAAGAGAAGATGTTTAAAGATGGACTCATTTGAGTGCTATGCTCAGAACAGAAGAGAAAACAGACCTGGAATGTAATATTGTATTTTTTTTAGCCTCAGAAACCCAAGAAAGACTTCTTTCGGAGGGCATTCAAGAGTTGAACCTCAACTCTTTCTTCTCTTTTATCATGATCTCTTTCTTTCATGTGCAGTTTATCCTTTTCCTTTGGGGTCACTTGCCCTGATGGAAATCAGAAAGATGGAAGAGAGAGAATGCATGGCGAAGGCACAAAAGAGGAGAACCAAAAGGACAAACATTTGCTCTCTGTGTCAGGTTCATCTTGACATGTTCCAGGCCTTTTTAGGTACTGATTCTTTGCCTCTCTAGCCTAGATGGCTCAGCTCAGACACTGCTCTCAATGATCACAAAGTAAGGATGCTACCCATTCTACTTATATCAATTAAAACTTGACATGTAATTAAAAAAAAACAAAAACCAACAACACATGCTTACTATTGGTTCTAAGATGGAAGAGAGGTAAGGGCTCCTGCTAGGCAATTGGGATAAAGTGACTTGCCTGGGGGTATACAGCTAGTAAGTGGTGTCTGAGGTCAAATGTGAACTCGGGCCTCCCATCTCTAGGTCTGGCTCCCAATCCACTGAGCCACCTTGCTGCTCCTTTTGTAATTTTTGAACTAGAAGTAGGAGGTGGCCAGCAGGCATAGGAACTGGGGCGTTCATGGAGCACAAGGGATCCTGGTATAATATGCCTTTTTTTCCTCCCACTTCTCTGATTAAACACCTATATCCACTCCTGCTCAAAACCCAACTCATCCATTTATCCCATAATGTTAATTTTTGAGCCTCTTTTCAAGCTATGGAATTTATATAAAACACCCTTCTAAACCAGTCTGCCAAATCGCCTCTCTCAAACCATCATTTTGCTAGCTCCTGAAATTCCACAAAACCTGCTGCATAATACTATGGACTTAATAAATATTTATTGACTGACATACCCTAGGAGAACCAACCACTTCCCTCTTTCCTGTTGCTCTCTTGGACTGGATATTTCTTTTACCTTAATAATGCAACTTGTGTCTGTCCACCTCCAGAGAAAGAACTGATAAATAGAAACAAGCAAGACATAATTTTCTATATACATATGTCTTTTTGTCAAATGATGCCTTCTCTGACGAGAGGAAGAGAGGGAGGGAGGGAGATTCTTGGGAATTTTAATCTGACAAACAAACAAATAAATAAAACCAACAAAACAAAACCAGTACAGCTAAGCTCATCCTTCCCATACTTCATCCTCTAAGATACAGCATAGGAAAATGGATGAACATCCAGCCCTGTATAGATGACTTAATTCTTCCTTGGCATTGTAACTGCGTTTAACATATTCAAGTAAATTCACCAACATTTTAAAATTGCCTACTATGTGTCCAGTGAGGCACCAGAAAAGTGAAACAATATTTACCTGCCTTCAGGGAACATCCATTCTGTTGGGTTGATTGGGGATGGAATGATCTGTGACTTCTGGAATGCATCTCTCAGCTTTGACCTACTGTGTTTCAGTGTCCCTCTGAGTTCTGTAAATAAGGGATGAAGCAGTCTAGGGGACCCCAGGAAACACTGGCTTTCCCCAAGGGCAGTCCTCAAGGGAAGAATTGTTTTTATATTTTTAAATACAATAATACTTTAGTAAAAAATAGAAAATATATTCTTAGTAGTCTTACAGAAAAAGATGGATTGGGATTTGGCCCAAGGGTTTAGTTTGCCAATCCCTTAGATGGTTTCTAAGGTCCTTCCTATCCCAAATTCTATACTTTCATGTTCTAGCTCCTTCCTAACTTTGACATTCAATGTTCACAAAGTATCTGCCTTTAGGTGAACAGTATGGTTCCTCTTTAGCATAGCCCAATCCCAAACGGGCAGACTTTCTTTCAACATAGATAACTGAGAGAAGCAGGAAAATTAGAAACAAGTCAGTTTAACTTGTATTTGTTTCCCAACAAAATACAATCTTTAATTAGGAGGGCAGCACATATTAAATTTCTCTCACTTGTAGATCTGCCTCAGGATGTTTTTGAAACTCTGACCCTCTCTGTTCCCACCTGTTCCTGGCAGCTATTCATAAGAAAGGCATTGATTACTCACTAATACCATTAACTGCTCCTAATTTCTCTCCACCAGAGTAATCTTTGGGCTATAATTCCCTCCTTTCACCCTCCTCCCCATCTCTGAATGTCAAAGTCCATACCTCTCTCCAGCTCAAGAAATTTCTCCTCATACTTCTAGGTGAAAGTGACCTTTTTCTGTTGCAAATTTCCATAGTACTTTTTCTGATTCCCTCTTCAGAATTTCTCTCACTCTCCCATGTTTGATTACCTCCTCCTCCACATCTCCCTCCCATTTAAAATGATAGGATTTTGAGAGTTGGAAGAAATCTCACCGCCATCTTGTCTAACCCTTCCTGAAAAGTAATTCCCACAATAACAAGTGCTCATTTGCCTCTGCTGGAAAATATCCAAAGAGGTGATGGTCCCCCTGCTTTCCAGCCTCACTGGCCCCTCCAGGCAACTCATTCTGCTTTTCTAATTTCTAGGAAGCTTTTCCTGACTTTGAAGCATTTTAATGGGGCTCCACCCCAATTCAAGGACAGGGACCATTTCATTTTGGTCTCTGTGTATACATACATATACACACACAGACATATACCTGCACATACATATACACACATGGCATGACTTGGTTTAGGTTTTCTTTCTACTGCCCCTAGTGCTTGAATAATTTTTCTTGGTGATTCTGTGATTATCCTGGACTATCAGCTCCCCAGGGTGGATATGGGGGGCAGAGGACCAGTCTGTATTATTTTATCTGTTCAGAGTCTGGTGGGATGCCCCAGGTAATCAGGCCCTTGATAAATGCTTCACTTTATTGTTGCCACCCCTGCTTTTGATTCCCCAGAGAGGCTTGGCACTGCCAGAAGCTCAGTCGGACCATCTCACCTGCTCAGTACCAGGGCATTTATGGAATTGAGGGTTTTGCGGGTAAAAGATTTTTTTCTCCCCTTAATGGCAGGCATTTTACAAGCTTTCAGGGAAAGGAGAAAAAAGGACATGAAAGCTCAGATTGCTTTTCTTTGTTTGACTAAGAAATATTAGATCATTTTTTAACTACTACCTTCTGTCTTAGAATCAATATTGTGTAGTGGTCCTAAGACAGAAGAGTGGTAAGGGTTAGGCAATGGGGGTCAAGTGATTTACCCAGGGTCACATAGCTAGGAAGTGTTTCAAGTCAAATTTGAACCCAGGACCTCCCATCTCTGGACCTGGCTCTCAATCCACTGAGCTACTCAGTTGCCCCCTATTAGATCTTTTTTTTTTTTTTTAACGATATGCTTAAGAATTTGTTGGGCCTGGGGGTGGGGAGGAGGAGCAAAGAAAGCAGTTTGGAATGTCAGTGCCCCATTACCAACTTGTGGTACCTTCGAAGGAAGCCTTTTGTGAGTTGGCACTCCTCCTCTCTTACTTCCACTAAGAGCACTGGGAATATGTCTCCCTGTTTTCTAATGATCACCCCACTGCTAGCTCTGAGGCTACAGAAGCCTTCAGTGGGCAGCAAAGGCTGGCCTCTGTCTCCCTCCCACACATGTCTCAGAGAAATGGATCTTTCCTAGACTCAAGAGCTGACCTGGCTGAGTTCTTGGAGGATCTTAGATCTTGTCATTCAGTCAAATAATCTGTAAGCAATTATTAAGTGCATTAGTAAGAGCTTACTAAGGACCTGGAACTGTGCTAAATGCCAGAGACTCCAAGAAAGCCAGAAGCATGGCCTCTGAGCTTCCAATGGGACAGACAGCAGACACATGACTATATGTATGTCCAGAAGATAGGCTCTGTATATTATAGACGTAAATCTATATACAAGATTGAAGTGTGTGTTTAGTAAATGGAAGGTAACTTCAGAGGGAAGGAACTGGGGAGGTGGAGGGAATGGAGGAAAACCTCTTGTTGAAGGTGTAAGATTTAAAATTGTTGTCTGCCATAAACTGTAGCAGTTAAAATGGTTGAGGTTGTAAACTGTAGTGAGTTAAAATGGTGGAAGATATAAATTGTGATAGATATAAGAGAGGGTGAGTAAATTTGACCACAGAAAATATGTTTCACTACAGTGTTGTGGTTTTTAAATCAAATATAAGGTGGTCACCAGGGAATATATTCCCAAATTATGAATATGCCCAAGTCAACTGGGTTTTATAGAGAATTTAATTAATAATACAATGAGGAATTAAAGAAAAGGAGAAGGAGAGAGAAAAGGAATTAATGAGAAAAGAATAGGTCGGCCCAGGGCAGGCCTGGCCAACCCAGGCCTAAGCCTTAAGAGAGAAACCAGTCAGTTATCACTCACCATAAGATTGTCCAAGTAAGGGATTCAGAGGGACAGAGTCTCCCCAGAGGGAGTTCCAGCCAGAGTCAGCCTCCCTTGAGAGACCTCCTTAAAGAATTCCTCCAAGAGCTCCTTCTCAAGCGATCTCCAAAAGAATCTCCTTCAAAGCCTTCAAAAGCCTCCTCCAAAAGGATCTATCTCCAAGGATCTATCTCCAAGGAATCTATCTCCAAGGATCTCCAAGCCTCTCCAAGCCTCCAAGGATCCCTTGCTCAAGAGATTCCTTTTCTTATATAGGAGGTTTTTTCCTATGTCACCTCCCCTAAGTTCTTCCATCTACCAATCACCGTAGATGTTTTCTAAAAGACAGCCCATCTGAATTCCTGCTAAGTCGACTAACCTCCTCAGTAAGGCTGAACCAGAGAAAATACTGCTGTGTCGACTAATCTCCTCAGTAAGTCTGAACCAGTGAAAACACAGCTGAGTCAACTAATCTCATTAAGAGAAAACTTGCCCGGCCCTTTTAGGTACCTAGCATCTCATTGTATCAATTCTAAAAAACAGGCATGGCTCAAAGAACTCCTTGCCTTATTATAAGCATGGGTCCAAGTACTTTCATTGTTTAGCAAGGAGATTTTTTCCCCTAAAGCAATCTTAAGTACAGGTGGAGTAGAGGTCCTCCCATTTCTGATCCTGGCGAGTTCTCACATCAAAATGGGGAATGTTTCCAGTAGGGAATTTGTTCCAATGGAGGATTCCTCAATGTGGAAATTTTTAACATTCACAAGTCTGAGAAATTTCAAGATTTACAATGGTGAGAGTTGAAAGGAGTCTTAAAGTAAGCCAGGAGTCCAGGTAAGGATGGAAAGCATTTCAGGCCAAGAGATTGCCAATGCAAACCCACAGATTGAGGAGATGAAGTATCTTGTATATTTTTAAAAATTATATTTTTGGGGACAGCTAGGTGAATCAAGGTCTAGAGAGCCAGATTTGGGGATGGTAGGTCCTGAGTACAAATCTGGTCTCAGATACTTCCTAGCTAAGTAGGGTCCTGAGTACAAATCTGGTCTCAGATACTTCCTAGCTAAGTAAGGGACCATGATCAAGTCACTTAACTCCAATTGCCTAGCCCTTACTGTTCTTATGCCTTGGAATCAATCTACAGAATTGATTCTAAGATGGAAGATAGGAGCTTAAAGATTAAATAAAATTACATTTTTCCACCTAAAAAGAATGTATTTTTTCTCTTCCCTCTCCCCATTTTTCCTACTGAAAAGACCCCCCCACCTTGTAACCAATGTATCTGGTTTGTAGAGGTGTGCTGGGAGTAAAATAAAAAAAAAGGAGAGAGGATCTGGGTGTGAAAGGCCCCAAATGCACTTTATATGTGATTCTACAGATACTAGGGAGCCACTGGACATTACTGACCAATGTATTATGATAAGGAGATAACCTGGTCAGACCTGAACCTTTAGAAGAACACATTGGCAGGTGAGAGAAGGATGGGTTGGAGTGGAAAGACACTTGATCTAGGGAAAACTACTAGGAGGCTTTTGCAACAATTCAAGAGAGAGGAGACAAACCTGTATCAGTGTGGTGGATATGTGAGTAGAGAGAAGGGGATCTATAGGAGAGATTCTCTGAAGGCTGAAATCAGGAGCTTAAAAATAGTTTGGATATGTAGAGTGAGTGTGAGGGAGGAGCTGAAGATGACACCGAGGTTGTAATCCTGTGTCATGGTTAGTGATGCCTTCATTGGTAATATGAAAGTTCAGAAAGGGGAAGGGTATGAGGGGAAAGATAATAAATTCTGTTTTGCACATATTGTGTCAAAGATGCTTATGGGACATCCAATCTGAGATGCCTAAAAGGTAATTGGTGACAAGATTGGAGCTTAGGAAATGAATTCTGGCTGGGTATATCACCCTAAAAGTCATATGCCTAGAGATGGTAGTTAAACTCTTAGAAACTGATGAAAATATCAAGTGAGAAAATGTAAAAAGAAAAAAAAACACATCTTGGGTGCTCCAGTGCTCTTCTAGCATCCTCCTTTCTCTGTGGTTCCCAGGCAAAAGATGGCTCCTTCCTTTCCCCAGGCCCATTTGAGTTCCTTGTGAAGACACTTTTCTGAACTCCTCAGTGCAGATCAGAGGTGGGTCTTAGGAACTCCAGACACCATCAATAGGTCCTCAGAACAGCTATACAGCACCAGTACAGTGGCTCCCCCCATTATCTCAGATAGATTCCCTTCACAGGTTCAGAAAGAAGATCCTTTGCTTTAAAATCCAAAGTTGTCTTGCCAGGCTGGTGTTAAATTGTCACAGCAAGTACCACAAAACACATCAGGGGTAAGCAAGCACAAAGGACATGCTCTTTGCTGGGGGAGGGGGGGAGAGGGATGAGGGATGCTGTGTGAGACACAGATCTCAGGACATCAGATGCAGGTTAACTGGGGAAGCTGGGATGGGATTTGAATTATAGGGCAAAGCAGGGCAGCATTTGCTCACTCCTATCCACCATTTTGTAGCATCCTATTTATTCTTTGAAAAATGAATAGCTTTTGTTTTAAATTTCACCTTCATTTCCAAGAATATCCTTCCCTCTTTCTTGAAAGAATAAAAAAAGAGAGAGAAATCAGCTCAGTGAATTAGGCAATATCAATTAACCAAATTTTCTAGCTAACTCTAAATTTTATTGTGGAGGGTTTTTTTTTTGTTTTTTTTGCTTCTACAGGAATGTAAATGCTATCACCCCCCAAATTCAGTGCCCAGGGAGGCTGCTTGGGATAAGGGAAAATCACAGTCCTGGGGAGCTGAGAAGTCTAGGATATTTAATGTGTCTGATTCTTGGGGAAATCTGGACATTCTCCAAAGGCTGCCTCCAAGTTACTCAAACTGGGCAAGCCCAGACAAGTGCAGATGACAACATACTTATAAGAGGATCCTTTGAAAGGAAAGGCCTTTAAGGCCCACAAAAATGAAACCAGATGCATTATAGGACTGATGTTTTTGGCTAAGGCTGAGCCCCTCAGATTATATCATATGGGAGGTAACCCCAGCATTATTCTTTTTTTTTCCTCTTCTTCTTTTTTTTTTTTAAATATATTTTATTTGATCATTTCCAAGCATTATTCGTTAAAGACATAGATAATTTTCTTTTCCTCCCCCCCCCACCCCCCATAGCCAACGCGTAAGTCCACTGGGCATTAGATGTTTTCTTGATTTGAACCCATTGCTTTGTTGATAGTATTTGCATTAGAGTGTTCATTTAAAGTCTGTCCTCTGTCATGTCCCCTCAACCTCTGTATTCAGGCAGTTGCTTTTTCTCGGTGTTTCCACTCCCATAGTTTATCCTTTCCTTATGAATGGTGTTTTTTTCTCCTGGATCCCTGCAAGTTGTTCAGGGACATTACACCGCCACTAATGGAGAAGTCCATTACGTTCGATTATACCACAGTGTATTAGTCTCTGTGTAAAATGTTCTCCTGGTTCTGCTCCTCTCGCTCTGCATCACTTCCTGGAGGTTGTTCCAGTCTCCATGGAACTTCTCCACTTTATTATTCCTTTTAGCACAATAGTATTCCATCACCAACATATACCACAGTTTGTTCAGCCATTCCCCAATTGATGGGCATCCCCTCGTTTTCCAGTTTTGGGCCACCACAAAGAGCGCAGCTATGAATATTTTTGTACAAGTCTTTGTGTCCATTATCTCTTTGGGGTACAGACCCAGCAGTGCTATGGCTGGGTCAAAGGGTAGATATTCTTTTGTTGCTCTTTGGGCATAGTTCCAAATTGCCCTCCAGAATGGTTGGATCAGTTCACAGCTCCACCAGCAATGAATTAATGTCCCTATTTTGCCACATCCCCTCCAGCATTCATTACTTTCCTTTGCTGTTATGTTAGCCAATCTGCTAGGTGTGAGGTGATACCTCAGAGTTGTTTTGATTTGCATCTCTCTGATTATAAGAGATGTAGAACACTTCTTCATGTGCTTGTTAATAGTTTTGATTTCTTTATCTGAGAACTGCCTATCCATTTCCCTTGCCCATTTATCAATTGGAGAATGGCTTGATTTTTTGTACAATTGATTTAGCTCTTTATAAATATGAGTAATTAAACCTTTGTCAGAGGTTTCTATGAAGATTTTTTCCCAATTTGTTGTTTCCCTTCTGATTTTAGTTATATTGGTTTTGTTTGTACAAAAGCTTTTTAGTTTGATGTAGTCAAAATTATTTATTTTACATTTTGTGATTCTTTCTATGTCTTGCTTGGTTTTAAAGCCTTTCCCTTCCCAAAGGTCTGACATGTATACTATTCTGTGTTTACCCAATTTACTTATGGTTTCCTTCTTTATGTTTAAGTCACTCACCCATTTTGAATTTATCTTGGTGTAGGGTGTGAGGTGTTGATCTATTCCTAGTCTCTCCCACACTGTCTTCCAATTTTCCCAGCAGTTTTTATCGAATAGTGGATTTTTGTCCCAAAAGCTGGGATCTTTGGGTTTATCGTATACTGTCTTGCTGAGGTCGCTTTCCCCCAGTCTATTCCACTGATCTTCCTTTCTGTTTCTTAGCCAGTACCAAATTGTTTTGATGACTGCTGCTTTGTAATATAGTTTTAGGTCAGGGACTGCAAGGCCCCCATCATGTGTGTTTTTTTTCATTATTTCCCTGGATATCCTTGATCTTTTGTTCTTCCAAATGAACTTTGTTATAGTTTTTTCTAAATCAGTGAAGAAGTATTTTGGTAGTTCAATGGGTATGGCACTAAATAGATAAATAAGTTTGGGTAGGATGGTCATTTTTATTATATTGGCTCGTCCTATCCATGAGCAGTTAATGTTTTTCCATTTGTTCAAGTCTAGTTTTAGTTGTGTGGCGAGTGTTTTGTAGTTGTGTTCATATAGTTCCTGTGTTTGTCTTGGGAGATAGATTCCTAGGTATTTTATTTTGTCTAAGGTGATTTTGAATGGGATTTCTCTTTCTAGTTCTTGCTGCTGAGCTGTGTTGGAGATATATAGAAAAGCTGATGATTTATGTGGGTTTATTTTGTATCCTGCAACTTTGCTAAAGTTGTTGATTATTTCAATTAGCTTTTTGGTTGAATCTCTAGGATTCTTTAAGTAGACCATCATGTCATCCGCAAAGAGGGATAACTTGGTCTCCTCCTTGCCTATTTTGATGCCTTCAATTCCTTTATCTTCTCTAATTGCTACTGCTAGTGTTTCTAGTACAATGTCAAATAGTAGAGGTGATAATGGGCATCCTTGTTTCACTCCTGATCTTATTGGGAATGCATCTAGTTTATCCCCATTGCAGATGATATTAGCTGTTGGTTTTAGATATATACTGTTTATTATTTTTAGGAATGACCCTTCTATTCCTATGCTTTCTAGTGTTTTTAATAGGAATGGGTGTTGTATTTTATCAAAGGCTTTTTCTGCATCTATTGAGATAATCATGTGGTTCTTGCTAGTTTGCTTGTTGATGTGGTCAATTATGTGGATGGTTTTCCTAATGTTGAACCAGCCCTGCATCCCTGGTATGAATCCTACTTGATCATGGTGAATGATCCTTCTGATCACTTGCTGGAGTCTTTTTGCTAGTATCCTATTTAAGATTTTTGCATCTATATTCATTAGGGAGATTGGCCTATAGTTTTCTTTCTCTGTTTTTGACCTGCCTGGTTTTGGAATCAGTACCATGTTTGTGTCGTAAAAGGAGTTTGGTAGAACTCCCTCTTTGCTTATTATGTCAAATAGTTTGTGTAGTATTGGGATTAACTGTTCTCTGAATGTTTGATAGAATTCACAGGTGAATCCATCAGGCCCTGGGGATTTTTTCTTAGGAAGTTCTTTGATGGCTTGTTGGATTTCAATTTCTGATATGGGATTATTTAGGAATTCTATTTCCTCTTCTGTTAGTCTAGGCAGTTTGTATTTTTGTATATATTCATCCATTTCTCCTAAATTGGTGTATTTATTGCCATATAATTGGGCAAAGTAATTTCTAATGATTGCCTTAATTTCCTCTTCATCAGAGGTGCTGTCCCCCTTTTCATCTTTAATGCTGTGAATTTGCTTTTCTTCCTTCCTTTTTTTAATTAGATTGACCAGTACCTTGTCTATTTTGTTTGTTTTTTCAAAGTACCAGCTTCTTGTCTCATTTATTAAATCAATAGTTCTATCACTTTCGATTTTATTAATTTCTCCCTTAATTTTTAGGATTTCTAATTTGGTTTTCTGCTGGGGGTTTTTAATTTGATCGCTTTCCAGTTTTTTCATTTGCATTTCCAATTGATTGATCTCTGCTCTCCCTTGTTTGTTAATATAAGCATTCAGGGATATGAATTTACCTCTGATTACTGCTTTGGCTGCATCCCAAAAGGTTTGAAAGGATGTTTCGCCATTGTCATTTTCCTCGATGAAATTATTAATTGTTTCTATGATTTCTTCTTTAACTAAACGGTTTTGGAGTATCATATTGTTTAATTTCCAATTGGTTTTAGATTTGGTTTTCCATGTACCATTACTAATCATTATTTTTATTGCCTTGTGATCTGAGAAGGCTGCATTCATTATTTCTGCTTTTCTGCATTTGTGTGCTATGTTTCTGTGACCTAATGTATGGTCAATTTTTGTGAATGTGCCATGTGGTGCTGAGAAGAAGGTGTATTCCTCTTTATCCCTATTTATTTTTCTCCATATGTCTATTAATTCTAATTTTTCTAAGATTTCATTCACTTCTTTTACCTCTTTCTTATTTATTTTTTGATTTGATTTATCTAAATTTGATAATGGTTGGTTTAAGTCTCCCACTAGTATGGTTTTATTGTCTATTTCTTCCTTCAATTCTCCTAGTTTCTCCATTAGAAATTTGGGTGCTATATTATTTGGTGCATACATATTGATTAATGATATTTCCTCATTGTCTATAGTCCCTTTTAACAAAATATAATTACCTTCCCTATCCCTTTTGATCAGGTCTATTTTTGCATTGGCTTTATCGGATATCATGATTACCACTCCTGCCTTCTTTCTATCAGTTGAAGCCCAGAAGGTCTTACTCCATCCTTTAATTCTGACCTTGTGGGTGTCAACCCGCCTCATGTGTGTTTCTTGAAGACAACATATGGTAGGGTTTTGGATTCTAATCCATTCTGCTATTCGTCTACGTTTTATGGGTGAGTTCATCCCATTCACGTTCAAAGTTATGATTGTCATTTGTGGACTCCCTGGCATTTTGATTGCCTTCCCTAATTCTAACCTATTCTTCTTTGGCTCTACCTTTTAGTCCAGTGATTTACTTTGAAACAGTCCCCCTTGTCCCCTCCCTTGATGTTTCCCTTTTTAGTCCCTCCCTTTTTGTTCCCTCCCCTTCCCCCCTCTCTTTCCCTCCCTTTTTGTTCTCCCTCTCCCCCTCCCCCCCTTGGTTTTCCCTTCTCCTTACCCTTGTTGGGTAAGATAGAATTCAAGATCCCAATGGATCTGGATGTTTTTCCCTCTCAGAGTTGATTTCCCTGAGATTGAGGTTTAAGTAAATCCCCCCCCCCCTCTCTTCCTCTCCTTCTTATAGGAGTTTTCTTCCCCTCCCCTTCCCATATGAATCTTTGTGTGAGAATGATTATTCTATTTGGTCTTTCTTTAACCCCTATTTATACAGTACATTTTCCCCACATATTAGTATACATAGGTTGATATAAATGTAGTCCTTATAGAAGAGAGTTTGAGTAAAAGAAGAAGATAACATTTTCCCCTTTCCTTAATATTTACCTTTTCAGGTATTCCTTGCTCTTTGATTTTCGGTATCAAACTTTCCACAGAGCTCTGGTCTTTTCTTTGCAAAAAGTTGGAAGTCTTCTATTTTGTTGAATGCCCATACTTTCCCTTGGAAGTATATAGTCAGTTTTGCTGGGTAGCTGATTCTTGGTTGGAGACCCAGCTCTCTTGCCCTTCTGAAGATCATGTTCCATGCCTTACGATCATTCAGCGTAGAACTTGCAAGGTCTTGTGTGACCCTGATTGGCATTCCTTTATATCTAAATTGTCTTTTTCTGGCTTCCTGTAGGATTTTTTCTTTTGTTTGATAGCTTTGGAATTTGGCAATTACATTCCTGGGAGTTGTCTTTTGGGGGTTTAGTGTAGAAGGTGTTCTGTGAGCTCTGTCAGTGGCTGTATTGCCCCCTTGTTCTAGAATCTCTGGGCAATTTTCTTTGATTATATCTTGTATCACCATGTCCAGTTTGGTGTTTA
The DNA here is from genome assembly GCF_027887165.1 of Monodelphis domestica. Taxonomy (NCBI): domain Eukaryota; kingdom Metazoa; phylum Chordata; class Mammalia; order Didelphimorphia; family Didelphidae; genus Monodelphis; species Monodelphis domestica. The sequence continues at coordinate 205,385,948 of NC_077231.1, read as the reverse complement.
TTTCTGGCTTTTCTGGGAGTCCAATTATTCTTAAATTATCCCTTCTCCCCCTATTTTCCAGATCTATCACCTTGTCGGTGAGATATTTTATGTTCTCTTCTAATTTCTTGGTATTTTGGCTTTGCTTTATTGATTCTTGCTCTTTTACACGATCGTTGTCTTCCAGCTGCCTGATTCTGGCCTTTAAAGCCTGGTTTTCTTTTACAGTTTGGTCAAACTGGTTTTGTAGATGCGTGAATTTCTTTTGCATTATTTCCAACTTTTCCTCTCAGAAGGCTTCCATCTTTTTGGTCATTTCTGATTCAAATTCTTCATAGGTTTGTGGAGAGTTTCCATTTCCTTTGGAAGGTTTTGGAGCATTTTCTTTTATATTATCTTCTATCTGCTCTGTATTTTGTATTTTGGCTCCATAGAATGTGTCCAAAGTCGCCCCTTTCTTCTTATTTTTCTTGGTATTTTGGGGCTTCTGTGCTTCTGTGGAGTTTTCCATCTCTGAATGTGGAGGATTGGCTTTTCTTGTCTCTGTCTGGTGTTCAGAGGCTTTAGTCCTGGGCAGATGGTTCTATGACTTTCCCTGGGTTAAACTGAATATGCCTCACTGGAACTGGAATGGAAGGGTCGGACCACGTTGCTTTCAGGAAGTTGCCTTCAGAATTGCTGGCCGTGAGGCTGTTTCGTCGGCCTGCGGGGGGGGGATGGGCTGCAGCTAACCCAAGCTCCGAGAGCAAGGACTTTCACTGAGACTTGGATAGCAGGATCCAGCCCGTGAGGCTGTCTTGCCCGCCCTGAGGGTTGCTGTTGTTTCGACCAGCTCTCTGCAGCGGAAGCCCCAGGCAGTAACTTTCACCGGGACTGTAGAAGGCCCTGAGGGTTCTGCTCTCTGAGCCCAGCCGGCAGGGCTGCAGCTTCCGGGAGCCTTGGACTCTGCGCTCCTACCCCTGAGGTCCGAGGGATATCGGGTTCTGGCTTTTGAGGGGAGCCGTACCTTTTGAACCGGGTCCAGGTCCAGGAGGAGGGTTCCCAGGGTCTGTGCTGTTGATCGTTTTGAATTTCGGCGCCTTAGGAGCTTATAGTTTGAGATCGGTCGGGAAGGTTTTTCCGGAGATCTGAACTTGAGCTTTCTCTAAGCCGCCATCTTAACCGGAAGTCCCCCAGCATTATTCTTGACACCACACTTGTCCTCACCTTACATGTCTACTTACTTGCCAAATCTTTCCATTTCTCCTTTTACCATCTATATTAATAATAATAATACCTACTATCTCTCTGGCTCTGGGTAAATTAATTACAAATATTGTTGTATTTGATCTTGACAACAACCCTGGCAGGTAGGTGCTATATACACCCACTTTACAGTTGGGGAAAGTGAGTATTTTATTCATTTTCCAGTTGAGGAAACTGAGACAGACATAGATTAAGTGACTTGGTCTGGGTCACAAAGCTAGGAAGAGCCTGAGAGTTGGATTTGAACTCTGGTCTCCCAGACTCTGGATCTAGCATTCTGTCCCCTGCAGTGCCACCTAGCTGCCTTTCTATTTTATCAGATCCTTTTGTCTGTTCACACAGGTGGGACCTTGAACTAGGCTGCCATCACCTCTCACTTAGATCCTTACATAGACTGCATAGTCTTAGCACTTCAAGTCTCTCCTCACTTGGGTCCATCCTATCCTCAATTGTCAAAGTAATTTTCCTTAACTGCAGATCTGACCCTGTGAGTGTCCCATTTAATCAACTCGTGTCTTTCTATTGACTCCAGGATATAATATAAACTTCTCTGTTAAGGCCCATCAAAACTTGGCCTCAACCTATGTTTTCAGTCTCTCCTTCTCTCTGCAGTTCAGTCCAATTGGATTTTTCTCTGCCCTCACACAAAACCTTCCATCTTTCCTCCCTGTCCCTGCAACTCATCAGCCCCACCTGTCTGCAATGTGCTCCCTTCTGATGACCACAGCACAGAATCCCTCCATTAAAATGTAGCTCAAGCATTATCTTCTTTTTACTTGAGAAATATTTTTACAATTCAATTTTATTTTAAGTTATGCATCCTCTCCCTCTCCCTCTCCCTCTCCATCCTCTCTACATTTCGAAAGAGGAAGAAAAACAGAACTCCTTACAAAAATGCAGTTAAAACAAAAAACATTAGCTATGTTAAAAACAACAACAACAACAACAACAAAACCAAACACTGAGTCATCCTCTGTCTGGAGGTGGAAAATTTCATATTGAATTCTCTAGAACTATGGCTAACTGTCAACAAGCACTATTTTCTGCATAAAGTCTTTTCTAATGCTGAAGGGCTAGCTTATACTTTGTCTGACTTTCTTTTTGTTTTTCTGTCTCTCTTCCTTCCATTTTGCCCCTTTGATTCCTTTCTGTTCTCTCTCTCTCTCTCTCTCTCTCTCTCTCTCTCTCCCTTCTCCTAATCCTCCTTCTCTCCTTCTTTCCCTCCTTGCCCTCTCTCTCTCCCTCCTCTTCTCTCGTTTCCTTCCTCTTTCTCTTTTCTTTTCTGTCTCTTTTTCTTCTTTCCTCTCCTCTGTTCTCCCCTTCCTCTCTTCCAATTGACTCTTCCTCCCCCCCTTTCCTCCCCTCTCTCCTGTTCTCTTCATTGTATATATTTGTATTTATTCTGTATACATTTATATATGCAGTTGTTGCCTCCCACTAAAAGATAAATTCCTATACAGTAAGGATTGGTCAGGAGTATAGAATAAATGTTTAATAATTTAGTCTATGGGGAAAAATGTAAATGTGACACATTTTTTAGTTACCTTTGATTCACTTTAAAGTCTAATCCTCACTATTAAAATGTTCTCCATGGTTTTCAAAAATATAGACAATCAACAAAATAATAAGTCAAGCCTTAATTTGGAGTGGTTGCTAATTTTTGAGCTGCAAAGGCTAACACTGAAACAATTGGCTCTTGGGAGTTGGATTAAGCATTGTTCTTTCTTTTTTTCTTCTACTCCAGTGTCTAGAGTAGAGTAGTTGCTTAATAAATGCTTCTAGATAAATTGATCTATTGATTATAAGATTTCCCATTAGATTATAAGCTTCTTGAAGGCAGAGACAGTCTCTTTTTGAATCTCCAGGGCTCAGCACTGTTCCTCCCATATAGAAGTTGCTTAATACATGTTTACTGATCCAGGGATTGATCACCCACTGCCCTCATCCCCAAAGACTAATCCTATACAGCACACACTCCAAAGGGAAACCCACACTAACAGTCTGCAAAGAGACTGGGCAATAAGAGCTTCATCTAGCTGGCCATGCTGCCTAATCCTAGCTCATTCCTTTTGTCATTCTCCTTATTTATTTCTCCAATTAAAATGTTATTCAGACTAATCATTTCTCCCATTCTTTCTCACTTTAAGCAGTTTCCTGGCACATTCTCTGGGAGAGAAAAAAACTTCAGTTTTTTTCTGTCTTGGAGAATGGTAGTAATACCAGAAGGTTACATTTATTTGTTATAAAACTTTGCACCCATTATCTCTTTTGCTCCTCCTCCTAACATTGTAAGGTAGAGGGAAATAGCTCCTGATGGAATCATAGGACCAGAGTTCAAATTCCAAGGCTGCCAATTACTCTTTCTTTGACCTCAGGAGTCACTTTATTTCTATGGATCTGTTTCCTCATCTGTAAGTCAAATCAATAAGCATTTATTGAGTGCTTACTGTATGCCAGGCTCTGTTGAAAAATTCTTGGGATGCAAAGAAAGCAAAATACAGTTTGTGTTCTTAAGGAACATGCAGTCTAATGAAGGAGAAAACATGGAAACAGCCATACACAAACAAAATTAATATAAGATAAATGAGAGATAACCAACAGATGATCAAATGAATGGGTTGGACTAGCTTACTTCGATGGTTCCTAAATATATGATCAGTATTGACATACCTACTTTATGAGAAGCTTTATGTCATAGCAGGTAGAGAAATGGTCTTGGATCAGTCCAGTATGACACAGCAGGTTTCTCTTGCATCCATGCTCCTAGCCTTTAGTTCCTGGCAGTATGTTGTAATGGGTAGTGTCAGAGATCCTGTGCTCTAATTCCTACTCTATCACTGTGTTGTTGGTTGTCTCTTGAACCGAGGATGATGATTGTCTTTGTGCGTTTTTGTGCACAAAGACACCTGTGCATGAAGATTTAAGTGGAAAAGTTGATGCACAGAGACAGTCCCACTGTCTCAGCGTTGGAAGCCTGGGTCCCTTGGCACGAAAAGTCGTTACACCTGGAGACTTCTTCAGCTGCATTGGATGGCCGTGTTGTCTTTTGTGCTCCATCACGCCCTAAGCACTCCACAGTGCCTTGCTGCATCGCCATCTCAGCCGTTGAACCTTCTTGTTGGTTTCTTCCGCCTGTTCTGCCAAAGCAGTCTTCACATGCTGGGTGAGCAAAGCCCTAGTTCACCAGGGGTCAACGTCGACCCAATGGCTACCCTCACAAGGTTTAGCAGGCCTGTCGAAGCCGTTGCCCGGGGTGTGGCCACTGCCGCATGCTAGCAGCTACTAGGAGCCATATCACTGTGTAACCTTGGTTAAATCGCTTAATTTCTCTAAGCCTCAGTTTCCTGACTGGTAAAATTAAGAGAGTCTAGATCAAGGGTTTTTAACTTTTTTCCCTCTTTTTGACACTGTCATTGTCAAAGCTTGGCAGTCTGATGAAGCCTATGAATCCCTTCTCAGAATCATGTTTTTTAAGTGAGCAAAATAAAACACACTGGATTACAAAGGAAACCAATTATAATGGTATAATTCTCTACCTACCTCTATTCTTATCTCTCTCTCTCTCTCTCTCTCTCTCTCTCTCTCTCTCTCTCTCTCTCTCTACCTCTATAGCTATCTATCCTTTTATCTATTTCTATATGTAATTATGTATCTGTCTCTATCCCTGTATCTATCTCGCCCTAATGTCTATCTCTATATTTATTTATACATATTCAAGGACAAGTTATGGTCCTTGATCTAGATGACCTCTGAGGCTCATTCTAATTCCAAATCTATGATCTTATGATCTATAAGGAAGGTCCTCAATGGTATAGATCTCTTGCCAGTATTTATAGGCTAAAAGAATTGGAATGAAGTTATCACTTTGGTCTTACAGACCAAGGAAATGGTGGGAGCATTGCTGTCCGAATTATTCCAGTAGTTGCTTAATACTTATTTTCCTTATATTTTTTATTTGTATTTTTCAACAACTAGCTAAAGAGGCCAAACTCTTTCCTTCAATGAGCCTGGAACCAAAGTTAGAACAAGCTAATATAAGACCCTCTTGGTGTAATGGATAGAAAGCTAAAAAATATTGCATCTAAGCCTGAATCTACTATTAAGTGGCTGTGTTTCTTTGGATAGGTGAGTTGACCTTTCTGAGTCTTGGTTTTTCTTATCTGTAAACTGAAGGTGGTTGAAGGACAACCATTCCTTTGTCTCTGCTATTTTTATCCTCCATGATTCTGGCAAACACCTTTGCTGGCTATGTGTCTATGGTTTATGTCTCACTTGATGTCAATACTGATTACAACGCTGGAAAAAGTTATCCTGAGTAAGGGATGTGTGGATCACAGAGTTAAGAATAGTAGGTCAGCGATAGTTTGAAGAGAACTTTTAAGCCTGCATTTTGTCCCAAGTTAAATGATTATTTGTTATTAACTTACCATAGATGTGTGAGGAATTTATATTCTCAAGTCTTATTAGTCATGTGATTGTGAAGATGTGGTTTGCTGTTGAAAATTTTCTCATTTCATCAAGGTTACTGTTGATGCTTGTATAGACCATTTCCATCAAGATTTCATAACTATGAATAAAGCAGGGACATGGTCAATAGTCATTGATTCCTTAAACACTTAAAACTATGGGTTTTTTCACTTGTGGGGAACCTTTTTGTCATTGAAATATCTTGAAAACCAATCCTTCAAGGGCTTCAAAATAATCTCCATTGTTCAAAAAAGGGGATTCCATTCTCATTATAGTGGGAGAAATTGAAAGACTTCCCATATATTACATCTAATTCCTAGTTACCTTGGTACCAGTATCCAGGTATTTTAGATTAACTTACGACTTGCTTATATTTTCCATTTACAGTGCTTTCCTGTAGATTATTTTCTGTGTCCCCTTTAGGTTCTTTTCTGCTTTTCCATCAAAATGTCAATCAACCATGGTTATTGCACCCACCACAGAGAGAGCCCTTTATACATAGTCTTTAAAAGATGGCTATTTCATTAAGTTCCATAACTTGCTTTGGGAGGCACTTAGGGAAAACATTAGTCACATTTTGGAAATGGAAAATCTGACACACAGAAAAGAAATGACTTGTTCAAAGTCACAGGGTGAGTCACTGGAGTATGAAACATACAAAATGGCTTTTTAGAGGATGTTAGAGGCTGAAAGGCTCTTAGAAAACAATTCAATTTTCTAACCCCCCTCCCCAGCTCGCCTCCATTTTGTTTCAATCTTAATTTTTTTTAATGACAAACTTTAATAATCCTCTCCCATTTTATAGGTGAAGAAACTAAGGGTAGGGGAGAGGAAGTAATTTTCTGAGGTTACATAGTTAGTGTGGGACAGAATTATAATTAGATCTGGGAGACCAGGGTGCTGAATCTAGAGGACTTTGACATTTATATGTTATTTTATATAATAACTTCATCTCAAGTTATCCACAAAGGCCACTACCTTGCTGAGTCTATGTTTATAGTGCTACCTTAATTTTGCTCTTGACAGAAGGCTAACCATAGCTGTAGAATCTGTATCTGTTGGTAGAGTTTGTTGGCAGTTGCCAGGGTGAGAGATCCACCAACTACAAGATGTATTGTTTCTGTCTGTTAAAGTGCTTCTCTTTTATTATGGCCTTCTGACAATTTCTAGTGTGAAACTCTCTTCTTGAAATCACTTATCCATGAAGTCATCAGTCTTACCTAGCAGCATCTCGTATCAGCTACAAGTTATAGCCGGGAACTCTTAGATTTTGTTTTTACTAAAACTGTATAGGGGGCAACTAGGTGACTCAGTGGATAGAGAGACAGGCCTGGAGACAGGAGGTCCTAGGTTCAAATCTAGTTTCAGATATTTCCTAGCTGTGTGACCTTGGGCAAGTCACTTAGCCCCCATTGCCTAGCCCTTATTTCTTTTCTGCCTTAGAACCAATATATAGTACTGATTCCAAGACAGAAGGTAAGGGTTTAAAAATAAAAAATAAAACCATATGGACAGGCACCATGTAGCTACTTTGGTCTCCAAGTCCATCCAGGCTTTTGGATTGGCTGTATGATATGTTTGAATCAGTCCCTACAGATATAAAACTGCAGGTTAGTGTCTCTCAGTATGGTAAAGAGAAAAGAACATAAGACTAGGAGGCAAGAGATCTGGGTTCTCATGTCAACTTTGTCATTAACTAGTTGTGTGATCTCAGGCAAATCATTTCCCCTTTCTTGCCCTTGGGATTTATTATTATTTTCTTCTTTCACAAATGTAGAGGTTGGAGCACTCAAACTTCATAATGAGCAGATTGGCAAGGATGATAGAAGATGGATATATCACTATTGGAAGGGTTGTGGGAAGATAGGTATACTTACCCTGCTGATGGAGCTGTGGGTTGGTCCAGTCATTTTGGAAAGTAATTTGGAATTATGCTAACCAAATACCCAAAACATCTATAACTTTTGGCCTGCAGATCCTATTGCTTGGCATATATCCCAAAGGTGAAAAGGACCCATGTATACCAAAATATTTATAGCATCACTTTGTGGTAATGGGGACCAAAGTAGGTGTCCATTGATTGGGCATTGGCTAAAAAATTGTGGTATGTGAATGCAAAGAAATTTGGGAATATTTTAATGAATAGACACAAAATAAATCAAGCAGAACCTTTAAAACATACACAATATCAACTGAAAGAACAATCCCATCCACCCCAACCAAAAAAGAACTCTGAATGCCTTTTAATTATGATTATACTTGGACTTTGAGAAAAGTTGAAAAATATACTTTCCTCCTTCTCTTGGAAAGGTCCAGGGACTCCGAGCATGAAGTGTTTGTTTTGTATGCTCTCATATACAGTTGAAGTATTGGTTGGTTTAGCTTAACTATTTTTTCCCTTTATCTCTTTAAAATTCTTTGCTATAAGTTAAGGCTTTACCAGGTAGGGGAGAAGATGAGAAGGAGGGAGAGTAGAAGGAAATAGATTTGGAAATGAAAATTTGGAGGTTGGAAAGTAAATTTGGACATCTTTTGTGAGTGAAAAATCAATAAAATAAAAACAAACAGAATGTATGATTTATACTAGATGACCTTAAAAAAAGAATTAAAAAATGTCAGTAAAACTAACATATTGGTCAAGTTCAACATTATATGCAGCCCTAAACCCACATTTCCTGCCCGTAACCCACTCCTAATGAAAAGGAGGGGCTATATTCTCATCTTTCTTATTTGGGGCAGACTAGACAAATAACTTCTAAAGTCCTTTTTTTGCTCTTATGTTCTATGATGCTGTTACTAATTCCATGAGTGATCCCCTGGCTTAAGGATGGTGGAACGCTTTGAGGTTTGGCATGCCACTGCTTATATTCAACCCATAACGAAGTCATAATAAATGAAACTCCTTTTCTTCTTCTGGGTAAAGAACCTTTATGCAATAAATGCATTATATGCATGCACGCTCTCTCTCTCACTGTCTCTTCAGTCATTCCAGAGGGAACACTTATTTTCTCTACGTTGTCCTTCCATTGTGAGTGGTGATGGGTAATAGAAATGATGTAATAATAATTTTATTGGATCAATATATCATTTAGAAAATAAAAGCTCTCCCCTTCATCGGGTGATGACCAGGAGGGGAAATGCCTGGGCTTGGCCAGTAATTTATGTCTGTCAAATAGGAGGGAGAGTATCTCACCATCTCAATGAGCTTGTGTCTTTTTTTTTTATTAGCTTCCTGATAAGCAGCACCCATAAAAACATCCCTGGGAAGGCTTCTTCTTGAACAGTAAATAGCTAGCTTAGATAACTATCAGTCAGCAGTGGAGCCTAGACAGGCTTTTTCTTTTACCAAGTAGACAATAAGACCAGTTTAGTGGGTAGGGTTTTAGAGATTCTTCATTCTCTTTCTCTGCCTCTCCCAAAACTTCACCAAATATTCAAATCCCCATTTTATGGATGGGGAAAACTGAGTACTAAAGAAGTAAGTGATTTTTTTTTTTACCAGTCTCTATGGACAAAAAAGATGCAGTTTTTCTCTGGACTAAAAACACTGGACCATCTATACCTTCTGTTTTCATTGAAGAACATGCCTACTGTCAATCAAGAAAATGCATGCACAGGCAAACCCAGAAAAAAAAAAATTAGGCTGGGCCCAGTAGAAATCAGGCTGAGTAGGCAAAAATTTATCTTAAAGACATAATCACAGCACTAACATGGTATTTCTACTTGCTGACGTTCACTGTCATCAGAACCATTTTATTTATGACACAGAATGCAAGTAAGTATGTTGGAAGAGCTGGGAAACATTTTGCAGACTGGAGAAAAAGAAAGTATGCTGATTCAATTCAATTTAACACACAGTTGCTGATAGATTTCCTTTTCTGCATAGGGTACCTTTCTTCTAAGGCATGCAAAGCATTTTCTCAAAGATATCTTGCAAAACAGAGTGAAAGAACTCTTTTATTTTATAGATGAGGGCAGTAACTGAACCCAAGATAAATGACTTACCCAAGGACACAACAAATCAGAGAAAACCATTGTGTGAATCTTGAGCTTTGCTTATCCTTAGTTTTTAAGCTGGGCAGACCTCCTGGCTCTGGATGGTGAATGGTATGAAGGTTAAAAATGTGTTGTTTTTTTTTCAGGTCAGGTTAGTAATTTAATTCTGTGTGATACAATGCAGTTCAACAAACACATATATACATCCATATATAAATACATACATATGTATGTACATACGTGCATGTATCTATTTTGAGCAAGGCACTATACTAAAAACTGTAAGTATATGAAGACTTCCCCCTGCAGAATGAGCAGATGAGAACAACTTGTTCCAATGGCCAGAATGTCACTGAAACAGGTGCTGTGATAGAAATAGTCCTTACTCCAAAGTACTCCAAGGACTCCATGGCCCAAAAGGAGGATGAGAGTTGAATAAGCTAGAATAAGCTTGAGGGCAGAGATTGAGGAAGGAAGACTTATTAGTGTAGCAGGGAGGGCTTCATGGAGAAGGAATGCTTTTGAAGGAAGAGAAAGATTTCAACAGGCAGGCAAGGGGAGGTAGAGTATTCCACAGATCAAGGAGGAGTAAGCCAATGCATGGAACGGGGGAAGTGAAGGGTGAGGACTGAGGACAGAGACTAGTCCAATCTGGGGTATCGAATATGTGAGATGAGTCACAGTTGGAAATGGTGATGTAAAGCATTTTTTTCCCCAATTGATACAAAGAGAGAAAGTGAAGTCATTTTCTACATGGATCAAACCAAAGTACAGCAGCAAAGCTTATTCTTTTCCCTGTAGTTCTTCACTATTCCAGGATTATTTATCCTGACCTTTTTTCTGCTTACCCAGTCCCTGAAATCTTTCTGTTCAACAGAAGCTCAGAGTCAGGGTCTGTGACAGAAGGATCTTGGAACCCATGTGGTGACCTTTGGCTTCAGCTCCTCATTTCTTGTACACTGGTAGTGTTTGTCTTAGTTTAAGCCTTTTTCAAGAACATTGGAAAGACATTGGTGGAGGAGGGATGGAATTGAAAAATCAAAGCTTTGAGCAGAGGAGAAAGGAGAAGACAGGTTGTTGAAGCCTTAATTCAGCTAAAAGAAAATGGAGAAAGGAAAAACTAGACAATTGAATTACAGAGCTATAAGATTCCTAGGTAAAACCTTAAGGAAAGGGTAATGCTACTTCTTTAATGTTTCAAAAAGAGTTTTGAGCCTGGAGTCTTGATTTTCTGATCAATGGAGTCTAGTCTGCTTGAAAAAAATACAGGCTGTAATTGACAGAGACAGTGAGGATGGCCCACTTGTAATATTAAGCTTATTATGTGGTAGGTACTATTCTAAGTGCTGGATATTCAAATACAAGGAAGTATAAAGACCCCCTGCCCTCAAGGAGCTTCTTTTCTAATGGAAGAAAATAGCACATAAAGGGAATCTGGAAGGATGGAAGAGGAGGGAACAATTAAAACTGTAGGGAAAATATTTTCTGATGAGATAAGTAAAAGTTCACATATCAGCTCTGGGAAGACAACTTATTATTAATAGGATCAATCATGCTTCTTGTGATATAGATTAAAAGCAAGGTTGCCCTGCTCTAAGAAAATTGGCAAGAAATCCAGGTATGGAAGAAAAATATTCTTGCAAAAGTTTTTGAAAACTCCTTCTTCACCTGCTTTTTTATGCCCTGGAGACTATAACAAGAGAGACTGAGGATTTTTCTCTCTCCCTCCACCCAACATACCTGTGGTGTCTTACATCAGAAGCAGAAGGTAGTATACAATGGAGCACAGTTCATCTGTGGAGTCAAGTCAAATTGATACGATAATTCAAGAACTGAGCACATGCATCTGGATTCTCAGAAGGTAGACCTCAGAACTAAAACTCATGCAGATCCTGGGATATGAGTTATTGTTATTTCTGAAAGTACACAAAAATGTCTTAGTTTTGGATATCAACCAACCATACCTTGATCAACCCCTTGCCACTGAGCTGTAATTTCATCCCTGTGGGTCCAGAATTTTATTATTTTGTGCTTTATTAGATTATCATCATGAATTACTGAGATCATTAATAATAACATATTTCTGTAGCAACTTAAGACTTATGAAATACTTTTCATATAACCCTGTAGAATAGGTAGTATACAATTGTTCCCATTTTCTAGATGAAGAAACTGAGATTCATAGGAGTTAAGTGACTTGTGTTAAGTGACATATTCCAACATTCTATCAGAGCCAGGACTCAATTCAGTTCATCTGACTCTAAGTCTGATCTCTACTTCCTTATCTTGTGACCAACTTTATGGTGACTAGTCTTTTGACATTATCTAGTCTTTGGATGGCAGGCATAGATAGACATTGAGTTAAGTTGGAGTTCAATCCTTAGGCTTCTTGGCTATAGAAACACAGATCTTGGATCTTGACTTAAAGGAGCCTCCATCATAGGAACTGAATGCTTCAAGGTGGATTCCCTCTCCTAGCCAAATAGTAAAAGAGAATCTGAGAAAAACATCTTTTTTTCTCCCATGGTTACATGATTCATGTTCTTTCCCTCCCCTCTTCTCTTCCCGCTCCCAGAGACGGCAAGTAATTCCAATGGGTTTTACATGTATCATTTATCAAAACCTATTTCAATGTTATCAGTATTTGCAATAGAGTGATCATTTAAAGTCAGCATCCCCAATCAGGCCCCCATAAAATCATGTGATTGATCAAATGTTTTTCTTCTGCATTTCTACTCCTATAGTTCTTTCTCTGAATGAAGGTAGCATTCTTTCTCACAAGTCCCTCAGAATTGTCCTGGATCATTGCATTGCGGCTAGTAAAGAAGCTCATTACGTTTGATTGTGCCACAGTGTATCAGTTTCTGTGTATAATGTTCTGGTTCTGCTCCTTTTGCTTTGCATCAGTTCCTGGAGGTCTTTCCAGTTCACACAGAATTCCTCCAGTTCTTTATTCCTTTCAGCACAATAGTATTCCATCACCATCAGATACCACAATTCATTCAATCATTCCCCTCCCTCATTCTCTAATTTTTTGCTGCCACAAAAAGCGCAGCTATGAACATTTTTGTACATGTATTTTCCCCTATTATCTCTTTGGGGTACAAACCCAGAAGTGGTATGACTGGATCAAAGGGCAGGCAGTGAGAGAAACATCTTAAAGAACCCTGAGTTTATAAGATGCAGCTAGTATTTGGTACTTTCTCAGAATGCAGCTGCAAAGAAGCCCAGAACACTCAAGGATACTCTAGGTCCTATTGGTGGACAGAAGTCCAGTCTCTTATATACAAAAGCAAAAGGCTTCAAACAGAATAGGCACTATTCTAGGTTTTGGGGGTAGAAACAAAGACAAAAATAAAAAAAGTGGCTGCCCTCAAGGAGTTTACAATTCTATCTTGAGACAACACATATTTTTACCATTATATGCAGAAAAAGCAAGCTTCTAAGAATAATTACAAGGTAGTTAAATGCTGTGTGATACAGGAAAGGAGAATATTAGCAGATGAGAGCATCAAAAGAACTTCCTGTCCCTGGGAGCTTACCAGCAATTGGGTTCCAGTGTTGACCCCAGTGTTGCCTTTTGAGATCTCTCTGTATTCTCTTTTAGTACAATGGGATGGGCCCACCCACTAATAGGGAGGAGATAGGGGGAAGACATAATTCAGTGCAGTCTACATTCCTAGACTGGGAGATCTCTGAGTCAGATTTTCCAGCTCAGTCACAGGCTTTCTAGGTTACTTGGGTACTCTCGTATTCACTGTTACTCATTAGCCTGCCACACAAAGCCTTATGTGATATGACTCTTACCTTCTTTCACAACTTTATATTATGTCACTCCTCATCATTTACTCTCAATTCTAGTCAAGTGAAATTATTTGTCTTTCCACATTTTCTGTCTTTTTGCCTTTGTTCATACTGTCCCCTCTCTGTGCCTAGAATGTCCTTTTCCTATTACTCCCAGTCTATGATGTCCAACTTCTAAAATTTTATTCATTCTACAAAGCTCAACTCAGAAGCTACCTTCAGATAAAGCTTTCATAATCCCCTTAGCTCAAAGTGATCTTTCTTTCATCTGATATCATAGTACATGTTTTATTTATATTATATTTATCCACATAGAGACTAAGCAGCAAGATGGTAGTGCTGTGATTAGAGTGCCAAGCTTGGAGTCTGGGAGACTCATCTTGCAGAGTTCAAATTTGGTCTCAACTACTTACTAGCTACATGACCCTGGGAAAGTCACTTAACCGTTTGTCTCAGTTTCCTTATCTACAAAACAAACTGGAGAAGGATGTGTAAACTATTTTAGTATCTTTGCAAATGCAATTCCAAATGGGGTCATGAAGAATCATACATGACTGAAAAAACAACAGCAAAACATTGAGATAATATCCCTTACTATATTGTAAACTCTTTGAGGATAAGGGCCATTAGAATTATTTATATCTCTTTTAGTGCCTAGTATCATAAATTACAACCATAAATGCTAACTAAATCCTTGTTGAATGAGTAAGTGAATGAATGAATTTCTTTCCTCTTGAAGTGAGTAACTTCACTTGTAAAATAGGAAAGTTAGTATATTATATTACCTGTCCCCTGATTTGTTCCTTCTTCAGAGATATGAGGCTGAGTAGAAACAAAGTTTCTTTGAGATCTTTACTATAAAAGTATTACTTAAATATTTTCCCAAAGTGCGTTCTCACCATTTTGTCCCCATTTTAGAGTTGAGGGAACTGAGTCTGAGAGGATTTATGTGATTTGCCCAGAGTCACGAATCTCAGCAAACATTGGGGTAGATTCCAAGCCAGGTTTTCTTGACTCAGAGTCCAGCACTATCATCATCATCAACATCACCAACAACATCATTATCAACATCACCAACAACATCATCACCAACAACATCATAAATATCATCAACATCAACAAGATTATCAACACCATCATCATCAACATCAACATCATCATCCACATTATCTCCCCTCTTCAAAAATCTGAGTGTGGGTCCTAGTCACTTATGGAGGGGAGGTAAAGGCTGATGAACAATGGGTGAGGGGTTTAAGGACTAGGGAAGGAGAGACATAGATTAAGTAATACATGAGAGACACAGAGAGACATCTGCAGTGTGCTGTTAGCAAGGCAACTCACAGAAACAGAGAGAGAGAGAGACAGACAGACAGACAGAGAGACAGAGACAGAGAGAGAGACAGAGAGAAAGTCCAAACCCACTGAATGCTTATTACAGTATTTTAGCATTGGGAGTTTTGGGGGTGTCAATCAAACAAAGGAAACTGCAAAGGTATTAACATAATGTTAGTGTCCAATTGCAAAGATAAAAAATTGAGTAATAACACAATTGTACAGCCAGGTGTTTAGGAAGAGTAATTTGCAATTCTATCTTGACTAGTGAAAAAACTTCTTTCTTCCCAGAACCCTTGTTCAAACCTATTCAGAATCTGACCACTTTTTCAGATGTTGAGTGTAAGCCTAAGACATTCCAAAAGACCTTTACATTTGTCTGCCAGCTTTCAGACTGCAGGTAATTATAGAGGCTTATTTTGTAGGTTCAACAAAATTTTAACCCAATCCAATTTAAGAATTCAGAAACCAATCATGCAATATTAGAAATATATCCATAAGTCTGGTCCATGAACACTTTGCTCATCAGAGTCAGCTTTTGAGTACATCTTTAATATCGTCATGATTTGTCATTTACTGAAATCCTTCAATCATCTACTGTTTTCTTCCATGCCTTGAAAATATCTAGAAAAATGAAAAGGCAAATTTTTAAACCCGAGGCTCTCTGAAGCTGGACAAAAGCTTTTTTTTTTTTTTTAGTTTGAGTTGGCTGAGAAATTTCACAGGCCCCCATATATCCCTAGCCTCACAAGTGAGCAATACCTTGGTACAGGGCTGAGTCACATCCCCAGCACGGCTATAACTCAATCTACATCTTCACCTCGAATGGTTGTCCTCTAGCTTGTAAGTGTTTTATAAAACTCCGTTGGGGTCCTAGGCAGGTCTGACACTGGGGGCTAGACTATACAGCTATGCCCTCATGCTATGGAAGGGGAATTTGAAACCTTCAAAGTAGAGTCACTCCCCCTCAATGGCTTTCCTGGGACATATTTCAACTTCCCCTTTATTACCCAGCTATGAAAATAATAAGGCTTTCCAGGGAAACTTGGATTCTTTCCTTCACCAGGTTATTTCTACTTTCCACTGACCAAAGGAAAGAACTGCTGGCACCCTCTGTGATATGAACACTTTCAGGGAAAAAGTTCATGTTCATCTTACAACTCTGCTTGAACCCCAGACTTAGTCTCAATGACAACACTTAGGATCTGGGAACTTGAAAGACTAGATGACTCACTCATTCACAGAAGGAGGATTTCAGTTTTTCTATTTTATTTAATTCCTGCTTCTAGAGCCAGTCTTTGGACTGGACAGGGCTTGTCTATACTTAATGCAGAGGAAAACCTCTCCTTTACTGAGGTTTGGAGGTGGGGAGCAGATGCTGGGAAAAAAATACCACTTCAAAGTGCCTTTGAGAGTGTAGCGCATGCCTCAATATTTTACCAGTGCTATAACCTTTTTGGTAGTAATACTCCTTATGAGGGCAGATAGCAACCCATCCCTGCTTTCTTTTCATGTATGAACTCTTGACCACATCCTCCTGTGTCCAGACCATCCCCAAAGTCTTAGAGTAGTTTTGAGCTGTTAATAGTTTGAAACTTTTAATTTGAACTATTAAGTCAGTGCAGTTTTGAACTGATAATAGTTTAAGACTTTTCATTTAAGCTAATAATAGCTCAAAATATACTATCCTGGGCTACCCTTTATTATCTGTAGAAGAGCCATGCAATGCACTGGAGGTCTTCTCTAATTCTTTTCATATTACAAGGATGTTAGACCAATGTTCAAGATGTTCTTTGGTGATCCTTTGATTTTGCTATGTCACTGGCCCACCTCTTTTTGTATATCACCTTCCAAAATATGCAGTTGTCTACTTATACCCATCATGGAACCTGAGGAATCTCTCTTTCTTGCATCAAAGGCGAGCTACTGGTTCTTTTTCAATATGTGCCATTCATGACTACTCTAGAGCCTTAGCTTGGATGGGGAAGCACAGTAAAGGGAGTCAAGGCTCTAGTTTAGCTTGCTGTCTTCTAAGTGGATTAGAGATAGTGCAGTATATATGCAAGAACATATTTATGTATGTATATAGACATATATATGGAGAGGAAAAGATAGAGAAAAAGACACAGAAACAGATAGAAAGAGATTCAGAGAGGCACAGAAAGTCAGACCAATACAAAGAGAAGGGACAGAACATAGAAAAAGACAGAGATAGAGACAGTGGTAGAGAAGGCATGAGAGAGAGAGAGAGAGGTAAAGGGAAAGGGACAGAGGGAGAGGGAGGGAGGGAAAGGGACAGAGTGACAGAGAGAGAGGGAAAAAGAGAGACAGAAAAAAGGGGGGAGGGAGAGCACACTTCCCAGGGCTTGTCCTTCCCCCTCATCCTTTTACCAGCTAAGCAAGAAAGTGGATAGAGAGCTAGTCCCCAAGTTAGGAAGCCCAACAAAATTCAACTTTTCCCTCTGCCATGTATTAGCTGTGGGACCCTGAAGTTGCCCTTGGAAACCCTCTAAGTCAGAGAGAAGATGCTGCTCTACCTGGAATCCTCTATCCCTGGATTCCTTTAAATTTCAGATAAAATTCCCTCTTCTGCATGAAACCTTTCCTAGTCCTCCTAGAACCTTCCTTCTGAGACCACCTCCAAGTAATCTTCAAGTCAAGTCAATCAGCCTTTATAAGGTGCTTACTAAATTCCAGGCATTGTACTAATTGTTGGGATACAAATATAATAAAAAACAAAAAATGTCCCCTCTCCTCTACGAGCTTACATTATTTTAGAGAAAAGTAAAGATAAAAGCTGAGAAATGTGTCGAGGAAGTAAAAGGCCATGATGGTAAAGTTCAGAGAGGAATGAAGAAGAGTTGGGCCAGATCCTTTCTCAAGATGGAGGCTCTGGGAGAAATCCACCAAAAAGAAAAGGAGACCTTATGGAAGGAGGGATGTTCCAAGGTGAGAAGGCCATAGACCTGGAGGGAACTTCCAAGGTAAGAAGGGGGCTTTATAATAGTAAAGTGTGAAATTCTATAGGCAAGGAGGTAGGAGGGAACAAGTTTTTATTAAGAGCTTTTATAGGGTTTTATAAATGCCAAACCTTCTTTCCACAAGAATCCTTTGAAGTAGAAAGTATTATTATTATTATAAATATTATTATTATTATTTTAAAACCCTTACCTTCTGTCTTGGAATCAATATTGTGTATTGGTTCCAAGGCAGAAGAGTAGTAAGGGCTAGGCAATGGGGGTCAAGTAACTTGCCCAGGGTCACACAGCTGGGAAGTGTCTGAGGCAAGATTTGAACCTAGGATCTCCCATCTCTAGGCTCTCAATCCACTGAGCTACCCAGCTGCCCCCTATTATAAATATTATTATCTCACAGATCTCATGGTCTCACAACTAGTGTTGGAGGTGAGATTGGAATTAATTCATCTTGTTTCTCCAAATCCAGTTGTAAAAATGGAGACCTGAACTCTGGACTCCAAACCCCAGGAGTCCTTGCTAGCTCCCAGAATGCCCTCTAATCTCACTGAGATTTCCACCTGGGTGAGATCACAAATTATTATTTAAAGGAATTCCCTACCTACTGATGCCCTCTTTTCTACTTCCGCTGCCCGGCAGACACGTCGTCTCTCATGATGTGAGTGAAATTGAATTGGGCCTCTCAGCCCACCTAGCACATGCCTTTCTTACTTGTATTTTCTTAAATTCTCAACCTTTAATAAAACTCTAAAAAATACTCCTTGCAGAGAGAAAACTAATTTCTACCTGCCTCAGTTTCCCCTAAATTTTAATCACAACAGTTGAATTTTAACTGTTACACAGTCTTTTATCCACCTGTCATAATACCACTTCACAGAACTGGGTAAGATGTAAAGGAAGGAACTCTATTCTAAATATGGAGAAATTATTCTCTATTCTATAATTCTAAAATTATTCTCCATTTTATTTTACACATTCTCTATTCTAAATTTGGAGAAATCAGGAC
The DNA here is from genome assembly GCF_027887165.1 of Monodelphis domestica. Classification (NCBI taxonomy): domain Eukaryota; kingdom Metazoa; phylum Chordata; class Mammalia; order Didelphimorphia; family Didelphidae; genus Monodelphis; species Monodelphis domestica. Next base: position 205,367,144 of record NC_077231.1, on the reverse strand, counting down.
ACTTGGAACTTCAAAGTTTAGTTCTGGTATTTGTCAAGGGGCCTTGGACAAATTGCTTAATCTCTTTGGGCCTCAATTTTTACCCTACCAGAAAGGATATTAGTCTAGGTCTCAGAAGCCCTGGATTTCTATTCTGATTCTACTAGTTGTGTGATCCTAGAGAAGTCAGTTCATTGATTTGAGTCTTAGTCCCTTTATTTGTAAATATGAGGAGATCAGATAAAATGTTCTCTAAGTGTAAAAATGGAGATTTGAACCACAGACTTCAATCCCCAGAAGTCCTTGATAGTTCCCAGATTGCCCTCTAATCTCTCTGAATCTCACCTGAGTGCGAGAACACAATGGCTATTTAAACTGACTGTACCGCCTATTCTCTCTCGGCTTCCGCTTCTGGAGACAAGCATCTCTCTACCTAGCCGGCAAAATATAGGTTGCATGTGCTTTCTTATTTTGTATTTTCTTTATTTCTTAATCTTTAATAAATCTCTAAAAATATAATACTTTTAGAGAGAAACTAAATTTTAATCTTAACAGTTGGTGACCACGAAGGGATCTTGTGTTTTTCAATCACCCTCTTCACGGGAAAATGTAAAAAATATTATTATTTTAAATTGCAAAGTTTAAATTCCTTTTGAGAAGAATTTTAGGTTAAGAAACATGCTACCTCTCCAAATCCAGAAACTGTACTGTTTGGAGAAGACACCATGGAGATAACTCCAGACCACTAGCTGCATGAGAAGATCAAGAACTTTGGGTGTGGTTGATTGAACATTTATTTGTATGAATATTTTCATGCCAAAGGGGACTGCCCCCTAACTGGCTTTTGTCAATGCGTCTAGCAATTATTGGTTTTGTTCTTTTTTCCTCTTATCCTCAAATTATTGTCATCTTTAAGTTGATTATGTTTTCATGATCCTTTTGGGGAATACTTTTCCCAAATGATCAAACGGAGAAATGTAAAAATGGAGACTTGAACCACAGACTTCAATCCCCAGAAGTCCTTGCTAGTTCCCAGATTGCCCTCTAATCTCCCTGAATCTCACCTGAGTTCGAGAACACAATGGCTATTTAAACTGACTGTACCACCTACTCTCTCTCTCTTGGCCTCCGCTTCTAGGGACAGGCATCTCTCTACCTAGCTGGCAAAATATAGGTTGCACGTGCTTTCTTATTTTGTATTTTCTTTATTTCTTAATCTTTAATAAATCTCTAAAAATATAATACTTTTAGAGAGAAACTAAATTTTAATCTTAACACTAAGTCTCTTCCAATTGTTTAAAAACAAACCCAATGGTAGCAATCATAAATCATATTCATTAATGGCCTCAAGATTCACAAACACTTTCCTTACAATGAATTTGGAAGATAGGCAATATAAGTATATAAGTATATAAGTAAAGACATATCCTGACTGTGGTATGGAGGTGACTCTGGGTTCTCAAAGTCCATGCCAGCAAAGACAGTTTCTTGTATGGAATGGATGACAAAATAGTTGACTATTTAAAGACCAACTCTACTAAGGTCAACTCAGAGAGGCTCATTACTGGGCTGTCTGGAGGGTGTTGAATTTTTTGGCCACAACAGCTCTTCAAGACCATCTGTGAAGTCATTGTGGGTTTGTAATTGGCTTTCATAATGTGAGTATCACGAAATCCCTCTTTCTTCAAGATTCAGATCAACTGGAGATACAAACCCCAAAGTGAAATCATGTCTACCCTCAAGAATGCCACCCCAAAGCTGGTGGAGGAATTCAGCCTTCTTAATCAGGTAACCTGCTAGAGTGGAGAAAGCCCTGAATCTGGGGTCAGAGAACATATTTTCAAGCCTAGACTTGGTTCTTAATGCCTATTTGGGCATAGTTAAATCTTTACCTCTCTGGCACTCCCATCCCTTATATAAAATGAACAGGATAGTTTCAGGGCCTCACAGATCCATTCCACCTGTATATCCTAAACCTCTTAGAGAAACTCTGATGTTAATGCCAGGATGTGGACTTACTAAAACTCCTAGAAATTCTTTCACTGACTTCCTGCTCTGGATCTCCTATACTCTTAGCTAATGTTGGATAACACAGTATGGTACAATAGACCTTTGCTTCTGAGTTCAGGATTTGGTGGTAAGCAGGTAGGAGAAAGCATACCAGAGCCAGGAGGCTGATTTGCCATCTTAGCTGCTCCACATGGGGCTAGAGATTGCGCCTTGTATGGAAATAGTCTATGTGGGGCTGCAGGTTTCTAGGACTCTGGGGATGGAAGCAATCTCCCAAAAGCCACAAAGGGGTGGAACTTCATGGCGCCCACTTCCCCCTTAAGTGTGATAGATGGGTTGGCTTTCCCTGGTGGTTCAAATGCTTTGCATTGATTTGTGTATTAGGTTGTATATTGTTTTGAGAGGTCAATTTAAAATGAAGCTCTGCCCATCGTCCATCAAAGCTCTGTGGTACTTTATCTTCATTTTGACTTGGCTCCTCATCAGGATCTCTGGCAGTCTGCTGCCAAAAGAGGACACAGAACCTCTATCCATCACCTAAAGAGAAAATTTCACTCCAGATTTGCTCAGACTTTAGCTGAAAGGTGCATCCAGTGGGAAAGAGAATGCTTAGTGTTTACCAAATCTCCTCTTTTGAAGGAGACAGGAATCATTCAGTTTCTGATTGATTCATTATCTTAGAAAGTGGGGAGGTTGTAGGAATATCATCATTGGGGGCCAGTGAGGTGGTTCAGTGGATTGATAGCCAGCCCTAGAGATAGGAGGTCTTGGTTTAAATCTGGCCTCAGACACTTCCTAGCTGGATGACTCTGGGCAAGTCACTTGACCTCTCATTGACTAACTCTTAATACTTTTTTTTTTTGCCTTGGAACCAATATTAAGTATTAATTCTAAGGTGGAAGCTAAAAGTTTAAAAAATATATCAAGATGAGTAAAACAGACATAGAATAACAGCACCATGAAGTAGGAACTAAAATAAACCATCTTCCTTTTTCACAGAGCAAATGGAGGGAGCTTATCAGCAACCACTAAAGACAACAGTTATGTCTCTTTAGAATATAGAAGTATAACTGAGAAAAACAGTGAAGTGAGAGCACAAGCTTGGGGTATGGGCACCTGGTGGAGTCTATGATTACATTCCTTTACCTATATTCTTATAACCTAGAGTTACATTTTTTTCCTTTCTATCCAGGCTCTTCTTCAACTTCAGCAATCAGCTTTCTTCTCGCCCTGATGAAATAGGAAGTGATGCTCCTATCAAATTCATGCCACAAGGTCCCAACAGAAGGAAGCCCCATTATCCGTCCTTAGTCCTTCACAGTTTGGAGGTGGCGAATGATAATGCTATGACGATAGTGGCACCTGCAGAACTATTCACTATACACAGTAGCTTGTGGGTTGCTTTCCTTAAAGCTGCAAAAGGTGATGTTCCACTGTATTAATTATCCAGCAAAGGAGTATAGTATCCGAGTTGTTCACATTTTAGTTGGGCCACCAGCCCAGTGGATTTGTTCATCTTTCTGAAGTCTAAGTGAGGACATCTTCCTAAAAGATTGCAGTTTCCCTGTTGGCCACAAGAGGACACTTAGCCTGTAGATCCCAGATTATTTTCCCTATGATGAGCCTGAGGCTTCAAATGGCAACATTGCTTGAGTTTAGGATTAAACTAAGGGATGAAGAGGGGGCAGCTAGCTGCCACAGTGACTAGAGTGCTGGCCCTGTAGTCAGGAACACTCATTTTCCCTAGTTCAAATCTGGCCTCAGGCATTTGCTGGCTGTGTGACCCTGGGCAAGTCACTTAACCATTAGTCTCCTCATCTGTAAAATAAACTGGAGAAGGAAATGGCAAATCACTCCAGTATCTTTGTTAAGAAAACTTCAAATAGAGCCATAAAGAGTTGGGTGTGACTGAACAACATAACAATGACATGGACACATATTACTTAAAATATAAAATTAGAAGTCCATAGACGTCTCTAGATACCATCTTCCTCCAAAACCCCCCCACTCCAGTTTTGGATTGTCTTCCTTTTGGTAACAAACTCTTTCATGCTTACAGATGCCCAGCTGTGATCACATAGTTTATTCAATAAAGGAAATGGATTACATATGCCAGATAGACCCATTTACTTACATTTGTCTCTTAAACCTCCTCCCGTTTGCCTTCCTAGACTTTCTGGAAGGAAGTTCCTGTATCACTTTTACCTTCAGTTCAGAGAAAGGAGCAAGGAAAGAGTATGTGTGTGTCCAGGATCCCATGTTTAGATCATGGAGTATTACAAGGGAAAGCAGCAAAGATTAAGGAAGTAGTTTTGGAAATTAACTTTTCCTCATCTGAATTGGGAATTTGCCATTTCAAGAGTCTGGGTACTTGTCACTTGTGACTGTTTCCCTCTATTCCTGTTCTGGGATTACAATCTCCTCCTTGAAGCATTGGTTTCCAGCAGGTTCCATTATTGTTTGTTAAAATTATCAGACTTTAGCAGTGATGGCAGTAGAGACTCCAGAAGTTAATCTACCAGAAGCTCTGTTCTACCTCATGGAAGTTAGGCATTGCCTCCTCCTAATTTCAAAGTTATAGATAACTTCCACTGTATTATTTCTATCTGTTTCTCACTAGTGGTTTTATTCCCTTGGAGTCTCTTTAAATTTTGTTTCACTTTTCTTCAGCTTAATTGGACAAAAAAGAATTATTACCTTCATTAAAACAACAACAACAAAATCTGCAAACTGTCTCCTTTCTTGAAGAGAAGGGTAAGTGAGTGTAGCAGAAAGAAAACACATTGGATTTTAAGTTAGATGAGCTGGGTTCAAATCCAAGCTCTGACCGTTACTACTCAGGATAATTCACTGATCCATAGTTTTCTCACAAAAATGTTATTTCTCCCTATCTATCTCACAGTACTGTTGTGATCAAACCATTTTGAAACTTTAGAGTGTTATATAAATACTGTCTCTAATTCTTCCATAATAGCTGAAATTTATCCTCAGATTGGCTGATCTGCGTGCTTTATATTGTATGACACCTTAATTTTCTAGATATACCAGTGTGGCTCAAGATGGCTCCATGAATGTATATCGGTTTGGTTTAGAGAGATACTTTACTAAAAATACTCATTTTTGTCTCATATTTACCAGCCATTTTATATAGGCTTATAGGTTTGGCATTTCTTGGCCTCAAATATTTCAGATAAGCAAAGGATCTCAGTTCTCTGTGTAGGACTGTTATACTTTCATCAGTTTGATTCCACAACTTTCTGGGAGTTCAGGGAACAGGGAGGGAGATTAGGAGGAGCAGAAAGAAAAAAAGAGCTTTCATTTTTCTTTTTTTTAAATGTCATGGCCTTAAGAAGTAATCATTTTTGATGGTAAATATTTTGAAGATCAGTAAAAATTTGATGCAGGTCATTGGGGTTTCCAGATGGACAACTAGAAAACCCTGCCCTAAATGTGTTCGTTTACAGCTCCAAATCATATTTCCTAGAAGTTTCATAGACTGGAAGATCTGGAAATGATCTTAACATTTATTCTTTTAACCCTGATCATTGATGTGATGGATTTGTCTAGCCTCAAGGACCCACTTAATAATTCTCTTGGTTGTTCTTGTGTCTTCCTAGAATTTCCCTTTGGAACAACAAAGACTCTGTTTCTTCCAGAGCCCTTAGCTACCCTGGATGTGTTGAAGCCATTGAAGGGTTAAAGGTTGAAATGGATTATTTAAAATAGTAAGGGTTTCAGAAAAGACTTGTATTTTCATCTTAACAGAAAAACTAGTGGCGGATCTCTTGAATTTTATTTCTCTTTTAGAAGTTTCCTTCACTATCTCCATAACACGATTGAACCATATGGTGATGTTCTTGCATCTTGAGTGGAATTGGTGGGTCCTGAGCCTATTGCAGCCTTCTTTCTGGGGCTTCCCTTTATCTTCTGGTAGGTCTTTGTGACTCCGCCAAGCAGCTTCCTGACCAGAAGTTAGGCTAAACCACTTCCCTGGTCTTAAGTCTGCACCCTCTTGGCACAACTCTAGAAGCCTACATTGGGCACCTGCCCCTCCTTCAGGTGGTGACCCTACTTGTTTGTGTCCCTCAAGTTCACATGCTAGGTACTTCTATAAGCACTCTTTGGCTTTCTGTCTTGGCAGAAGAGGGGCTGTCATCAACTCCTATTCCCACTACATGATATTTAAACTAACCCTCTATTTAACAGATGAGGATACTGAAGTTCAGAATGGTTGAGTGTCTTGCTCAAGATTATGCAATTCCTGAGTGGTAGAGCTGGGGCTTGAACTCATATCTTTTGACTCCAAACCCACGGCTTAAAAAAATCCTTACTTTCTGTTTTAGAATTTTTATTAAGTATTGGCCCCAAGGCAGATGAAAGGTAAAGGGTAGGCAATTGGGATTTAGCAACTTGCCAAGGGTCACCCAGCTAGGAAGTATCTGGGTATGATTTGAACCCAAGACCCCCTGCTCCAGTCCTGACTCTATCACCTAGCAACACACCCCTAATCCCTCAACAATGCCCTTTTAACTCTTCCACACTGTGAGAGAACATGATTTGATTCTGGAGATATTGGAATCCACAGACCAATGAACTGCATTATAAGAACTCCTTAAAAAGCATGGTTACCTGTCACACATTTGCACAATTACCCAGAGTGCATGTGTAAATTATAGCAGAAATACTCTAAAACTAGGTGTTAGAAGACCAGTTCTTTTCCTAGCTGTGTCACTAATTTATTGTGTACAAGTCCCTTCCCTCTCTGAGTCTCAGGTCATTTCTATACCTATAAAACCAAGGGGTTGGACTAGGTAATCTTGAAAATTCCTTCCAGCTTTACAAGGGTTCTGTTCATGATCCTCAGTAGGCATGATACCATTTAATATTCCATCATCTTCTCTTCAAGGACAGGGGCTCTGTCAAGAGTTTCTTTTGCATTTTCCAGCCATAACTGGGGCTAGGCTCCACATGTGATGGGGACTCGGTTAATGCTGGTCGCTGTGTGCCGAGATGACTCCTCCTGATTTATTAATGGCAACAATGATGACTAGATTTAAAAAATCTCTCCTCAAAGAGAGGATTCAGTCACTCTGCCGCCATCTTGCCCTCCCAAGAGAACTAGCTCAGGCCTCTCATTTGGCCGCCTGTCAAAGACTCCTCTCCTGCTGGGAGCAGGCATGTGACAATTCAGCAGGAATGATGGGGAATCCCCTCCTGGGGACAGCTTGCCTGTAGAGCCCTGACTGTCAGGCCTGTCACCTACACGCCATAAGGACAAGACAAAGGCACAAGGCCATCAGTTGCCTCTCCTCTCCTGATGACTGTCGGCAGCACATTCGAGTCTGAGGGGCTCCTGAACATAAATCAATCTGTAGCTATACTGGCTGACAGAACACAGTGCAGCCAGGGACGGATTATCTTCCTTTCTTCCCCCCCCCCCCTCTTTTTTTCCCCTTCCCCTTTTCACTGTTACAAGGAGAAGTAAGCTGCATTGATTATTCTCCTCCTACACCAAACCATGTGCCACACCAGCCAGAAGCTGTTCAGAGCCACAAACAGCATCACATTCCCTGCTGCACTGATGTCTCTTCTAGTATAATTTCACCCTTCTCCTCCATGCCCTCTGCCTCTCCCCAACCTGCCAGCCTCTTAAAGGCCAATCAAATTTGAAATTCTCTATCAGAGAAAGAGCTCTGTGCCACAAAATTTGGGTTTTAATCCAGATTTGATTCTGACACTCTATGTCCTTGTGTCAGTCAGTCAACAAACATTTATTAAGCACTCACCAAGTGCCAGGCCCTAGGTTAAGAACTGGGGATTCAAGGAAAGGCAGAAATGCTGTCCCTGTCCTCAAAGAACTGTCATTCCTCTCTGGGTCTTCATTTCCTCACTTGGAAAACAAAGGGATTAGATTAAATGATCTTTAAAGTCTTTTTAATTTTAACATTCTTAAATGATGGATTGCTATTCCGTAAATGCATTGCCTACACTCCTACCTTGTACTCCTGCTTATACAGTTCAGAGGACTGCAGATTTTATGTGGGAATAAGAGGAATGATTGCTGGCATTGTAATGTTTACAAATATCTCATTTAATCCTTACAACAGCCCTTAAAGGTAGTTGCCCTTGTTAACTCCATTTTATAGATGAGGAAATTGAAATCCAAAGAAGTTAGGGTCTTGTCCAGGGTCCCACAGCTGTTCCCATTTAGTAGTTGCAGTTGTGTTTGACTCTTCATGACTGCATTTGGGATTTTCCTGACAAAGATACTAGAGTGGTTTGCCATGCCCTTCTCCAACTTACTTTACAAATGAGGAAACCAAAGCAAATAGGCTTAAGCAACTTGCCCAGGGTCACACAGCTAGTCTGAAAACTGATTTGAACTTTAAAAAAAAAAAAGAGTATTCCTCATTCTAGGCCTAGCACTGCACCACCTACCTGCCACAGCTAGTAAATGCTTCAAGTCTAGCATTCTCTATGTATTCCACCATTGTTTTCATCATCCTGTCCCCGACTTTCTCTCTCCTTATTGTCACTCTATCTCTATTTGTTGAAATCTTACCACCCCTCCAGGACCCAACCAAACACCTCCTCCTGGAATCTTTTTCTATCACCCACTTCCCAATGTGAAAGCAATTTCTGTCTCATCTGATCTCATAACACTTGGTCCTTTTCTCATGCCTTCCCAGACTCTAATTTCTATTATATTTTCCTCTGTTTTTGTCTTATTTCCCCAATTTGGTTTAAATCTCTTTGAGAGTAGGGACTTGATCTTTCTCATTTTTGTGTCTTGAAGCCTAGAGCAATTCTTTGCCCTTGATCTTTTTTATTCTTTGAATAAAACTGCAAATTCCATCAATATGGGTACAACCATCTGTAATGCAAATGACAACTTATAAAAGTTATCATGGAAGAAAAATTTATCACCTGGTCGCCAGCCTTGCATTCATGAGCTTCTGTGAATGGAGTTGATGGAAGACTCTGTCACTATGTTGTAATCAAAGCCTTTCCAACATGGTAGGACCCACCATAGTTTATGTTTGAGTACTCTTCAAGATCCTACTATGATAAAGTCCAAAGAGAAGGTGATTAATGTTTGCTGAATAAAAGAACAAAGAAAGAAAAAAGGAACTAATGTAGAGAGAGAAAGGAAGACAAAGAAGAAGGGAGATCAAGAAAGGAATATGGAGAGAATAAGGAAGGGAGAGAAGGAAGAGAGAAAGAAAACAAAGGAAGGAAAAGGAGAGAAAGGAAAGAATGGAAAAGAGAAAAATAAGAGTTTGGGAAGGGAGTTGAAGAGATAAAGCAGAAGAAGGAAAGAATTAGGAGTGGTAGCAAAAGAGGAAGAGAAAAAAAGAAGAGAAGGGAATAGAGCAAGCAGGAGATTAAGAAGAGGAAAGAGAGAAAGAAGTAGGAGAAAGAAGATTTAGGGAGAGAGAAAGAAGAGAAAGAAGGAAAGGAAGGAAGGGAGAGAAAGTCAAAATGGATACTGAGATTGAAGCTAGCCCAGGTCTAGAACTCTAATGATATCTTTCCTTTAAAGAAACTAGAAGAAACATACCTGAGAATATCTCTTATTATAAAGCACAGAATTTAGAAGATACTGAAAACACTTTCAGTCCTGTTACCCTCAGCAGAAAGTGTTGAGCTTGGCACCCAGTTAGTAAAAGGAATTATTTAAAATGGGAAATTATCAGACATTCCCCTTCTTTATCCTTGGGGCCATAGTCTATGTAGGTTCCTGCTTGGCCTGGCTCTACTCTGTTATTCTATCCCAGAGCCTGGCAGCCTTCCTTGCAATGGTCTGTCTAGTGGTGTCCTGACATCTCTACCTATGGGGTCCCAAGGGCAAAAGTGACTTGTTACATTTCTGCTCTGCACCAAGTGATACTGAACCAAGTCTCTGGCAGAGTAAGGTTTCCATGTCTAGGAAACATTGAGACCGGTTTCAGTCCATCTTTTAGTCCATTTCTATTGGTGCCACTATTAATAAGACATATCTCCCAGAGAACATTTCTGTTGGGACCATGATAGGTTTCTCTACATAATAACAGCTCCCATTTATATACTGATTTTAAGTTAAAATGCTTTCCTGATACAAACTTTATGTGGTAAGTAAGCTGTGTAGGCATTCTTCTCTCTGTGATAGGACTAAATGTGCCTCTTCCTACTCCATCAAGAAATTATTTTTCCCCAAGTCAACAAAGCTATCCTTGGCACCAGATTAGACTCTGCCAAGCTTGATGCAACTTCCTGGTCACCCAATGTGAAGTTAGGGTCTTTCAGTTTCAGTGTAAGTCTGAAGGCCGTATGAGTCATCATATCCTCCCCTACTGACCACATGTGTTTCCATATGGAGAAGGAAGGGAGCTGTTTACCCAGAGCATCCAGAAAGTTTTAGTGAAATAATCTACTTGACCAATTATTACTGCTAGTCTTAGTGCATTTTTAAGATAGAAAAGTCATTGTTATTATTGTTAATACCAAAGCTTAAAACCAGAACAACTCAAAGACAAAAAAAGCAAGGGCAAGGCAAAAAGGGTTAAGTGACTTGCTTAGGGTCTCACAATTAGGATGAGACTGAGGCCAGATTTGAAACCAGGACCTCCCTAGGACTGGCTCTGAATCCAATGAGCCACTTAACTGCCCTGTTATACCTGTTTTAAGTCTTCTCTTCCTCAGACTAAACATCTCCACTTCCTTGTATGGTGTGCCTTTGAGTCATCTCACTACTTTTTCTTGTCTTCCAGACAATCTTGAAGGAACTTTAGAATTTATCAGCTTCCATCATCTCATTTCACAGATGAAGAAACTGAGGCCTAAGCATATTAAATGACTTTCTCAGCATTGTAGCCTCTCTCTCTGTCTCTCTCTGTCTCTGTCTCTCTCTCTCTGTCTTTCTCTCTCTCTCTCTGTCTGTCTCTCTCTGTCTGTCTGTCTCTCTCTGTCTGTCTGTCTGTCTCTCTCTCTGTCTGTCTGTCTCTCTGTCTCTCTCTCTGTCTCTCTCTCTCTCTCTGTTTCTCTCTCTCTCTCTGTCTCTCTCTCTCTCTCTCTCACACACATAAATATAGAGATAGGATAAGGGCCATAACTAGGGTCTTGCATTTGGAGAATATTTCTTGCTTTGGGAATGTCAAAACCCCAGTTGGAAGTCATTCCCTCCCTTCCCCAGTTAATTTTTATTTTCATGGGTCCCATAAAAATATAGACAATTCTTCCAATAAATCAATGACTGGGGCAAGAACCCAGGTGTGGGTCCTTCCATTCTGCCATTCCTTCCATTATGCCTGGGAATGGGGGAAAGCTCTGTATATTCTACTCCCTTAGGGCTCTGTACCTTGCCAGGGATGATCTGATAAACTAATTCATGATAATCAAATAATGACTTAATGTTTCATCCCTCTCAGATAATTTATTTATATTTTAACAAGAGCCTGCCAATATCCCTCTAGGGGCACTCATTTTAGACACGTTATCAGCCCACAGGGGAAAATATTCTTGGAGAAGAGGGTCTGTTAGAGCCTCTAAGGTGAGAGTAGTAACTCACCATCATGTAATTCTTTTCAGCTTACAAAGCATATTTCTCAAAATAACCCAGTGAGATAGGATAATGCAAGTATAATTCCCACCTTTTCTCTCTCCACCTACCCATGCAGTATCCTGCAGAAAGTATTGGATGTGGGGTTGGATGACTTGGGTTCACAACAAAACCTTGTGACTTGGGGCCTCTGTGACTGCCCAAACACTTTATCTCTGTTGGGCCTCAGTTTCTCCATCCTTACAATAAATGGGATGGACTCAACAACCCTCTAAGTTTCTTTCTAGTTCTAGATGCTAAGACTATGATTTGCATAAGATGAATGAATAATACTCTGGACATAGTAGGTGGGATGATTAGGAACAAAATGTTTTGTTCTTTCTTTGTTCTTTGTTTGGGAAGATGACATTAGAAACAGAAAGCCGAAAGGGCTCAGTCTTTTGAGCTTGTTTTTCCAGCTGTGATTGGCCATGCTAGGTTAGCTACATTCTCTTTTCTTCCAAAACCCCCTTGCTAAAAAGGCATCCATTTGCAAGATGGCTAATAGACATTCCTATGTTCAGAGTCAGCTAGCCCACCCAGGGATCATTCCCAAGAAGGGAGAGCCTCATTAGCATTGGACTCTAACCAGCAGAGCAGACCAGCCACAGGCAGACATAGCACTTATATTGGGCAGATGGGAAAACGAAGAACACTCCAAGAATATCATCATTTATCATATGAAGTATGTGATAAATGAGCGACGTGCCTAAACAATCTGGAGCAGTTCAGAACAAGAGATAAGCTAAGTAAGAGCATAAACACCTTGGGAAGGCAGCTTTGGAAAGGTCATTAATGATGGATGAATGGTGATAAATTGAAGAGATCTCCAGGCTGAGGGGAGACCGCACTGGATCCCTCTTTGACACAAGCCAGGCACGTGTGTCCTTGGCTGCTTACTACTCCTGTGACCTTGGGCAAATCACCTCCCTTTCTGGACCTCAGTCTCCTAATTTGTAAGATGAGGCAGTTGTAGTGCATGGCTTCTAGTTTCCTTTTCTCCCTAAATCCTACGATTCCATAAGGCTGGCCATTGAGCAATCAGAAACCTTTAGTTTTGCCATGTTGTAGGACAGGCAAAGTGATGGAAGAACTGCAACATGTACAAGTCAAAGGCTATCGTATCTGAATATATTGCCACCCAAATCTCACCAGAACAAAAATATGGCTCAGGGTAATTACATTTTCTATAGCTTGCTACAGGGATACAGTGACAAGTGTTGCTACATATAAATCAGTACAAAATCATGTTTTCCTTCCTGGTTCTTGTACACATAATAGTCACCCCTCCCCTGAATACCTGATATCTGATTATTTGCAGAGTCAATCCATCATCTATGCTCTATAGATGGCAACCCCCTCCTATTATACTGGCCCTAGGTGGAATGACTTATTGAAGAATTTCAATGATTCCGAAGGAGCTGTAGAGGGGTGACCAAAATCTCCAGGCAAATATGCATCTGTGCACAAGCCCAGAGTAAAGATCAGTAAACATTTCCACCCCTTTTCCCCTTTAACATTTCTTTATTCTTGACATTATTGAATATTTTGAGTCCCAGATTCTCATCCTCCCTCCTATTCTTTCCCCACCCATTGAGAAGACAAGCAATATGATACCCATTATTTCCACATTAGCCATGTTACCAAAAAAAAAGTAAGAGAAACCAAGAGAGTGAAAAAAATGCTCTTCAATCTGCACTCTGAGTTCATCAGTTCTCTCTGGAGATGGACAGCATTTTTCATCATAAGTGCTTTGGAATCGTCTTAGAACATTGTATCAATCAGAGTAGTCATGTCTTTCACAGCTGATCATTGTTACATTGTTACAATATTACCGTTACAAATGGTAAACTTTTATCACTTTTATCACTTTTAGCACTATGTGCCAGCCAGTATGCTAAGCACTGGGGATAGAAAATAAAAGAGGCAAAACACAATCCCTGCCTGCAAGGAGATTACAATCTAATGCAAGGAGACAACATGCAAACAAATATTTACAAAGTAAGTTAAATACAGGATAAACAGGAAGAAAATTTGCAGGGAAGGTGTTAGAATTAAGAAAGGTTGGGGAAGACTTCCTTGTCAAAGTGAGGTACAGATGGAGCTATGTAATGGATGGTATTGCCATATCATAGACTCAAATTAGAATGACTGATGTGCAGAGCAGCCACAACAGAGGAAATATTGAAGCTGAAGATGCTGGTGGAGAATTAAATGACACCCAGGACTATTCTTGTCCTTTGCCGGTATAAGATTTGTGATAGGTAGTGCCTCAAGAAGTACCAAACCTGTGAGACATTTGAATAGCACCCATTTTTGAGTGCAGACATAAGACTATGTGGTGCAGTATGCTGGGCCTGAAGTCAGGAAAACCTGAGTTCAAATCTGTCCTCAGATACCAGCTGTGTGACCTTGGACAAGTCACTGTTTGCTATAGACAGATAATAATTAGAGCTACTTTCCAGGATTTTGTGAAGATAAAATGAAAAAATGTTTGTAAAGAGATATGCAAGCCCTAAAATACTATGTAAGTGCAAGCTATCATTATTATTATTAGATTCTAGAGGTAGTTATCTTGTTGTCCTGCTCGCACATGCAGTTGTAACCAAGACAATCCCCACATGGCAACCTATTCTGAGATAAATTGCTTATATCCTATTCCAACTCAGCTGGGAGACAGGAGGTTTATGATAAGATAATAAACTTCCAGGTTACTTCTCATGAGCTTTGGGGGCCTGAAGCTGAGATAAATAGACTTTGGCCTGAGTGGTTGGAGCTACAGGATGATTCGATTGTTATATTCTATGATTCAGCACACATCTAATGTTTATGTTAGTATGATTTTACTAATTTAATTAGACTGCTTAATTATAACCTGGATATCTGAATGAATGTTAACTCCTCGGTTCTATGAGGAAGTGAGAAGAGATAAGGAACTATGTACAGAGCCTGTGATGTAACTGTCTGCCCTACAAAGGGACACAGATCTGTTATTGCTGTGGAGTGTTCCATCGTATGTGAGAGATGATAGAATGACTGTTACATAAAGGAAACAGAAAAAGGAAGGAAGCAAAGAAGGAAACAAGAAAGTGAGGAAGAGAGGGAGGGGGAAAGGAACAGACAGAGAATCACATTTACAGCAACAAAAAATTTTAAAGGCTTTATACATTGTCTGGTTCTTCATGACATCATCAAGGGATTTTGCCTTCTCCCTTCTTTTCTGAAAAATAAAAGAATGGAAAAAAGAAGAAAAAAAGTAGCTTTTTGAATAAACAGAAGAACTTTGAAAGAGGTAGAATATCCTACCAGGGGGCAGTTATTTTTTGGAATGTAGCTGCTGAGATAAAAGCAATAAAATATTATTTCAAAAGGTTGCAATGAGTCCCATCCCTAGCCCCTATCTTTCAACTCTGTTGAAATTTTACCTATCTTTCAATGGCTGTCTTAATCTCCTTCATTATACCTTTTCTTATCCTCCCTCCATTCTCACATCTCTTAGGTCGAATGGTGATTCTTTTCACCTTTTTCACATCTTGTTCTATTTAATGTTCTATAGTTTTTGTGTATATGTCTACCCTTTCTTCTAGATTGTGAGCGCTACAAGGGCAGAGACTTATTGATATTTAAAACATTATCCTTAGTGTCTTATAACAATGATCTGTATATAGCTGTCACAATAAATATTGAATTTACTAAAGTTTTCTTTAGAGGAAAATGAATACTTTTCATTGCCTGCTCATTTTCTCCATGTCCCATCATGGAATTCTTTCTAAAAGAAAGGCAACATTTTTTCCCTAAAGAAAAAGACATTCAGGAAGCCATATATTTTCTCTTTCTAAGTAGACATAAGTCTTAATGTTGGAAGGCACAGCTAATTGAATAAAGGACATTTCTTTTGAACTTAAATCTAGCGATATTCAATATCATGAAATCTTAATCTGAATAACATGGAATATTGGAATGCCTACATGAAATAATTGGATGCACCCCACAAATTTATTCTAACAAACAGAGCTGACCTTTTAGGTAGGCAGAATAGATATATCACCTACATGATATTGTTTAAGTGATGCATGCATCACCAAATATCTCTCCCTCCTGAAATTCTGGTTATCATATCTGGTTTACATACAGAACATCTTGAGGTAAGCCCCAGTGGAAATTTTACCACAATGACTTGGATTAAAGAAGATCTAGTATTTTTCAATAGTAGTCCACATGATAAGAAATATCTATGTGTATAACCATATACATCTGTTTGGATAATAAAAACATGGGTCATAGGATCATAGATTTAGAGCTGAAGGGGAATATTAGAGATCACCTTGTCCAAATCCCTCATTTTGCAAATAAGGAAACAGTTCCTGAGGGATTGTGCAACTTGTCAAAAGATATTCAGGTACTAAGTAGCACAACTGAACTATGAATCCAGATCCTCTTACTTCAAGTTAAGGGATTATTTCATGATACCATACCATTTTCTCAAGGAATTTTTTGATAGCACAAGAGACATAATATATTAATCAATCATCAACTTAAAAAAAAAATCCTTACCTTCCATCTTAGAATCAATACTGTATATTGGTTTTAAGGCAGAAGAGTGGTAAGGGCTAGGCAATGAAGATTAAGTAACTTGCCCAGGGTCACACAGTTAGGAAGTATCTGAGGTCAAATTTGAACCTAGCACTTTCCATCTCTGGGCCTGGCTCTCAACCCACTGAAACTCCAACCCATCAACTTTTAATAGTTTTATCATGTCTTTGATTCCAGCTTCTACTTTTGTTTCTCATTATAGTTGAATAATCTTACACCAGAGCAGATTGGTGCAAATGTGATATATGCATTTCTTCTTTCTGACTGCTTAAAAAAAATTACAATGAAGCTCTGGAGTGTGGCATTTACAGTTCTTGGTGAATTCTCCAACTGTTCTATTGATATTTACCCTGGCCTCTATATTAAAATATGTCTGAGCAATTTTCTTCAGCAATCTCCTGGAACATGGGATTTAGACTCTTTGTTTCTTCATTTTTCGCTGGGAGACCAATAACTCCAAGCTCGTCTCATCAAGTTCTGTCCTTTAGTTGTATTAATTTAGTTTATTGGAATCTAAAATCTTTCAGTTTTATCCTACTCAAATTTTGTTCTGTGTTCAAAACAATTACCTTTCATTTTTTTTTGGCAGTCACTTTGCTTCTCAGAGAATCCAATGCCTCCTTGTGATTTTCTAGGATTTTTCTACATTGTCAGTTCTCATTTTTTTTCACCTGAATTCTTCCCTCAGATCTCATTTCTAAACTTATAGATATAAATCTTCCCTATATCTGTCACTGTGGTTCTTATCAATTTTGAGGCTTCTTAAGGCATATTAATTTATTCATTCATTTTAATTAAGTCAGTCTTTATATATTGATTACATTTCTATATTACCTATTTACTCATTTTGCAGGTCTAGTTCCATAGGCCCCACATCACAGAGACCACATAGAGAAAGTGGGTAAAAGTGATCTATCAGAAGACTTCCTATCTAGGTTAAATATGGATGTTTGACAGGGAATCCAGCTGCAGAAAGAGGGTCTAAGAGTAGTTAAGAGAAAGGGATTTATTTCTTATGGAATTATATCTAAAACCATTTTCATGGAAATCCAAGAAGTAGGAATTCTGCCATAAGGTACTTTATTAGACTATAAGAGACCTTATTGAAATTAAGAAAGCAGTAAGTGCTGCATAATGCTTGCTCATTCATAGCTACAAAAGCCTTCCATGATGATATTGGTAACCGAGGCAAAGAGAAAATCCTGGGTATTGTGTGAAAGAAGTCATAACTTCAGGCACAATTGTTTGCTCAGCCTCAGGAGGCTCTATTTTCATTTTTTATCTTTAAATCCCTAGCATCTAGCACAGTGTCTGACACATTAGTAGGCAATTAATAAAGGTTTCTTGAGTTGAACTGTATTGAATTGTATAGTTGAAAGAGGTAAATCTGGAGACAGTCCCTTTATGCCCACTGCTCTATCATTGGAGATACCAAGGATGCAGTGGCTACCTATGAAGCTTATCTCCTTAATGAGAGGAAAGAGCCCCACTTAGTCTAGGTTGCCCATAGTCTCAGAACTAGGGTTTCAGTCTAATATGAGAAAGTCTGATCAGCTCTCTCACAGCATTCAAGAGCGGCTGTGAGCCACAACAAAGATGCCATTGAGCAGATTATTGGATAATGCACATGGAAGGTAATGAATAAGGATATTATCCATGTAACCCACAAAATACTAGTAGATCAGAGGGACTTACTGCATTTGGAGGTAGCGCAGTATATGAGTAATAGAATGTATATAAAGTCTACTGTGTATAATCCTATTATATTTGATCCATGGATGTTGTCTAATAGGCGACTGCATAATATCTAAGGATCAGGTATAATTTGTAGGGACTGAAATGTTTTGTGGTGAGGGAGAATGTAGTGGGAACTATAAAAGAACCTTCCTCAAGGTGTAGAGCCTCTTTTTAGGAAAAAGTACTTATAGAAATGTTTGTATGAATTTCGGCTCATTTTCCTCCCATAGTAAAGTGAATTGTTTTGAGAAGAGTCTGAAAAGTAAAGGATTGGGCTTCAGAGCTTTTGAAAAAAAAAGGGGAACACCAACGAGGAGGTGAAAAGGGCAAGTATTAATAGTTAATCATAGTAGCCAATATCTAGACAGTGCTTACTATGTGCCAAGTACTCTGCTAAATGCTTCATAATTATTATCTCATTTGATCCTCACAACAGTCCTGGCAGATAGTTGTTACTATCCTAATTTTATAGATGAAGAAACTGAGGCAATCAGAGGTGAAATGATTTGCCTGGGGTCACACAGCTAAGTGTCTGAGGGATTTAAGTTCATATCTTCCTGATTCTAGGGCCATTGCTTTATCCATGCTATATAATGCCACCATTATATGCCTTATACTGAAAGTAAAAGGAACAGAAGTAATTAGTTCTGAATCCAGGGAATCTGAATGGCAGAGAGGAAATGTAGAATGATGACAGCATCAGGGAAGACACCAGTATGAAGAATTAAATGATAAGTTATTCCTACTCACTTTTTTCTGCAGCCTTGGTGAAACCAGGGAAACACTGTGCAAAACAGAGACAACCCAGTATCCAGGTGGCAGTGGTAGTTGGGAGAAGTGTGGTCCTCAGAAAAAGAGAAGAGCCATCTTGTTCTTTAGGGGCTTAGATAAGACTCATTTTTGTTTTGTGTACCATGGAGGTTGAATTTGTTCTCATTGGATGTCCCTATAAGCTTGAGTATTGGCAAGGTGGGGGGGCTGACTGCTGTCACTGAGGGAGTGTCAGATCCTGAAATTTCTTATTTCTACTTAGATGGAGACAGTGAAACAGTCAAAAGAGGTCTTTGAAAGTATATCTGAGTCCTCTACGTCAGAAAGGGGCCTCTGGAGCAAGGGTTATGGTATATATTATTGATTTGATTGAATCAAATAAAATTCATGTTACCAAACTTCAGAGGAGGAAAGAGCCTCAGTGGCCATCTCGTCTAACCTATATCAGTTCCAAGGGGAGTTCCAATTCCAGTTAGAGCTCTGAGTTGGGGTGGAGGGAGAGGACAGGAAAACTGACATCAGGTACTTGAGATTGTCATGGAGAAGAGAGATCAGATCTGTTCTGCTTCTTCTCAGAGGATAAAACTAGAAATAAGGGTAGAAAGTCCAAAGATTTAGGCTTGATGTTGGGAAAAGTTTCTAAACAATTAGGGCTAATCAAAAACTTTAATGTGCTGCCTGGGAAGGTAATGGGCTTTCCCTCAGTGGAAGTCTAGAATTGAGGAAGTTGGAAAGAGCCTGAGAGGTCATTTCTTCCAATTCACTCATTTCACAGATGAGGAAACAGTCTCAGAGAGGTTAAGTGATTTGCCCAGGTTCAAACATGTCTTCCCCTTCCCCCCAAACCAATGTTCTCTCCAGGCTAAAACCCCCAAATTCCTTCAATTTACCCTTATATGGCAAAAACTTGTGGCTTTTCATCATCCCAATTGCCCTGATCTACACTCTATTCATCTTATTAATGCACTTCAAAATTGTAGTGCCCAGAACTGACCACAGTATTCCAGTGTGGTCTGATGAGGGCAGAGTACAGTTCCTGGAAGGGGTGCCACTCTTAGCATAGGGCCAAGAGTGAATTAGGGTTTGCTTGTTTTAAAATGTCTTATCACGTTGTTAACTAATCTTCAACTTGTAGTCCTCTAAGACACCCATATCTTTTCCCTCACAAACAGCTGTCCATCCACTTGTCCCCAGCCTTGAACTTGTGAATCTACACTTTGATGGTGGCAGTTCATTTTAAGTGTCCAGAGAAACTTACCTTGCTCTCCTACATCATAGAATTTATAGCCACAATCTCGTCACATGGAACCAAGATTAGCGTATAGGCTCCTAGAAGCAGGGCTTATTTCTTCTCCATATAGAAATTCCATATCTTTCCTGACTCTTCTCTCACTGTCCCCAGAATCAGAGCCTTATTACTTGCTCCTCTAAGGGCTCCAGAAATATCCTAATTTTTTTCTATTTGTGGACACAGAAAGTCCTATTTCTAACATTTCTCTGCTGGGACTGAGGTCAGAGCCAGTGCTTACAAAAGCAGATCTAGTAGACTCTGAAGTATCTGTAGTCCCAGACACACACAGAATGACAGCCTCCCTATTTAGATGTTGACTCATCCTTTCAAATGTCACTGGGCTCAGTAACATCTTGGAAGGGAAAGAAGGAAGATGCTGTTGAACTCTGAGCAGAGTGTGTTGATGGAAATCTGCTCCTACTTATAAAAGGCAGAAATTGACTTTCCACCCACCCCTCTTTTTCTTTGTGACTGTTATCGATAAGGTTTAAGAAGCTATGAATTGACTCAACCATGAAGGGGTGGGGAGCTTGGAATACAGCTACAGGGCTGATCTATGAATGTAGAATGATGTCTGCAAACATCCCAAGCTTGGCTGTTTTATTAGGATTATTACATGGAGGAAAATCTAGTGATGATTAAAGATAGCTACAAATGGAAATGATTCAAATCAATGGATGGAGTCTCTGTGTTTCAACTTCAACTTGGACTAATATTTTTCAAGTGATTATTGTGCAGAAAACTGTGCTGGTTTCTAGGGGAGATTCAAAGAAGATTTTATTTACTAATCTGAGCACATGTTATGTTTCAGTGTATATTTTTTTTGAAGGAAGGGACTTTTGACCTTTTTTTATTGTGGTCATAGTAAGCAATTAATAAATGTTTGTTCTTTGTTGACTGCCTCTTCTGTCCATTGGTTCTTTTCCATGTCACATGCAGTAGGCACTTTCTTAGGAAGATGTTTGTTCAAACTGAATTGAATTATGCACATGGTCCCCTTTGTTGTTTCTTGAACAAAGACAACCCATTTCTCTTGACATTTTTTCTCCTCCATGCCTGGATTGTTTTTCCTTCTTCATCTCTATCTATTGACTTCTTTGGTTTCCTTGAAGTCCCAACTAAAATCCATTCCATCTTCTAGAGCAGTGGTTCTCAACCTTTCTAATGCTGTGACCCCACAATACAGGTCCTCATGTTGCAGTGACCCCAAACCAAAAAATTATTTTGGTACTTCAAAACTGTAATTTTGCTACAGTTATGATTTGGAATGTAAATACCTGATATGCATTATGTATTCTCATTGCTATAAATTGAGAGGTTGAGAACAGCTGCTCTAGAAGAAGCCTTCACCAGGAAGCCCTTAGATGGCTCAGTGGATTGAGAGTCAGGCCTAGAGATGGGAAGTCTTGGATTCAAATCTAGCCCCAGAGACTTCCTAGCTGTGTGACCTCAGGCAAGTCACTTACCCCCCACACCCACAATTGTCTAGTCCTCACTGCTCTTCTGCTTTGGAACCACTATATGGTATTGATTCTAAGACAGAAGGAAAGTGGTTAAAAAAGAAAAGAAGCCTTTCCCATCCCTGTTTAATTCTAGGGCTTTCTCTGATTGAATGATTTCTTATTTTTCCTGTGTATAGCTTGTGTGTGCATATTTGTTTGCTTTTGTCTCTTTCATTAGATTGGGAGTTCCTTGAGAATACGGACTGTCTGTTGCCTCCTTTTGTATTTTCAATACTTAGCACAATGTCTGGCACACAGGGAGTGCTTAATAAATGTTTATTGATTGACAGACTGACTGGCTTGCCTGCTGATAGAGTGGCTAATCAGTCATGAAAAAATCAACAACATACCAAAGCAGAAGGGAGAAAGCTAGGGATACATATTATTTATCACCTTCTCACAGTGATACCTCCATTAACGAAGCCTCTGGGGGGAAAACAACCCATTCTTTTTGTTTGTTTTCTTGTTCCATTAAAGTTCCCAAGGATCTCCCTCCTGGTCTCTGCCCCCTCCACACTAGAGAAGGCAGAAGGCATCATTTGACTAAACGAGATATATGCATATATAAAACAACGTCATGTATGTTTCTGCCTGTCAGTTCTTTCTCTGGAGGTGGACATTCCTGGTTCTTCTTCAAACAATGTTTCTGTTGCTGTGTATAATGTTCCCTTGGTTCTGTTCCTTTCACTCTAACAAAACCTATTCTTAACAAAGTCAACCTAGGCGTTAAAGGAATTAGAGGCATTTCTTCCTTCTAGTAGTGCTATGTTGGTGGTGGAAAAGGGGGAGGAGGAGGAGGAGGAGGAGGAGGAGGGTGCATTGGTACATTGGTACTGTCTGAATTATGGTTTCCTCCATATTAGGGCAGCACTCCTTAGAGTTAGTGCAATTTGTTAGAAGGAGTTTATAACTAGAATCAAAGAATATGGGTTTGAATCCCTGTTCTCTCACTGGTTATGTGTATGACCTCAGGTAAGACACTTTATTTTCTTGGGACTTAGTTTCTTTATCTGTAAAAAGTCAGAGTGAATAGCCTCTGAAGTCCCTTCCTTCTCTAAGTCTATGGTTCAATGCTCCTATACAGAGTTATTATTCCTTGCCCTCATGGAACTCATAATTTAGTTTTGTCATTTAGCCATTTGGTTTCCCCATTGGCTCAGTCTAATTGTATGTGGGCTGCTGTGTTAGCACTCTGGGGGACAAAAAAGGGTGAAGTCATACTTCCTTTCCTCTAGGACAGCAGGGTATGTGTGTGTGTAGACATAGAGAGAAGGAGAGAGACACACACACACAGAAATGTTCTTGACTTGGATTCAATATACCTGAATTCCAATCTTATTTTTACCACTGTTTGACCATGGACAAGTCATTTAGCCACTAGGAGTCTCAGTTTCTTCTATAAAATGAAAATAATTGTACTTCCTACTTCACAGGACTGTTGTCAGGAAAATACTAAGTAACTGTTTTGTACTATAATCTGGTGGATATATATATATATATATATATATATATATATATATATATATATGGATATATATATATATATATATGAAAAAAGAATTAAGAACATTCTGAGAGAAACATGAAAGGAAACATAAATCAACATAGCAGAAGAAAAAAAAATCATCCCCAACAATTAAGGGTCTATGAAATAAACAATTGAAGTGACATGGAGTCTACCAGGGAAACCTTCTTGAAGGAGGTGATGTTTAAACCAGATTTTGACAGAGAGCAAGGATATGGATCAGCAAGAAGAGAGAAGGACAAATTTCAAGGCAGAGATATGTCCTGTGAAAAGACATAGAAGGCAGAACAAGTAAGAGTGACTAGATGACAACCCAATTTACTTGTCTGGAATGGAGGGGCCATGTTGGGGAGTATCGAGTAATGAGGTCAGTGACACAGAAAACCTGAGTTCCTTGGAGGATATAAGTAGTCAGGGATGGAAGCATCAGCTACGTGAGTATTTTTAAAAGAACGTAGAAAAAAATTCTCCTTCAATTGTATGTATTAGACAGGATTTAGTGGTTATTAAAATTTCAACATATCTGATTTCTCTTCCTCTCTTGACTTGTCAGCCAAGAGGACATTTCCCAACCCCTAATCATACAGAAAAGATAGCGGGTCTGAAATCCTGGGATTTGGGACCAGAAGGGCTCTTAGACTGCCTAGTTCAATATCCTCATTTTTACAGAGAAGGTTGTGACTTGTTCAAGGTCATGTCCATAGTAAGCAGCAGAGGAGAGCTTTAAACTTGGATCTTCTGACTCCAAATCCGGTGTTCTTTCCATGATGTTATGTTACTTCTGTTGCCAAATCCCATCTGATACAGGCTCTATGCCTCTTTAATGAATTCATTTGATGAATTTGTTCATTGACTATTAAATACCTACTGTGTATGAGGAGCTGTGTTTGTTACCATCATTTATCTAAGCTAGCTAGCTCAGTAGGTTAGTGTCTGATTTCCTACCCTTATACAGGTAGGAGCAAAACATGTGACTAAGGGCAATGATTCAAATATAATCATTGGCATATAGTCAACATAAACGTAAGCTATTATGGGGGAGGTGCTCTACTAAAAGTCTTTTCCAATACCTCCTCATGATGTGAAGGCAACCCTGGATAAAGCAGCCACTAAGGTAAATCAGCCAGTATTTTATACTGTGTACTGATATCAGGCTATGGGTGGGCTATGGTTGGAGCATACAGTTTCTCCTTGGTGGTCTCCAAACCATGACTTTCATCATGTCTCACATCCTCCATTATCTCTTCTCCTATGGGGGTACTTTGGGCATAGGGAATAATGGTATATTGCAGAAGAGGGCAAGGGAGCAGAACTAAAGTCTAGAGAATGCTAGGCTTTATTAAATTAAAAGAGAGATTAAATGACTTGTTCAGGGACACGTAGCTAGTATCTGAGGCAAGATTTCAGATCAGGTCTTTCTTACTCCAAGTTTGACACTCACCACTAGACCAGCCTAGTGCTCCAGAAGGATATTCAATTCCCAAAGCATCCTAGCCTCTGTCCCTTTTACACTACATGTCTCTTGTTTGTATATAGTTGTTGGTATAGTGTCTCCTCCTTTGAGAATGTGAGTTCCGTGAAGGGAAAACCATGTTTTTGTCTATGCTTTCTTCAGTGTTTAGCACAATGTCTGAAACACAGTAGGTTTTTAATAAATGTTCTTTGCGTGACTAACTTTTCCAGGAGTAGAGTGTCATTTCTTTGTGAGTAGCTTCTGAACTGTGAACTTAGGCATATATGGAGTAGCTTGTCCCTTGTCCACAAAGGTCCAAGACCTCCTCTTCCCACCAACCTCTTTTATCCTGCTCTCCCCTTTTTGGTCTCTCTCCATTAGCAGAGCTGCTTTGGGGGAGACTGCTCAAGTGAAAAAAAAAAAAGAAACTCCAGTAGATCCTTATAATCTGGGAAGAACTTTGAGTGTGGGTATGGTGATAGACTATATGTTTGTTGGCTGAAGACAAGCTTTTCAACAGATCGGTCTGTGGGTGGTGAATTTTATAGTCAAAATCATATTTGAAGACCATCGCTGAAGTGGAGGAGGAGCTGTGATCTGATTCAGTTAGGAGATTAAAACATAGTACTTAAAGGAGGACCTAAGATTTAAAGGGGAAGGTTTAGGGAGAGAAAAGCAAAGAGCTGGAATCTAAGTGTAAGTGGAATGCCTCACATTGCCTCTTAATTAATTTGTCTTTGTGACTGCTGGTAAATGTTCAGAATAATATTGAGTTATTTGATTTTCCTTTCTCTTATACTTGAAGGTCTTCATTCCTGATCACTGGAAGAGTTTGTTGTCACTGGAATTGTTACATTTAGCCACTATATGTCCTGGAGTTTGAAGCATAGGATTTCTTTCTGTAGGTAATTGGTGTATTTTTTTTTCTTTTTGTCCATTGACTATTTTTTGTGAGTTACCACTTATTTTAAAAATATTTAACAATATAACATGTAACATAACAAGTGATTTATCATAAGCATGTAATAAATTGTAATACATATGCTTATCAAAGAGAAACAAATTCTTACATTAACTATGTCAAAAGTTTGTCTCATTCTTCTCCGCCCCAATCCTTCTTCTCTACCCCCACAGGCAGATATATGATATCTGTTATTATTAATCATATCATATATTTCTCTATTCATCATGTTGTAAAATAAGACAAATGTTACTTATATTATAGAAAAATTTATGGGCGAAATAAAATGAAGAATGATATATGTTTCAATCTGTATTTGGACTCCCATCTGTTCCTTCTTTGGCAGTAGATATCCTTTTTTTTTTTTTAAATCAGAAGTCCTTTGGAATTGTCCTGGATCCTTGCCTTGTTGATAATAGTTAAGTCATTCACAACTGATCATGATACAGTATTGTTACTGTGTACAACATTCTCATGGTTCTGCTTACTTCACTTTGCATAACTTCATATAAGTTTTTCCAAGTTTCTTTGTGATCATTTTGTCTGCCATTTTTATGTATTTCATATATTTTTATATATTTATGCAATAAATATATTTATATTCATATATAGTATTTCATATATTTTTAAAATGGGAACTTTTGTTTTATGAGTTCTGGGTAGTTTTCTTATATTAGGGTGTTCAGGCTTTTTTGATTTGTCATTTTTTTTTGAGTGATCTATGATTTTTAAATTGTCTCTGCATTCTGTCTTTAAGATAAAAAATTTTTGCTTACATAAATAGAATGTGTTATTTTAATATGATTAATTTTTACTTCTCTTCTTCCAGAAGTCTTTCACTTTAGTATATTTGTATTTTCCAATCAATCTTTGGAGAGATTGCTGCAGTAGATTCAAGTTTTTCAATTCTGTCCATTATTTCTGTTTGAAAGGGAAAGCCATAGGTCCTATTTTTATGAGTCTTATTTTTCTTTTAAACTCTTCAGGAATGTCCTGCATGGTTCCAAGTTCTCATGGGAATCTATGACTTCCTCTGTTGCATAAGGTATTGATTTAATTTCCTTTCTCATAATATTTATTTAGATATGTTTGGATTCATTTAGATGTCTTGATGGTCATCTTCCTTTCTGTTTTAAGCACCTTCTCTTGTGGATTAATCTGCTTGTGTTCAAGATTTTTAATTGAGTTTTTTTCTTTTGATATGTTTGATAATTGCAGTCTGTTTTTTTCGCTTATATTATACCACATCATTCATTTTCTTACTCCTCCTACTCATAGTTCTCAGTCTCCTGTGATGGGAAATTCACTTTTCATTAATCTCAGTCCCTGCCACTATATACCCATCACTATATGCATGCTTGAATCCTGTTTTACTTCCTTCTGTTCTTTACCTCTACCTGAGAACTGCTTCCTCTTTTTCATACCTCCCTTCTCCAAATGGTGCAGGTGGGTTGGCAGAATGGAAATCTGTTGCTTATTGCTACAGAAGGTTGTGATGAAAGCATGGTGACTTCAACAGCAGCAAGGAAATTGTTGAGTAGCAACTAGAGTCCAAACCTTCTTATGGTTCAGTTTTTATTGGCCTGCCAGAGTGTGGGAGTTGGTGGTGGAGTGGGTGCTGAGTGAGCCCTTTAGGGATTGAGGTTTAGCCATCTCTTCTTTAAATCACCAGGTTGTTACTTTATTAGGATTCTTGTTACTTGCTTTTAGGCTTGAATATAATTAAGGTTGGGTTTCAGAGTTCCTGGTGGCTGGAGAAAAATGTCTTGACCAATTTATCTTTTGACTGGTAAAAATAAATGTATTGTGGGTGCTTGTGAGCTATGTTTTTAAGTGATGCTAAACCATAGAGAGTCTCAAACTTGGGGTTATTTTTCTGGGCTCTTACTAGTGAGGAATCTGTCCTCCAAGGCTACAAAGAATGGACTGTTATTATCATTCCCTTTTCACTTACTCTCCCTCCCCTCCAACCAATTATATTGAGAAATTATCTGAAATCCAGATACACCTCTGTGCATCCCAATTATCCACATTTTAAAGAGCATTAGACCCAATCATTATTAATTTTCATCTCTTAAAATTTAACAAGAACATTTCTATGAATTTGGGGTCTATTTAATTTTGGTTTTCATTTTACATTTGGATTCATTTTACAAAAATGAATCAATATGTTAAACATTGATATCAAAATTCCTAACTGATATTAGAGTATCTTAATCCTATATGAAGAAGTTGTAGATTCTAGTACTAGTGATTCTTTGTCTTATCACATCTAAATCCAAGGGAATAAAAAAATCAACTACAGGTCTTGTTTCCTCCTCACAGTGGGAGAACTACACTTACCAGCAAACTGCATTGTAACAGCAAAATTAAAAGAAGGGAAAGAAACAAGCATTCATTATGTGCCTCAAACTCCTAAATGCCAGGCCCTGTGCTAAGAACTTTATAAATATTATTTAATTTGATCCTCACAAACCTGGGTGGTAGGAATCTGTTACTGTACCAATTTTATAGTTTAAGGAACTGGAGTAGAGGTTAGATGACTTGCCCAAGGTCATATAGTTGGTCATTTGAGGCTAGATTTGGACTCAAGTCTTCTTGTCTTCTGGCTCAGTACTTGATGATAATAGCAATAGTAATAATAATAGCTAGCATTTATACAGCACTTTTCAAATATTATTATCTCATCTAATCCTCATAATAACCTTGAAAAGTAAATATTATTATTATCTCCATTTTATGATCTAGGCAGACTGAGGCAAGCAAGGGTTAAGTGACTTGCCCAAGGACACATAGCTAATAAAAGCTCCAAGCTGGATTTGAACACAGGTTTTCCTGATTCCAGACTGAGCTCTCTACCTGTTGTACCACCTAGCTGCAGTATGATCAACCAACAAAGCCTCTCTTCTAAAGCATGATCACTCAATGATGGAGTCAAGAAGGACATTTGACATGATATCCAGAACCTTCTGTCTATAGAACATCATCGTATCCATAAATATTACATTCCCTTCATCCACCAGCCAGATAAGCTATGTATCTACATATATCCTCAGAGTTGCTCCCTACTCAGCATCACAGGATTTCATGTCATAAGGGACCTTAGAGACCATGTAGTTTGACCTAATAGGAGAAGGGATTTGAGATCCAGAGAGGGAAAATAAATTGCCCGAATCCACATAAGGAGTAACAGAGCTTAGAAGGATAACTAACATCTGAGGACTCTCATATCCAGTACTTTCCAATACGCCATGTTGCCTTCTATAAAGTGTACTGTCTTTTCAAAAATTTGTGTGTTTTATTGATATTTTCTATTTATGGACATTTTTATTTATGGTACCATAGTATCCCATACAGCCTTCCCACTCCCTTCCCAGAGAGCTCTCCCATACAACAAATAGAGGTTTATTTTTTTTAATAAGGAGAAATAAAAAGTCAGCCCTACTGATTGAAAAGGTGTGAAAATATGTATAATGTATAACACTTGTGGACCTTCCTGCTCCAGGAAAGAATTGGTTGGGAGTGTCTTCTCATCTCTCTTTGTTCAAGTCCCACTTGAGCTTTATAATTTTGTTAAAGTATTCCCTCTTAAGGAATTTGTTTGATAGATGCTACAGGAAACTTAACTTGTGTTGCCTCTGTTCAGCTAGTCCAATGAGCTTTGTTTCAGAATATTCCTTTATATGAACATTCAAATGCAGTCTTCGGTCTTTCTCCTGCTCTCTCCTTTATTTCACATTTGACAAGGCAATATTCTGAAGAAACCTCGACAAAGAATCAAATCTTGCTCAGACCTTAAGCACTTAATAGATGTCTATTCAATTGAAACCAATGGAATCTTCCTAACCTGGGGATCAGAGCCTATGTGGAGGGTGTTGGTGATATGGAGGCTGCAGCTGTGGGAGTCAGAACATCTCTTTGGTGGTGACTTTGATGGACAAGGAGCTGTAGGAATGGAGGAAGCCCTCCCCTTCTAGTTTTAAACAGCAGCTGCAGACCTGAGAGTACAATGCAGCCACATCTCTGCAAGGCAAACCACAAGATTTTATCTTTTGTTGGAAAGAGATATGGAGGTTGGTGAAATGCCTACATGTGTGTGAGTGTGGGCGTGTGCCGAGGGATGTGTTACCATTACAAATTTTACCTGGGAGACATGCACGAAAAGCTCCATAATTATTGGCTACATCTTTGGTTTGCTTTTTAAACAAATCAAATTGGGAACTGGTATTTTAGTCAAAAGTCTTGAATTTGACTTATTCTAGAGGATTTTTGGTCATTTAAAAATATCTACTATGAAATAAATAATAATGATAATACTATCTCCTATTTCCATAGCATTATATATATTACTCATTAAAACCCTAACCCTCTGTCTTAGAATCAATACTATGTATGGGTTCTAAGGCAGAAGAGTGGTAAGGGCTAGGCAATGGAGGTCAAGTGACTTGGCCGGGGTCACACAGCTAGGAAGTGTCTGAGTGCAGATTTGAACCCAGGACCTCCCATCTCTGGGCCTGGCTCTCAATCCACTGAGCCACCTAGCTGCCCCCAGCATTTTATAATTTAAAAGTATTTCCTTTGCAAGACACAGAATTCCATGGTGGATTAAATCTAGGAAGACCAGGGTTTGCCTCTGATACAAATTAACTGTGTAATCTTGGGAAATCACAGCCTTTTAGAGTTTGGGGCAACAATCTAAGACTGTAGGTGGCAGAAAAGTTGCTGATCTGCATTGGTCAGTCAATCAGAAAAAAACATTTATTAAGCACTTACTGTGTGCCAAACTTTGTGTAAGACCTGGGGATACAAAAAAGAGGCAAAAGACAGTCCCTGCCTCATGGAGCTTACAATCTAATGCAGGAAACAACATGGAAAACAACATTGGCAAAGAGTGTTTCTTTATCTGGGATAGATAGAATTTATCTATCTATAGAATCACATTTCCAGTCCTTTTCCTTTCCTTAAAGCGACCCTGGCATGTGAGTTGCATGTAGAATCATTAATATTTCCCAGATGAAGAGACTGAGGCTTAGAGATATTTATTGACTGACCCACAGACACATAGGGAGTAAAACATAAAACTGGGAAGCAATGTGCCATAGCTGAGAAACTGCTTCTTTCTAGGTGTATGAGTATAAGTCAGTCAATAAACATCTTCATCAAATAAACATCTTCAGTTTGCTCACCTATAAATATGGCAACAATGATATATACATTGATACACAATGATATGCACTCAGCTTATAGGACTGTCAAAAGAAGAATACTTTTAAAACTCTGAAATGTAGTATAAATGGGACATAGGATCTTTATCATTTAATTTTAGTGGATCTTTGCAAAAATGATCCGAAATGTTCCAGATTGCTTTCCCAGATGACCAGTTAGCTACTAGCTGAAAAATGCTAATATCTAGCAGGATGTTTTCTTAGTGATTTAGCAAGTGGAAAGAATTGCCTTGAACCCACTTAGAGCTAGGGAAGGGCTCTTGCACACTCCATGGCTACCTTTCCTGAAAGCCTACAACTCTGTGTGCTTTCTGTTTCAGCAAATGAGAGCAGTTGAAAGTTAATTGTTGCTTGATGACAGGGACATGAGAAGGATAAGAAGTGCAAAGAGCTCAGCTTACTCAAGAAGGAAGAAGGGAGGGAACCCATGAGGTCAGCTAATTCCATCAAATTAGAGGCAACATCAGTTTTGTTGTCACTACCACTAAGGAACGATTTAGATCCCCCTAAGTTTTGGTCCCCATCATCCCTCATCCCCTAGGGATTTGATTGAGTGTTGACCCTTATAGTGCCTGTTCCTAAGCCTTTTCTGGCTTATCCTGAGCCCTTCTATTTTTATTTATTTTTTAACTAACAAACACTTATTTTCTTTCTCACCTCCCTTGCTAAAAAAAAAAAAGAAAAGAAAGGAGAAATCCTATTTACAAATATGCATAGACAAGAAAAACAAATTCCTATCTTGTCCATGTCCAAATATATATATATAAAATCTATCTATCTATCTATCTATCTATCTATCTATCTATCTATCTATCTATCTAACTATCTATCTATCTATCTATATCTCATTCTGCATTGTGCCCCAAAGCTTTCTGTTGGGAAGTGGGTAGTGTGTTTTATCACTGGTTCATCCTGAGCCCCTCTTTAAAACTTACCCACACAAACAACAGTCAAGTTTCTGTACCCAGCCATTTTACCTTGATGCACATTTCTGAGCTTCTAATAAGTTAGTCACTTAACAAGCATTTATTAAATATTTTCTTTGTACTAAATGTTGGGCATCCAAAGAAAAATAAACACACAAAACTCCCAATCTAATGAGAGAGAGAGGACATGTACATACAAGATGCATATAATAGAAATAGAAGGTAATCCTGGAGGGAAGGAAGTTCCCTCGTAACTGGTG
Source organism: Monodelphis domestica (assembly GCF_027887165.1). Classification (NCBI taxonomy): domain Eukaryota; kingdom Metazoa; phylum Chordata; class Mammalia; order Didelphimorphia; family Didelphidae; genus Monodelphis; species Monodelphis domestica. Next base: position 205,335,334 of record NC_077231.1, on the reverse strand, counting down.
AGGGTGTGTGTGGGGAACAGCAAAAGCCCCCCACAGAAGCATTTGGTGGCAGCTTAGGCAGGAGAGGTGATAAATTTAACTCAATCTCATCAAAAACAGCATCTCAAAGCATTATGGAATTTATTTAAAAAAATAAAATCTAGTTCTTGCTCTCAAAGAACTCATGATCTATTTAAAAGATGAGAATATGCATGCAAAAAATGAAATCGCAACAAAAGATTAAGCAGTCAAGATAACAATAAAAGAGCTGTCATAAGGTAGTGCATGATTAATTGCCAAATTAATTATAAAGACAGTAATTGCTATAGAAGTTCAGAGAGGGAGAAATCACTTTAGGCTGGGGGGTGGTCAAGGAAGGCTTTGGGGAAGAGGTGGGATTTAATTTGATAAGGAATTAAAGAATGAATAAAGTTTGGGGAGGAAAAGAAGAGAGGGCATTCCAGGGAAAGCAAGTGATAGGAGGATAAAGCAAAAAGGTATGAGTGCACAAGGAGGTTTGAGGATTAAGGGGTGATTATTTAGATTGCAGTGAAGGGATCCTGTAGGGGAAGCCAGGAGTGGCAAAGTAGCTTACAGCCAAATTGTGGAAGGTCTTGAATGACATCCTGGAGAGTCTGGACTTTGTCCTTTAGGCCATTGGAAGTCAAGGAATATATCTAACATAATTCAGAGGCTGCCTGTCTCACAATGAATTCATTATTTTGTTTATTCTACTTAGCTCAAGGGAGATTTAATATCATTGTTATTTTATTAAAAAGGTGATTTAGAAAAAAAATCCTTACTTTCCATCTAAGGATCAATACTGTGTATTGGTTTCAAGGCAGAAGAATGGCAAAGGCTAGGCAATGGGGGTTAAGTGATAGACTAGGAAGTAACTGAGGCCAGTTTTAAACTCAGGATCTCCCGTCTCAAGGGCTGGCTCTCAATGCACTGAACTAACTGCGTGTCTCCAATAAATGTGATTTTAACATTATTATCTATTATCTTCAAAGAAATGTTGAAAAATATAATTTATTCTAAATGGTTCTCAAAACTGGGATGGGGATTATTTTACCATTTCCACATATAGTATTTTGTAAACCTTAAAGTGTGTATAAGTATCAGCTATTATTATTAATCATAAACTCCTTTCATAAGGATGTTATAAGGATCAAATAAGATAATATTCATAAAGCACTTAAAATAGTGCCTGCTGTATAGTAGGTAGTTAATAAATGGTTGCTCCCCTTCCACATTAAGCTATAAAGTCTGAGACAAGCTAGGATAATAGATTTAGAGAAGAAAGACATTTTAGAGGTCCACTGGACTGATTCCTTTCTCTCTTTTTCTGATCCAAACCTAACTTCCTTTTTTATAAAGTTTTTTTCCCAACATATTTCTTGTTATTCATTTATCCATCTATCTATTCATTCACTTGTTTTCCAGACTTAACTTTCTAATATAATATAAATTTTTAAAAAAGTTTTCTTTCTATATATGCTATTATATATTCAATCATTCATTATTTTGTCTGTTTTCCAGACCTAACTTCCAAAAAGAAATCTCCTTCTTTCAATGGAAATCAGTAGCTATTCTGCAATACATTACATTAGAGAGGTCATTCAAATGACTCATCCAGGTTGACACAGCCAGTTTGAGCCAGAAGTGGAATAGAACCAAAACTGTCAGGCACTGTGCTACATTACTTTTTCTCCTTCCATTTTATAGAGGTTAAATTACCAAAGATAAGTCATATGATCAGTAAATCAAAAAGGTGGGATTTGAACCCAGTTTCTGACATTCCAGATTCAGTTTTCTTTCCACTAATCCATGCTACAGATTGTTTAGCATGATACATGATGAAATTGAGTCTGGCAGTAGTTATTCTATGCAAATAGAACTCCAATTAGCTAACATGTGTACAAATATATTGCCCAAACAGGCGTAGGGATGGATGATCAACTGTTTCCTTTGACAGTTCAGTGATAGAAGAGAGGCCCTGAGAACAAAAATCTTTCAGGGAGGAACATGACAGTGGCTTCGAGGTAATAGAGCAGTCCGGGAAGGCCATCCTGGAGAGAGTTGCAAGCTTATTAAAATTAAAATTGAGAAACAATGGAGGTGTGAGCAGAGATACCTACATGGTATTATAGCCACAAATATTGGATAAGATTGCCTATCCATCCTCCCAGCCATTACAGACAATACATATAGTGATTTATTTGTACCAGGTCAATAGCTCTGAACTTTACTCACCATGGGAAGGTAGACTCAGGCTTGTTTCCTCAATGGGTGTCATTGAATTAAAACTGAAAAGTGTGTTAGAGGCTACAAACTTTCTGGCTTCCAGATCTATAGTTCAAAGGGACTTTAGGGGGCCATCTGATCCATCTCCTCTCCATTTTACATACCAGGAAACTGAGGCCCATATAATTCAAGTGAATCACCCTAAACTAAAAAGTTGGTTACTTGAATATATTGTGCTAGAACTTGAATTATTTAATAGCCAATGACAACAACAATAAGTAGAATTGGGAGAGTGCCATTGTTATCCTCATTTACAGATGAGGAAATTGAGGCAATTAGAAGTTAAATGATATGCCCATGGTCACAGAGGTTGTGAGTGTTTTCTGAGGCCAGATTTGAACTTGGCTCTTCTTGATTCCAGACCCAGTGGTCTATCCCCTGCACAACATAGCCATCTTATTCAATGTCTGGTTCAGCATATTTCAGGACAATAAGATTCTCTGGCTACTTACCTTTGGTTGACACAACTGTCAGGGAACTGAAAAGTTTCTGATTTCTTTGATGTGTCATTGACATAGAGATCTAGTTTCAGCACAGTAAATAGATAGACTTGGACCCATGAAGACCTGGGTTCAAATCCTGTCTCTGACACATATTGACTATGATTCTGAGTAAATCACTTAACTTTGTTTTGCTTCCATTTCAAGGACTGAACATATATGAAGATATTAGTGTTGTAATCAAGTAAAACCTTCAACAAATTAATCATCTTTGAATAAAAGGCAGCTACAGGAGAGTGAATGGCAAGCTGGGTTCAGGGTCAGGAAGTCCTAAATTCAAGTCCCTCCTCTGACATGCATTAACTGTGTGACCCTGGCCAAGTAATTTAACTTCTTATCCTAAGTAACTTTCTAAGATTTCAAGTGCAGAACAGGTACCCATCTGCACTGGTGGTGGGAATTTCTTCACTGAAAATTCCCTTCATCAATGAAGTCACAGGGAATGGTATGAAAGAAAGATGCTTTTTGGATTCCATCTTCAACATCTGAGACTTCATTCATCCTTCCCCACCATTACATATTAGAATTGTGACATCCTATCCTACTTTCTCCTCTGTCTTTCCATCCTCCCCTACATTTTCCATTTGAGAGGTTCTTGGTCATCATGTCTATATAATTTCTGCTCCCAGGAGGACCATAAACAGCAGCAGCAACAGTAGTAGCTCTGAACCATCAGGCCATACTTGGTCTCCTCAAAAGATAACAGGATCCAGCACATAGCACCATGCCTGGCATAATGTAGACACTTAATTGATGTTGATTGATTGAATGATCGATTGATTTATTGATTATTATAGTTCAGGGACGGTAGCACCTGGTGATGGCACAAAGGGAGAGGGCAAAGTGAAAATGAGGTATGGATCTTTAGCATCTGGGGACTTTGGTAAGAGAATGCAAGACAGGAGAAATTAGGGACAGAGTAGGAGAGAGTTGGACAGGGTATGTGGGTGGATGAGTGACCAGTAGAGGCAGGCTCCCTTTGGATCTTGGGAACTGAGAAGTGAAGTCATTATCATATCATAGTCATTAAGCAAAGTAAGTGTCCAAAATGGGAATCGAGTCCAGATCTCTTGAGTGTATGTCTAGGAAAGACTACATCCAAGGAAACTTGACTTTTCCTTGACACCAAGCTGGATTTTATGAGGCAAGAGTTTTATTTAGATATGTATAGAATGTACTAGAGCTTGGGAAGATCTGAACATCCCTGAAGTTAGAGACCATGCAAATGAGATAATATTTGTAAATCACCTAGCACATAGTAGGCACTATATAAGTGCTAGGTGTTATTATGATTAATTTTTACAATTCCCTCTTCACCTTCCATAATGCTTTATATTAATATTCAATAGATATTTGATGACAGAGAGAGGCCAATTAGGAGCCTAATGCAATAATCTACATATAAGGTGATGAGGATCTCTAGTCAAGTGAAGGTAGGAGGAATGAGTGATAAGGGACACATTTAAGAATATTGAAAGAAGAATTGATAGAACTTAAAGACTTATTAGAACAGTTAGAGGTGACTCAGAAGTACTTGATACATGATAGGTACTAAATAAATGTTTTTCATTTATTCATTTACTCTACAATTTTAGACCCAAGGAAGTAAGAGAATGATGGTGCCACTGATTAGTCAGTTAACAAATTTTTATTGTTGCTTCATCATGTCCAACTTTTGATGACTCCATCTGGGGTTTTCTTGACAAAGATAAAGTGATTTACTATTTTCTTCTCTAGCTCATTTTTCAAATGAGGAAACTGAGGCAAATAGGTTTAAGTGACTTGTCTAGAGTCCCATAGCTGGTAGGTGTCTCAGGCTACATTTGAACTCAGGGCTTCCTGTCTTGGCATTCTATCTACTGCATCCCTTAGCTACCCCATTTATTAAGTATCTACTAAGTACCAGGCACTGTTCTGGGTGCTAGGGCTATAGATATAAAAAAATGCCAAGGTTCTTACCCTCAAGGATATTGTCTTTTAATGGATGAGACAAACACACATGTAACAATGTACAGAATAACTATAAAAGAATAAATAGAAGGTAGTTAAAATGCAAGATCAGCTAAGTGGCCCAGTGGATAGATAGAGGGCTAGCCTTGAAGTCAGAAAGACTCATCTTGAGTTCAAATTTTGCCTCAGACACTTACTGTGTGACCCTGAGCAAGTCACTCAACCTCATTGTTCTCAGTTTCCTCATCTTTAAAAATGAGCTGGAGAAGAAAATGGCAAACCATTCTAGTATCTTTGCCAAGAAAACACCAAATGGTGTCCCCAAGTTAGGATATGACTGAAAGGATTGACCAAGTTAAAATACAAGGTAGTTAAGGTGAGATGTAGCCAATGTCTGGGGGAGGGGGAAGGACATGGGGTGGTATCAGGAAAGACTTCATGTGAAAGGTGATGCTTGAGCTGTGTCTTAAAGGAGACTAAGAGATGAAAGTGAAGAAGGCTGGGTCAGGTTAAGCTATAGCTTTGGGAAGGGAGCAAAGTTTCTAGTTCCAGGGTTAGAGAGACACTTGGAAATGTATTTGATGAGTTATTCCAAAGCCTCAGTTACTCAATTAAAGAAGTTTAACATGTCAGGAATACCAGGGAGAAGGGATTCGGGGCTTTTGCATCTGGCCACAGACTCAGCAATGCCTAAATGTGGGTCGGGAGGGGAGGGTGATTTATTCATTAGCGAATAGCCTATTTGGGGGCCAGTTGGATGGATTGGACTAGATAGCCACCGAAGTCCCCTCAGCGTTCAATTTCTGTGATTCTGTGAAGCATACTGGCAATGGGAGAGAGGAATACAAAGGAGAGAAGGGAGTTAATTGTTCCAACAATTTAAGAGGGAGTACTGGGGAAGAGCATCCCCCGAGGTCAGAATAGGAGGAAAGAAAGTAATGCAACCCTGTATCTCTGAGCCTGGTCAGACAGGAAGCTTCCTCCCATCTCCAGCTGGCTCCTACCATTTGACTCCAAGTGTTTCATTTTCGGGACCTCCCCATGGGAGGAGATATCTACAAGTGACGTGGGGACTTAAGAGGAGGAGAGTCAACAGGTCCGGAGCTCACAAGTGCTGGCAGTTGCTATGGCAACTCCTTCTCCTGAGCACCCCCTGCATCCTTACTCATGTCTGACTCCCGTTATCAGGCACTCCTGGAGCTGCACAGACTAAAGGCGAAAGGAAATATCACAAGGTGGAGAATGACGGGAGGAGGATGGGGATGGAAGCCATTAAGTTTCTATTTGTTTTTATTTACCCTGCCTGTTGTGCCCAGCACTCTGCAGAATCTCACCTGGGCTCAGAAGCATCTTCCAGATTGTGATGACAGGCTGTTGGCAGGACCCAGCTTGATCTGTATCACCCTCCTTTTCCTTCCCACTCAAATCATGTCACAGCCAGGCTGTGGCTAGGGAACAGAAAGGGAATTGTTTAGACTTTTAAGAGGAGCATGAGATGGGGAGGCATTGACATTGCTGCTGACCCTTCTCAGTGCCTCAGTTTATTTTGACTCTGTAATTTTTAGAATAGAGAGACATTGCAGAGGAACTTAAGATCCTTTTTTGACACTAACATTAAAAAGGAGAAAGAGAGAGACATTGTTGAGGGAAGACAATTGTCTGTAGCCACTGGCTAACAGAATTTTAGAGCAGGAAAGAAGCCCAGGCATTATCTATTCCAAGACTCATTTTACAGAGAAAAAGTTCCCAGAGAGAAATTAATCAATCAATTCAAGTCTCAGAATTTATTAAACATCTACTGTATATGTGCCAGTTAGGTAGTAAATTTAGTGACTTACCAAGGCCACACAGATAGAATTGCATTCTTTGATGATGAGGGCCTGATGGATTCATAAGTGAGTTCTATCAAACATTCAAAGAACAACTAATCCCAATACTATACAAACTATTTGACAGAATAAGCAAAGAAGGACTTCTACCAAATTCCTTTTATGACACAAATATGGTACTGATTCCAAAGCCAGGCAGGTCAAAAACAGAGAAAGAAAACTATAGGCCAATCTCCTTAATGAATCTAGTTGCAAAAATCTTAAATAGAATACTAGCAAAAAGACTCCAGCAAGTCATCACGAGGGTTATTCACTATGATCACATGGGGTTCATACCAGGAATGCAAGGATGGTTCAATATTAGGAAAACCATCCACATAATTGACCATAACAACAAGCAAACCAACAAAAATCACATGATTATCTCAATAGATGCAGAAAAAGCTTTTGACAAAATACAATACCCATTCCTATTGAAAACACTAAAAAATATAGGAATAGAAGGGCCTTTCCTAAGAATAATAAACAGTATATATCTAAAACCATCAGCAAGTATTGGCTGCAATGGGGACAAATTAGAAGCATTCCCAATAAGATTAGGATTGTGACAGAGGCTGGCACTAGAGAAAAAGTGCCAGGCTGAAGAGTGTATGAAACTGACTACCTTGATGGGGGAGGGCCTGAGGAGTTGGGAATCCGGAGAGGAGGAGAGGACTCTGGCAGGGGGAGAGCAGTGAGGCTCCCAGTTGGGAAGGTAGGAAAAAGACTTTCTCCTGAGGGTTACCCACTTTTCCTGCTGGTGACTGGAAATGCTTCCCCCCAACACTTCCCAATTGAGGAGACTTTCTGAAGAGAAACTTGAGCAGACTATTTACCTCAGCTCCTGTTGCCCCGGGGTGAGTCAACCTGACTTTCTCTCAGGGGACTCAGTTCCTGCCAAGGCCTGAGTTTCCCCCAAACTCTAGTAGGGAGGAAAAGGATTTAGATAGACCCCTTTCCCCTCTTCCCTGCCCATTATTCCTTTTGTATTACCTGATTGAGTTGACATTAAAAGTTATCTGGGGGGGCGGAGTCAAGATGGTGGCTTAGCAAGCAGCAAAAGTTCAGACCTCGCGGAAGACCCTTCCTTACCGATACAGACTGAATGCTCCTAGGGCACCGAAATTCAATCTGAACAACAGGACAGAAGCGGGGAACCCTCCTTCTGGACTCAAATCAAAAGGTACATCCCCCAAAAGCCAGAATCTGAGAATACTCAGGGCTAAGGGGAAGGCAGAGCGAAGGTCCCAGGACCCCTCCCCCACAACCCAGAGCACTGAGCCCGCAGCAGCAGCAGCAGGAACCTCTGAGCGGGCAAAGGTGCTGGTTTGCAGGGTCTACCTTGTGAGCAATGGGGCGCCGGGCTCGGCGCATCCAGCTTGGACAGCGGGGAGGAAGCCAGGGAGAGACAGGGCCTTGGCTGGGTCCCTCCATGGGGCTCCAGCCTCACCTTTGCCTCGGGGCACAACCAGATTAATCCAGTTGAACCTAATTCAATCAGAACTCCTCAGAGTTTAGGGAATCGGGCAAAGGCACTTGCGGACAGCAGAGAAGCAGCTGGAGAGAACTGGAGAGAGCCTGGGAGGCCCAGCCTTCCAGGAGTCTTCAGAGCCTCAGAGCTTCATACCACATACAGCCCAACCCACTTGAACTCAATCCAATCAAAAGCCTCCAGAGGACAGGGAAGCTAACATTCCTCCCCTAGAGACTGTACCAAGAGATCTGACAAAGCTCCAAGAGGGGAGACTGACAGCCCCAAAACCAAAACAAAATGAGAGGAGCAAGAGCACAGCCAAATACGGGGAGCAAAGAAGGGGTAAACTCGAGCAAACAACAGAAAAAGAAGAAAGAAATTACAATAGACAGCTTCTGCATAGGTAATGAGGAAAGAGCGAATGAAACAGAGGGGGAGGGATCAGCAAAGGAAAAATCAGAAATCTCAGCGAATTGGATACAGGCTTTGGAAGAACTCAAAATGCAATTCAAAACACCATTAAGAGAGGCTGAAGACAATTGGGAAAAGAACTTAAAAACTAAGATAAGTCATCTGGAAACAGAAAATAGTGTCTTGAAAGCCAAAATCAACCAGCTGGAAAATGAGGCAAAGGAGATGAAAGATGAGGCAAAGCAGATGAAATATGAGGTGAAGAAGATGAAAGATGACCTCCAAAGAAAATCCGACCAAAAGGAAAAGGACGACCAAAAAACTAAGGATGAAATCCAATCTTTAAGAACCAGAATACAACAACTAGAATTGAGTGACTTCACCAGGCAACAGGACTCTATAAAACAAAACCAAAAGAATGAAAAAATTGAGGAAAATATGAAGCATCTCATTCACAAAACAGAGGATTTAGAAAATCGTTCAAGGAGAGACAATTTAAGAATTATTGGCCTACCAGAAGACCATGACAAAAGAAAAAGCCTGGACATTATATTACAGGAAATTATTAAAGAAAACTGCCCTGAAATCCTTGAATAAGAGGGAAAAGTGGAGATTGATAGAATCCACAGATCACCTCCTGTACTTAATCCCCAACTGACAACACCCAGGAATGTTATAGCCAAATTCAAGAACTATCAGACCAAAGAAAAGATATTACAAGCTGCCAAGAAGAAGTCATTCAGATATCAAGGAACCACAGTGAGGATAACTCAGGATCTGGCTGCATCCACACTGAAAAAAAGAAAGGCATGGAATATGATATTCCAGAAAGCAAGGGAACTAGGTCTACAACCAAGAATCAACTACCCAGCAAAACTGAATATATTCTTACAGGGGAAAGTATGGTCATTCAACAAAATAGAAGAATTCCAAGAATTCGTAAAGAAAAGACCAGACCTGAACAGAAAATTTGATGTCCAAGCACAGAACTCAAGAGAATCATCAAAAGGTAATTAAAAAAGAGGGGGAAAAGAAAAACAAAAAAAAATTTTTAAAGAGACTCAGTAAGTTAAAATGATAGGTATCCCTATAAGAAAAGAGGTCATTGGTAACTCTTAAAAACTGTTGTTATTACCTGGGCAGCAAAAAGAAGTATACTTAGAGGGAACAGCAACAAACTGTATAGGATGAAAGGACAAGACATAAATAGGTATGTAGATATATGCATGCAAAAATATATACCCATAAGTATGCATATATATATATATATATAACTAGAGCTTAAAAATAGGTTAATATTAAAAGAAATGGGAAAAGAAACAAATGGGGGTAAATTTATATGTCATAAAGAAGCTCATGGTGGGAGGGGGGAGAACATCAATACAATGGAAGGGTAAAGAGGTCGGAGATAGGAAATACTTAACTTTTATGTGATTTGAAAGTGACTCAAAGAGGGAAAAACAATCCAATCCATTGGGGGTAGAGAATAGATTTGCACCCTATAGGGGAGTAGAAGGGTAACAAATGGTCTGGTGGGGAGGGAAGCAGTACAAGAGAGGGAGGGAGCAGGGGGTTAATTTTAGAAAGACTATAGGGAAAATAAGGGGGGATAAATAGGGAGGGGTGTAGAAAGGGAAGTAAAATAAGGGTGGAAACAAGGGGGACTGTTCAAAAGCAAACATTGGTGTAGAAGGAAATAGTGAAAGAAGAAAAGGCAGGAAAAGGAGCAGAAATCAAAATGCTGGGAAATACACAGCTAGTAATCATAACTCTGAATGTGAATGGAATGAACTCACCCATAAAACACAAGCGAATAGCAGAGTGGATTAGAGTCCAAAACCCTAATGACTTGAACATAAAGAAGGAAACTATAAGTAAATTAGATGAGCACAGAATAGTATACATGTCAGACCTTTGGGAAGGGAAAGATTTTAAAACCAAGCAAGACTTAGAAAGAGTCACAAAATGCAAAATAAATAATTTGGAATACATCAAATTAAAAAGTTTTTGTACAAACAAAACCAATGTAACTAAAATCAGAAGGGTAGCAATAAATTGGGAAACAATCTTCATAAAAACCTCTGACAAAGGTTTAATTGCTCAAATTTACAAAGAGCTAAATCAATTGTACAAAAAATCAAGCCATTCTCCAATTGATAAATGGGCAAGGGACATGAACAGGCAGTTCTCAGCCAAAGAAATCAAAACTATTAATAAGCACATGAAAAAGTGTTCTACATCTCTTATAATCAGAGAGATGGAAATCAAAACAACTCTGAGGTTCACCTCACACCTAGCAGATTGGCTAACATAACAGCTATGGAAAGTAATGAATGCTGGAGGGGATGTGGCAAAGTTGGGACACTAATTCATTGCTGGTGGAGTTGTGAATTGATCCAACCATTCTGGAGAGCAATTTGGAACTATGCCCAAAGGGCGATAAAAGACTGTCTGCCCTTTGATCCAGCCATAGCACTGCTGAGCTTGTACCCCAAAGAGATAATAAAGAAAAAGACTTGTACAAAAATATTCATAGCTGCACTCTTTGTGGTGGCCAAAAATTGGAAAATGAGGGGATGCCCTTCAATTGGGGAATGGCTGAGCAAATTGTGGTATATGTTGGTGATGGAATACTATTGTGCTAAAAGGAATAATAAAGTGGAGGAATTCCATGGAGACTGGAACAACCTCCAGATTGTTCAGGGACATTGCATCACCACTAATGGAGAAGTCCATCACCTTCGATTGTACCACAATGTATCAGTCTCTGTGTACAATGTTTTCCTGGTTCTGCTCCTTTCGCTCTGCATCACTTCCTGGAGGTTGTTCCAGTCTCCATGGAATTCCTCCACTTTATTATTCCTTTTAGCACAATAGTATTCCATCACCAACATATACCACAATTTGCTCAGCCATTCCCCAATTGAAGGGCATCCCCTCAACAATCTGCAGGGATTTAAAAAACACTATCCACAAGCAGAGAACAAATTGTGGTAGTAAAAACACCGATGAAAAGCAACTGCTTGAATACAGGGGTGGAGGGGATATGACTGAGGAGAGACTCTAAATGAACAGTCTAATGTAAATATCAACAACATGGAAATGGGTTTGAATCAAGAACACATGTGATACCCAATGGAATCGCGCGTGGGCTATGGGAGAGGTGGTGGGAGGGGGGGAGGAAAGAAAAGAAAATGATCTTTGTTTCCAATGAATAGTGTTTGGAAATGACCAAATAAAAATTTAAAAAATTAAAAAAAAAGTTATCTGTTCCCCAAGCTGAGTGGAAATAATAAACAACTTGAGCTAAGTTACAGGTTACAAAATAAACTCACATAAATTATCAGCATTTCTATATATTTCCAACACATCTCAGCAGAAAGAGTTAGAAAGAGAAATTCCATTTAAAATCATCCTAGGCAATATAAAATACTTAGGAATCTATCTGCCAAGACAAACACAGGAACTATTTGAAAACAACTACAAAGCACTATCCATACAATTAAAACTAGATCTAAATCATTGGAAGAACATTAATTTCTCATGGGTAGGATGGGCTAATATATTAAAAATGACAATTCTACCCAAACTAATTTACTTATTTAGTGCCATACCTATTAAAATACCAGGAAACTTTTTTTTACTGAGTTAGAAAAAAACTATAACAACTTCATTTGGAAGAACAAAAAATCAAGAATATCAAGGGAAATATTGAAAAAAAAGAAGCTTCAACTAGTTTTATTAATTAATTAATGCATTGCTGGTGGAGTTGTGAATTGATCCAACCATTCTGGAAGGAAATTTGGATCTATGCCCAAAGGGCGCTAAAAGACCGACTACCCTTTGATCCAGCCATAGCACTGCTGGGCTTGTACCCCAAAGAGATAATAAGGAAAAAGACTTGTAAAAGAATAATCATAGTTGTATTCTTTGTGGTGGCCAAAAACTGGAAAATGAGGGGATGCCCTTCAATTGGGGAATGGCTGAACAAATTGTGGTATCTGTTGGTGATGGAAAACTATTGTGCTCAAATAAACAATGAGCTGGAGGAATTCCACGTGAACTGAAATGACCTCCAGGAATTGATGCAGAGTGAAAGAAGCAGAACCAGGAGAACATTGTACACAGAGACTGATACTCTGTGGTACAATCGAACATAATGGACTTCTCTTTGAGTAGCAATGCAATGATCCAGGACAATTCTGAAGGACTTATGAGGAAGAACACTATCCACAATCAGAGCAAGATCTGTGGGAGTAGAACACAGAAGAAAAACAGCTGCTTGATCACATGGGTCAATGGGGATATGATTTGACGTTATAAACCCTAAATGATCACCCTAGTGAAAATATCAATAATATGGAAATAGGTCTTATAAAAATCAATGTCAGCTCTGGGAGAGGGTTGGGGGGTGGTGGTGGAAAGAACATACTTTTTGTAATTCTGGAAAAATACTCTAAATTATTCAATTAAATAAAATTTTAAAAATAAAAAATAAAAATAAATTTAAAAAAGAGAATTGTATTCTTTGGATGCAACTGATAGAACTAATCATTCTTTTGGTCAGAGGTATAACTACAATGAAGTAGTTAGACATTTGTTCCAAGGTATCAAAATTTAGAGAGCTAGTACTACTCTATCAACTGGTAAAAATATCTTATAATTTCATAGGAAGAATAATTGGAAAAAAAGGAAATTATCAAATGCCATTCTCCTTCTTCTTCACTCTTTGCAGTTACTCTCTAGTTAAGTTCTCTCTGCCTTCTCTTGCCATGTTCCCTTCTCTGAGGGGTTTCACCTTGATTGACAGATCAGGTCCTCTACGTTGGTTTGCATGCTTGTCTTGTCTTGTAAATCCTCTCTTCATGCCTCTTCCACATGTTATCTTCTTAGGTTCTTCTTTGTCTTGAATCTCTCCCCACTCCTTATGTCCTGAAGTCTCCCTGCAATGGAAATGATCATAGAATGTTTATTTGAAATAACTTTTGGTGATGCTTGCCCTAGCCTCTATAATTGCTCCTACCTCTGAGGGAAGTGCTCTTTTTTGCCCAGCCTCTCCTTATTTCAGGAGCCCAAGTCAGCACAAACAACTCCATCCCAACTCCCAAGGCCCTCCTCTTCCTCTTTCCTCCCATCCTCATCTTACTACAAAAGTAGTTGTTAAACCATCTGTTCCCCATACCATGGGAAATTGAGAGCAAGATTAATAATTGGTATATCAAGAATTTATGCAGAAATTACTCAGCATGTTGGAATAGGGTAGAATGGGGTTGGAGAGGGGTGTGGAGAGGGCAGACAGATGTCATTTGGGTATCATTGGTTGGTTTTTTAAACAATATTGTTTCTTGCCCCCAATATGCTACTTGGTGGGGTGCCCATGTTGCATCCAAGGAGAGTCAATCTATAGTTGTCTGGGACACATTCATGCTTTGAACTTAACTATTCTCTCTTGGGATTCCTTTTCAACCAGACAGCAGAAAGCAATTTTAGTAAGTGCTTAGCATAATCAAGTTAGATCCCTATATGGACCTCTAGGGCTCTGCATACATATCATATTCTGAAATGACCTGCTTTAATTTTTCTCTTAAGGAGTATATTCCTCTGATATTTGCTTCTGGCTGCTAGCACACATTTCTATAACATTCTAGATTTCATGAAGAACTTTCTTTATAATAATCCTGGAAGGCAGGCAGAACAGGTAATGTTACAGATGAAGAAACTGAGTCTCAGGGAGACCAAGTGATTTACATACAGCTATATGACTGTGATTCATGGTCCAGTATTTTTTACCGTACACCATGCTGATTCTTACAATACAACTCAATCCATTTATTTGACAAACAAGTATTAAGTATTCACTGTGTGTCAGGACCTTGGCTAGTTGCAGGGAATATAAAAATAAAAATGAAAGTTTCTGTCCTTAAGGATCTTACATCCTACTAGGGAAAACAATACCTACCCAGAAAATTTAGCATATAGATATGTGTACACACACACACACACACACACACAGGAAATGGTGAGGGATGAGGGTAGGCATGGGCTTCCAGTTTAATAACTGGCTCTCCAAGAAGGAAAAAAACACATACATGCACATATAGAATGCCAGGAAATACTTTAAAAATATATATGTATAAACATAATATTTATGTATATATATACACAGACATACTGTGCCAGCAAATACTTCCTAAAATATATCTATAAGCACAGACTATAGATGTGTGCATATATACAACCACATGTATAGTGCCAGGAAACACTTTAAAGCATATATGTGGATATTAATTTGTATGTATGTATGTATAAACACATATATAATGCCAGGAAATACTTTAAACACAACATGTATGTGTATACACACAGTGAGACACATAGTGCCCAGGAATTACATTAAAGTCTTATCAGCAATACATATATAACCCAGTGGAATTGCTTGTCAGCTCTGGGAGGGGAGAGGGAAGAGGGGAGAGAGAGAACATGAATCATGTAACCATGAAAAATACTTAAAAATAAAATTATATTAAATAATAAAAGTCTTATCAGAATCATTAACATTTTTCTCCATCCTTTTTTAAAAGTCTGGGCAATCAATGAAACAATAAATCAAACTCTGATGGGTAGCATTTGCCATTTCCAGATGTAAATGCTGACATAGAAAATTTAACAATCAGCTCTAGTTGGTTCAAGCTGGTTCTAGCATATCCATGGGTTGGGGATAGGAAAAGGTGACCCTAATCTGAGCCTTGAATGAATCTAAGAAAGGAGACAGGACATTCCAAGAATAGGGGGTCTGTAAAGGTATGGAGGTGGCATAAAAATGCCATGTTTGGGCAATGACAGTAGACCATTTGGGCTGGAATGTGGAGTCATGTGAAATCAGCCTTGAAACATACACTGGAATCAGACCATGAGAAGGAATTTAAACCCATTGTTGATCTGTTGCTGGCTAGAGTGTAATGAGACCCTGGATCTCTTTTTCATGTCATCTGATAAAGTTTTCTCTGCCTTCTCTGTGCTCTGTCCACAGATGCCAGTGCTAGCATGGCCAGCCATTTTGTAGTGCAGACAAAAGAGTGTGGATGAATCAGTAAAACCCATCCCTATTACAAGGAAAAGCTATGATTACCAGAAAAAAGGCATGATTGGAGGAGTCTAATGATTTGAACTGCCTGAGGATTGAATGGGTTATATATAGTAGTGGCCTCCTAATCACTGGAAGTGTTCAGGCTAACGATGGAAGACCATCTATCAAGGATATTGTAGCATTGATTCTTGCTGGGGTGGGAGTGTGGACTAAATGTCCTGAAATGTCCTTTTTGTCAGATTCATTCCTGTCGATGGTAGAATCCTCTTAATGGAGGGGCTGGTGATTAGGGGGCAATTAGCAGGACTCTGGGGAAGGAATCCTTATAGGGGAAAGAGAATGTATTTTAAGTCCTGATCCCAGGGGTAAACAGAATTCTTTGCAGGATTAAGTTAGAGTTCATGGGGCTAGGCAGGTGTCAAGGGGAATTGGTGGCAGTGGTCCAATAGTCAATATAGCACATGTCAGAAAAATGCTGCAAAAAATTACAATGAATTGGCAATATTTTTCCTGTCACTCCTTGTCCTGGGAAAGTACTTTTTCAGGGAGCTGATAGAAGAGCTGTACCCTATCCTCACTGATCTGTTTTAACATCTCTGCGAGCCCAAGGATTCACCTTTTTGACTCTAGCTATTTGATTTTTTTTCTGTTTTGGGAATGGCCAGTGCTGTATTTGTTCCTGCTGCCCTACCATCTATCTGCCATCTATGGATACTTGTTGTTACGTCTCCTTGGTCCAGGATCAAGGGCATGCCTGGCAGAAAGGAGAGAAGGAGAGCAGCAGCATCTGAGTAGCAACAGCAAGTGTCAGCATCTGGACAGAGTCGATGCTGCTGTAACCCTCCACACCCTCCCCAAAAAATCCTGGCAGAGAAGTTGGGGAGTATGGCTTTGGAGGATAGAGCTGGCAGTCTGGGACCAAGGTGTATGCAGGTGAAAGTTGGATGGAAGGTTTGGTTCCACCAACCATCTCATTTATTATGAGGCATTTCTATACAGACTCCCCAAATCCGCAGGATATTTCTGTTTTCTCCCAGTTGTCATTAGCAGTCTAGAGTAGCCTCACTAGAGGACTGAATTTTATGGCTCCCACCCTCTGTCTGTGGCTGGCTTGGCTGCCTGACCACCCAACAGGCAGCAAGGAGAGAAGGGGGTTAACGATGAGCTCGGATGCATAGGGGAATAGAGAGAGGGTGATGTCAGCCAGCCCTAGCACAGCCCAGACAAAAGCCCCTAATTGCTATTTTCCTCTTTGTTGGAAAGTGCAGGGCTGACTCTGCTCCATAGCTACTGTAATAAAGAGGTTGGAGGATTGGGGAAGGAGTAGGACTAATGAGAGAGCCATTGTCCTTCTGGTAAGAAAGGAAAAATCAGGAAGAGAGAGATGGGAGACAGCTCTAGGGACGAGATCTGACAATCTTAAAGATCAAAAAAGGAGGAAGGCCCATTAGATTGCCTAGGTCTTGTGATGGAGGTGGTGTCCATAAGTAGGATTTGTCTTATGACATTGTGGTCAAGTTGAGTTTTAAATATCAATAGTAATGAAGCAGCCGGACTTGTTTCTGGGCTGGCTGAACCTCATAGGGCCTCACTGGGAAGAAAGATGTGTGGGAAGTGTTTTTGTAACCATTGGTGGTTGTTAAGGATCTTTCCTAGTAAAGGCAGTGTTGTATAATGGGAAGGGCACTGAATTTAGAGTCAGAAAGCCTGAGTTAACCTCTCTGCCGCTTTCTATATCTGTAAATTAAGGGGGTTGGCTAGATGACCTCTTCCTGCTCTTAATCAGTGATCTAGTAGGATCTTAGCAAGCAATTTCAGAAGTCACCTTGTTTGAATTGAAGTCTGATCTTAAAATCTTAAAATCACATTGGGATGGGCAGAAATAGGATGGTTTGAATCTTGCTCTTCACACTAGCTTTTCCATAAGCAAGCCTTAAATATCTCTATGTCTCAGTTTCCCAATTTATAAGGTAGATATGACAATGACTTACTTCTTTATATGTATATATTTTTATGTATTTCATTAAATATTTCCCAATTTCATGAAAAATTTCTTAACATTCATTAAAAACCTTTGAGTTCCATGTTTTATTTCTTTCTCCCACCTCTCTCCCATCCCTAGAGAAGGCAAGAAATATGATATTGATTTTACATTTGAAGCCAGACAAAACCAATTTCCATATTAGTCAAATTAGAAAAGAAAACACACAAACAAAACCAAGAAAAATAAAGAGGATGAAAAATATATTTTATTCTGAATTTAGAGTTCATCAACTCTCTCTCTCTGGATGGAGATGGTTAGCACTTTTCATTATGGCTCCTTTGGAATTGTCTTGGATCATTGTCTTGATCTGAAGTTAAGTTGGATGAGTCTTACACAGTTGATCATTCTTACAATGTTGATGTGTGCAATGTTCTCCTGACTCTGCTCTTTTCACTTTGCATCTGATCATATATGTCTTTTAAAAACCATGTTGTTTACCATTTCCTGTAGCACAATAGTATTTCATCATAATCACATTCCACATTTTGCTCAGTCATTCTCCAAATGTATGGCAGAGTTAACCGCACTTGGTGTCAAGTTCAAATCTCCTCTTCTTACACTTACTAATTCTGTGAACATAAAAACATGTCACTCTGAGCTTCAATTCTCTTATTTGAAAAATGGGAATAGTTTCTACTATAGCTCTTACCTCATGGTGTCATTGTGAATGAGGATCAAATAAGAAAATGAATGTAAGGCACTTCATACACTTTAAACCTATATAAATGTCCCCGATTATTATTATGAATATGAAATAAGATAAGCCCTTTCTAGCTCCTGGCTGTCCTCTATTCCTGTTATTCTCTCTCCTTGTCTCTACCTTCTGACTTTCCCAGCTTCCAACAAGTTTCAGTTCAAATCTCACTTAAAAAAAGAAAATCCCTTACCTTCTGTCTTAGAGTCAATACTGTATATTGATTCCAAGGCAGAAGAGTGGTGAGGGCTAGTCAATGGTGATTAAGTTTCTTGCCCAGGGTCACACAGCTAGGAAGTGTCTGAGGTTAGATTTGAACCCAGGTCCTCCCATCTCCCTATTTGGTTCTCAGTCTACTCAGCTACCTAGCTGCCTCTCAAATCTCCCATTTTGTAAGAGTTTTCTCAAGGTCTTTCTCAATGATAATGACTTCCCTCTGAGATTATTTTCAATATGTCTTGTCTGAACATAATTGTTGTCTCCCCCATTAGACTGTGAACTCCTCAATGGCAAGGACTGCTATTTTATATCTTTCATTGTATTCCCAGCACTTAGGATGATGTACCCAGCACTTTCCCAAGTGTTTAAATCATGCTTGTAGGTTTGACTTGACTATTAGGAGACCATCTGCTGCAGTGGGAAGGATGCTAGACTTAGATCTGAATCCTGTCTTCTTCACTTACTACCTGTATGACCTTGGGCAAGTCCCTTCCCCTCCTTCCCCCCACTCCTTAACCAGGTCTTTCCTCTTGTAAAATGAAAGGGTTAGGGTAGATGATCTCTACCCTTCTGGCTCTCAGTCTCTGATCCTCAGAACCTGTTTTTGAGCTGGCTTGTCTCACAGGCAGACTGTGAGCCTTTGCCCACAGATCATCGATGATTTGCTCTTTCCCAGAATCTCTCAGGAGTCAGAGTAGGGGGACTTTTTGCCCTCCTCTGGAGCTCTGCTTCCCCAGTTCGGGCTCTGCCTGCTGTCCTCTCCAATCTGAAGGGCCGCCTGTCTTCTCTCCTTTCTCTCTGCTCCTCGGTGGAGCACTCTGGCCTGAGCTCTATAATTTATTCACGATTCCATATCCCTACCCTGCTGCTATCTGCCACTGATTCCATCCATATTCAGCCTTGCATTATTTAAATTTATAAAATGTTCTGGGGATTCAATGAAGAGGAGAGACTCATTAATATAATACTTATTTTATTTTATTTTTAGCACTTTGTAACCTCAAAGGCTTTGGAAACCATTGGCCTCGCTACTCTTTCTCTCTATGGAAGAGGCCAGTTTAGAACAGCTAAGGAAACAAAGGCCAACAAGAGATTTTGTGACTGCTCCTAGGCATGGGTAAGTGGTAATAATTGCTGCTATTTATATAGGACTTTTAAGATGTACAAAGCAGGTTGTATGCATGACCTCATTCAGTTTTTACCACCAGCCAGTGAGGTAAGGATTGTGGATAATATTGTCCCTATTTTACAGATGAGAAAGCAGGAACTCAGGGCAGAGACTTTCACATGGCCACACATAGAGAAAGCATCAGAAATACTAATGAAACCTGCTTCTCTCCCAGTTCCAGGGCCAAGACTCTTTCTGCAACCAAACCCTGACTTACTAAGTGAGACACTTATCTAGAGTGTTATGATAAGTGATAGCGTAGGGAGAGAGAAGAGTAAGACAACATGGTATGGGGCAAAAAGAAGGACTAGCAATTTGGAGACATGAATTCTGTTCCTAGCTTTATCACATAAGCTTTGTGACTTTGGAGGCAGACCTGGAGGCAAGAAGATCTGAGTTCAAATTTGTTCTTAGACACTTTAGTAGAAGTGCGATCCTGGGCAAGTCACTTAACTCTAACACTTAAGGGAGGGAAAAAAGAAGGGAGGGAAGGAGAAAGGAAGGACATGAGAAAGGAAAGAAGGAAAGAAAGTAGGAAGGAAGGGAGGAAGAAAGAAAGGGAGAGAGGAAGGGAGGCAGAGAAGCAGGAGATGAGAGAGAAAGGAATGGAGGAAGGGAGGGAGAGAGGAAGGAAATGGTAGAGGAAGGAAGGGAGGGAGGGAAGAAGGAAGGAAGGAAAGAAGGAAGGAAAGAAGGAAAGAAAGGGAGAGAGGGGAAGGAAACAAGTACTTAAATAAATACCTACTAGCTAGGCACTTTACAAATTATCTAATCAGCATTTCTAAGACACCAGATGCTAGGAGACTTCTTTCTCTTGAGCCCCTGCTCACCAGCATGACCCCCCACCCATTTTTCAGATGACTCAATGAAAGCTGGAGATATTTAAGTAAGTGGATCAAGTGATTGTGTGTGAGACATGCCTTCCCCATCTTTGCATATCCCCATGTTCCCAGGCTTCCTCTGGGTCTGAGGGCCTGGGTGGGGCTGAAAAGGTGGGGTAATACCTTTAAGGTTCATTGCTCTATATCCCCTACACCTCAGATTGATCTGCATGTGCAGTATTCTACTGCTCTGTTGCCATGGAGAACAATGAGTACTTGAGAACAAACTGGAGGGTGGGACCAGCAAACATTGGCTGGCTGGGCATAGAAACATGAATGTACTGATGGAAAAACCAGGATGGCACTTTCTCCTGCTTTCCTGCTCCTGGATTCTGTGTGTTGCCTTTTGTTAGTCTTCTCTTAAACATTTTTGTGATTCCTAGGTTTGACACTGTTTCCAGACTTTCTGACTTCTCATCTGCTCCTGTTCCTGAACATCACTTGTTCACACTACAAATTCTCACCCCAATGTATGGTAGAATCTCCTGAAAGCAACTCCCTCACTCCATCTCCTGGCTCTTCAACCTGGGGAAGGGGGTCAATTGGAATCCTGGACCCTTGAAGGATCTTGATTATGACTTGTTTATGACTTGGAGGGTGGAGGGGGATGAGATAGTAAAAATATATACCTGTCTGCTCCATATCTGTGTACTTACTTGGTTGGTGTTGTCACACCCTCAAAATTACAGAAGAAAGAATATATTTGTGATTGAGAAACACATACATTGAGGAACCTTCTTGAAAGGTAGAGGGGCAGAGTAGATACAATACTAGACTTGGAATTGAATCCTGTTTCAGAGATAATCACTAGTTAATTGACCTTGGGCAAGTCACTTTACCCTTCTTTAAAAAGAGGGGCTGGACCCAATCCCTGAAAATTCTTCTAGATGCTCTAAATCTATTATTTTATGATTCTAGAGTGGATCTTTGGAAGGCAGAGCAGTAGCCTAGAGAATGGTGAAGTCTCTATCTAGTCACAGCAGCCTAGCTGAGTGGAAAGAGCACTCAATTTGGGATCTGAGCACCTGAATTTTAATTCTGACTCTACTATTTAACTTTTACCTCCCAGTTTCCTTGACAGTAAAATGAGAGCATCAGACTAGGTGATCTCTAAGCACTAAATCCTATGATCCTTAGGAAGGATGTTATTCCTGTGTGAACTCTCTCAGGGTTTCCTTTTGCTTTGAAATGCTGCAAAATGTCAGGCCTGTGTCTATTGAGCAAAAGGGAACTGAGTATATGATGAACTCATCTTGCTCTGCTCCTCCAGGCACTGCCTCAACAACTTTTAAAATTCATTTGAAAGAAGTATAGGTTGACAAGTACAGCTTACTGGGGCTTTTTTTTTGTTGTTGTTGTTCTTTAGTGGGGGTTGGAAAATAGACCCACAAATCTCTAGTTATTGTGTTAGAAAATCCTTGCCAACTGAAAGCTGGGGAGTTGGGAAGATGATCTTTCCTTTTGTATGAGGTATAAATGTGGGTCATGGGAGGTAACATCTAGGTTAGACAAGCTCATCTAGTCCAGGGATTCTTTACCTGGGATCTATGAAGTTGCTTCTTTCTTTTTGAATATTATAACTGTATTATAACTGTATAGATTGGTTTCCTTCATGATTATATTTATTATATGTATTTTATTTTCTTTGTAATTCTATATATTTTACTTTATGTACTTAAACTCATTATTCTGAGAAGTGGTTCATTGGCTTAAATAGGATTACAAAGGCTTCTATGACATAAAAAAGGTTAAAGCACTTGCTTGAGTCTAATATCATTTTATAGAAGGGGAAACTGAAATTTTATTTTCTATCCTCTTGTCCTTCCATTCCTGAACTCCCCTTGCCCTGTCCTGAAAGGGACCATAGCTAAACAAGACAAAATGCTTTTCTCTAGATTATTGTGCTCTATTTGGGACCAAGTTTAGGCAGGAAACTGGTAAACTGGAATATGCCCAGTGGAAGTGGACCAAGATAGAGAGAGGACCATGGACCATAGTATAGCATAGGAAGATCTGTTCAAAGAATTGAAAATGTTTGTTCTAGAGAAGAGAAAATTTAGGAGAGATTATCCAGATAAATATTTACAAGCATTTGAAACTTTACAAGGTTTTTTTTTTAATTAGGAGGAAATGGAATAGAGAGATAATAATTTTTTAAAATTATATATAAGTATATATATATACAATATAATAAAATATCAAAATATTATATATAAATATATGCAAAATAAAAGAAAGGGTGTTCTGTGGAATGAGATGAAGCTCCCTGGGGGCAAAGATTGGCTCATTTTTGTTTCCAAAGTACCTATCCTATCACCTGGTACATAGGAGGTGTTTAGTTCTTACTCTACTTGGCCCCAGAAAGCATCTTAGGAGCAATCAATAGAAACTGAAGAGAGGCAAATTTTGTTTTGGATGCAAGAAAAAAGCTGAGGACTGTCCAAAAAAGGAATAAGCTGATTCAGGAGGTAACAGGTTCCTCATTGCTGGAAAACTTCAAGCAAAGCTTAAGGGACTACTAGTCAGAGATTCTGCAGAGGTCATTCTTGATCAAGCACAAGCTGGACAAGATGGTATCTAGAGTTTCTTCTAGCTCTAGAGACCTGTGATCCTAAATCACTGGTGGATATGGCATATCTCTTTGTATTCGCAGAATATTTCAGCTTATTGGTCCATTGCCATCCTTGGGCTCTAATATTCCTTTCCTTTCCCCTCCCCACTGTTACAAGGGAATCACTTTAAAAGACTGATGTATATTAATTTAAGGTCGCCAAGGAATCAGCTATGTAATTCCTAAATGAAAAACTCAAGTCAGCCGTCAGCCTTTTTTGGAGTTTAATTACAATAGGAGCAAGAAAGGAATTAGAGATATATATAGAGAGAGAAAGGGGAGAGAAGAGAATAGGGCTTAAATACCCCTTCTGTTTAGGCTGGGCCAAAAGGCCCAAGCCCTTAGATAGCTGAGGCAAAGAAAAGAGATCAGTCCCTTTCACTCACGTGTCCAAAATGGAGAAACAGTCTCAGAGGCCCCCACCTTCAGCTTCCTCCAGAGCAAGCTTCCTCAGAGCCCAGGAACCACACCGACCAAAAACTCAATCCTCTCATCGAGTCTCCAGACCCTCCTATCTTTAAGGAAACCATCCAAGTTGCCTCCCCTCAGTCCTCACATCTACCAATCACTCTTCATCAATTTCCCTGTCAATGGAGGCTCTTGCTTAACCCAGGACCGCCCAGAGGTTTCTGGCTTTTGCACATGTCTGTTGAAGGTCATATTTTCAAATGATTAAATCTATACTCCTTTGCTACAGCCCTTTCTAAATCCTGTTAACTTGAGTATGGTAGAGATTGGAATAATTAAATTTTGATCTAGGCTGCAGCCCTTACTCAATCCTATTAGGACTGAATAGGGTGGAGTATCTCCATTGTATCAATTCTAAAATCAATCAAGACTCAAAGAAATTCCTGTTCTATGCTCAAGCATAGGTCAAAGTCCTTTCCATTGTTCAGCAAAGGGTTTCTGTCCTAAAGTAATCTTAAGAAGGGAAGAGAAGGAACCTCCCATGCCAATGGGGTTCCCATTCCAATAGACTATCAGTAAGAAATTTTCCAAGTATGAAATATCCCAATGGTGAAATTACCAACATTTATAAGTCTAAGGAAATTTGAGGTTTACACCACCAAAGCCCAGCTGAGTTATAACACTCATTCATGGCCAACATCTGAGCTTATAGATCCTTTACCTTTCACTGGAGTTGGGGCAGGGACTGAGAAGGATGGCCAGCCTTTGGGAAACATGTAGTTATTGGCCAAAATATTAGTCTCCTCCTTCTTGACCCCACTCTGTGCAGACTCCCCTTGGCTTTCAACCCCATTGCACTCAAAACCAGATCACATTTTTCTTCTTCCTCTTGATCTGGTTCTCTAGTTCTGTCCTTCACCTGAAGATTATGATCTTGGTTGCTTCTTTGATTCCTGGAATAGGGCCTGTGCTTGGACCACTACCTGTTCTATCATCCTTGGGGTTATTGACACTCAATAATTTCCAGAAAACAGTCTATTTCCCAAGTTCCCTCATCTTTCTTCCACTCCAACAAAACTTCAAGTAGAGGTCAGGAATATGGAAACCTGGAGATATCTGACCTTTACTTACTATGTGTGCTGAGGAAATAAAAAACAAAGGATAGTAGAAGCAAGATTTAGAGAGGGAAAGGATTTTAGGGGCCATCTAATAGAATATAAATGACTGATATAAGTGGTGGATAAGGAATTTGAGCCTGGGTCTTCTGATACCAAATTTATTATGAAAAAGAAAAGAAAAGGAATCCATTTCCCTCTACAGGCTTGAATTCAGCTGGGGGGAAAGGAAGGGTACAACATATATGTAAATACATCATAAAATTCAAGGAGGGGAAGAATATTACCTCAAGATTGTGAGTTCAGTTACCAGATAGGGTAGTTGCTTTTTTTTTTTGGTTGTTCTTTTTTAGCCTGTGATTTTCCTTTTCCCATAAGGAATAGGGAATTCCCAGTGAGGAAACTCCTGCTACCATTGTGGATGGCTACTCTTCTGCCACTTAAAGCCTTAGTTTCCTGAGTACCTTGTGATAATTTTTCCTGGGTCATACAGACAAAAATATGTCAGTGACAAAACTTGAATTCAGGTCTTTTTTACTTTAAGGCCAATTCCAGGTAGCCTGTCTCTTTCTGAATAGGACACACAAAACAGGTTTCTTTTCCATAGTCATAAATTGTATCACATCTCAGCTAGCTCTCTTGCAAATATATGCCATTGGTCAAAAAGGAGATCAAATAAAAATTGTATATGGATAAATGTATATCTCCTACTTGGGGGGGTAGGAGTGGGGAGGAAAAACCTTAAAGCATGTATCATATTTTATATGATTACATATATAAAATCATATCATATTGCTTATCATCTTTGGGAGGGGGGGAGGTAGAGAGTGAATGTTAGAAAAACGGAAAGAATGGGGAACTCAAAACTTTTAAAAGCGAATTTTAAAAATAGTTTTATATGTAATTAGGGAAAAAAATTTTAAAGTATGTATTATATTTTAGAAAGAAGGAGCCTATCACATCACAGCATGGTGATTTGGTTGATACAGATTCCAGGAGATAATTATTTTTGTTTATCTCCCTTTGTTTAGCGTTTTCCTCAGGAAGAGTGGGCTAGTGCAGATGTAGAGCCCAGAGGCAGATGAAGTCAGAAGAACCTGAGATTGTTCTTCTCTCTCCAAGAACATGTCATTTATGAGCCTTTCATTTGGAGTCAGAAGATCTGACTTCAAATTCTGACAATGACCTGGGTGACCTTGGACAGCTCACAACTCCTTTGAATCTTAGTTTCCTCATTTGTAGTGAAAGTTTTATGATGTGACCTTGACAATCACTTTTAGCTCCAAACCCTATGGTCCTATTGTCAGAACCCTTAATTCCACCACTTAGTTATTTCTTGGAATCAGGTCGATGTATGTCCTCCCTTTCCTCAACCTTGCACTGAAGGAGCTAGAATTCTTCCACTCCCTCTTGTCCCTGGTATCTCCAGTTTAGAGCTTAAGTGGAAGAAATCTTAGTTATCTCCTTGCCATGGGCATCAAAGAGACCTTGGGCCTTTACTTACTGCCTGGAGATTGGATGCAGCCATCTGTAAAACTACAACATCTACTCATTTATTCTCTGTCATTCAGTTGGCTCCAAAGTGCTTCCAATGAGTTTCTTCGTGGCTGGAGAAGGAAGCCTCCCTGCCTTTATTCTCATTAGGCAAGACATAGATTGAGGAGAGATCCAAGATTCAGCTAACTGTTTTCTCTCTTCCTTCCTTTCTCCATTCCTTGCCCTGGGAGACCCTGCTCCCAGAGTTGCTTCTCCGTGCTCATTTTCACCATAGAGTAGAAACAAGACATTGTTTCTGGGGGCCAATTTTCTCCTGGGCATCCAGGGCTTGTGCTCTGAAAGGCTTGCCTCGACTCTCTTCTTTAAATACCTAGATCATGAGAGTGACCAAGAAACAGTGTGTTGTGGAGGAGGAAAGATGTGCTATTTGACTGTCTGATCAAAGAATCATAGTGTTGGACCCAGAAGGGAACCTCAGAGGTCAGCTAATTTAAACTCCTCATTTTATAGATGAGTAGTATGGGGCTCAGAGAGAGACAGAGGTGAGGAGATTTCCCTAAGATTATACACATAAACTCAGGTCTCCTGGCTCCAAATTCAGGGAGAAATGGAGGAAAATGGGTTGGGAGATTATGTGGAGAGGTTTATGAGAGCTGCAAAAGGCTTCAGTTCCAAATCCACTGCTGTCTTCAGACCTTCATCTCATCTATGTGACCACTATGCTTGTCTTTGCAAGGCCCTCTGGTCAGAGAATCCTGGAATTAGAAGCATTCTGGAGCTTTTCTCTCCAAGAAATATGCTTGGTAAACCAAAGGAATTATCCTCTGGAATCTGTATCAACCCACTCCCAACCACCATGCTCTGATGTGCTCGGTTCCTTTTTCTAAAATATAATATATACTTTAACAACAATAACAAAGCACACATAGGCATATGTATGTATATATATATATACACATATACATATAAATATACATATACTATATATATATATATATATATATATAAAGAGAAGTGAAATAATTTGGGGAAGGAGTGAATGCCTTGTTGTTAGAAATTATGTATAAACTGAGCCTTAAGGGAATCTAAATTCTGAGTTGAAAGTGAACAAGCTCCATCAACATCTACTATCTGACATGGCAGCCATCCCCCCAAAAAAGAAAGAAAAGAAAAAAAGCAAATGAGATCATAGTTTGCTTAAAGGAAAACATAGATTCCAGGAATCTATGAGATAGGGATTTAGCATAGTGGAGGGACTCAGTCAGGAAGACCTGTATGTAAATTCCTGCCTCAGACATTTACTAGCTTTGCAATCACTAAACTTTTCTTGACCTCAGTTTTAGCATCTGTAAAATGGGAATTACCATAGGCCTTACCTCATAGAGTTATGATGATTAAGTGAACTAACTTGTACAGCTCTGAGGTCAAGCTCAAATGGAAAGGGATATCTATGGGCAGCATATTGATTTAGAAAACCACAAATTAACATTATCTGTGTTTTATATTTTTAAGAGCATTTCTCGATTTCATTTAACTCTGGGGAGTTTTACTGGCTTCAAATTTGACCCCTCTGATATCCAGAACTTTGTAAATCTTAAAGATTTGTATAAATGCTAGTTACTATGAAAGCACTTAGCAAAATACTTGCCATACAATATGTGCTGTATAAGTGCTTATTCTCTTCTTTTCATTTTATCCTTCCATCCACTACTATCATTCATTCATTCATTCATTCATTCAAGGTCTTACTCTCAGAGCCTACTTTCTAGCCCTTGACTGATCTCTTTTCTTCTCCTTTGGATCTTTTCCAAATAAATTCTCAACACCTCTTTCAAATTATGCACCACAAGCTTTTTTTTTTTCTCTTTGGAGGTTTCATTGAGTGCTGTGCTGGCTGTGGTCCTGAATACTCAAATGTGGTTTCT
Source organism: Monodelphis domestica (assembly GCF_027887165.1). Lineage (NCBI taxonomy): Eukaryota > Metazoa > Chordata > Mammalia > Didelphimorphia > Didelphidae > Monodelphis > Monodelphis domestica. Next base: position 205,307,196 of record NC_077231.1, on the reverse strand, counting down.
CCCCTCAGGGAGTTTCTTCTCTGAGGTGGTTAAGACCAGGAAAACTGACTCATCTCTTCTCTCTCCCTTGCCCTGTTCCTTAAGGAGGACATATGGGCGCTTCGGTGGTGCTAGGAGATTTTAAGAATCCTTCCCCCCATTTCTACTTAATAAAGGAGGACTTCCCAGGAAGCAGGGTTTTCAAGAAAAAGACAAATGACTTAGAAGGCAGGGAGGGGAGTGGGATGCCTGATGGATGATAGGGGAAAGATTTGAGGGCTGGCACTTACTAAGCAAAGCTGGTGAAAGCAGTTTAAAGGTAGAAGAAGGCAGGGGAGAGAATGGTTTTGGGAGGTGGTCTGCATTGAGGGGAGACCCATGAAAGTACTTGAGTCTCAAGCATATTGCAGCAGTGCAGTCATGCTCAACCTTACAGAAGAATTCTAGGAATGTGGGATTATAAATGATAGATCATTTAGTTCTAACTCCTCATTTTGTAGATAAAGAAATGGAGACCTAGGGGATACAAAGATTTGCCTGGGCTTCTCACCCAGTGCTCCTGACTCCTTCCACTGGACCCTGCTGCTGTTCGCAGGTTTTCAGGAGTCGCCTACCTTGGCTTGATTAGCCCTGTTGGATGTCCAGCTGATGTCTTTTTCTAATACCAATAGTTAATGTGTAAAGAAATTGCTCTTTATTTCCTGTAGCATTGGAGGACTGATATGTCACACAGGTCCCTTTTCCATCTGGTCAAACAGCAGGCTAGGAAAACTGTCCGAGAGTTAGCTTTGTCTTACAGATCTTTGTTAGCTTTGTCTTACAGAAAGAAAAATCAACAGCCTGGAGAAGAGAATCTTTCTATCTGAAGTCTATAGAAGCAAAGTTTTCTGTCGCTCTTCCATGGTCTACCAATGTCACAGGGATGACACATGTGCCAGTAGGCAGCCTTAGTGCCCTAAGGATGGGGGAGTGGGAAAGGGGGAGGATTTTATTTTCCATTTTAATAAAAAATATTCCCCACAATCCAATTGTCCCCAAATCACCAAATATTAGTGCTAGAAAGGACATTAGAGGTCACTTTGTCTAGCTCCCTTATTTTACAGAGGAGGCTAGAGAAGTCAAGTAACTAGCCCAAGGTCACTTAGTAAATAACTGGCAGAGATAGACCTTGAACCCATCTTTGCTGATTGTATCCCTTTTTACATCCTGTCTCATTTGTTTAGGCCCTCCCAGGCTTGTGGACCCAGGCCTAAGCAAGCTCTTAGCCAAATGGCTGGTCAACCAGAAATAATTTGCTTGCCTCTGCCACTCTCTCCCACTCGCTCATCTCTCTGAGAAAATGCTGCATTGCACCAGAGGCAAAGGCATAGGCTGTGTTTGCAGCTTAGCCGGGCAACCTGCTGCCAATTTTTTAAGATTAAAAGCATGCAGAGAAAAACAAAACAGGGTAGAAAAACTAGGTTTGGGGTGGTTCACAGCAGTTCTCAGGAGCTATGGGATTTCACAGTAGCTTGGCCCACCATAACAGCTGGTGGTAGGAGGATTGTTCCCTCACCCTCAGTAGAAATCTCAATAAAGGGTGGTTGCTTCTTTCTCAGACATTTTGTTTAAGGAACTTAGACAAATCATTCATCTTCCTTTGGCCCAACAATTTTTTGATCCTTTTTCCTTTGATCCTTTCTCTACCTCTGTGATGTTTACTAAATGTCCACCTCCTTGGGGCCACACAAAGGAAGAAAGGACCAGCTACAAGAAATGGTAAATGGAGTCATTAAGTATGACTAGGGGGCCATTCTGGTGGTCCTAAGACTAACAAGTGCCCAAGAGCCATGAAAACTTCATTTGATTGTTGGTATTTTAATTTCCATGTTTTACTGGTCAACACAATTGCATCTTCACCCCATTTCAAAGATGACTTGTCTATATTCAAATCTATTCTTACCTAGGTATGTGACCCCAGGGGAATGAGGAGTCTGAGAGTCTAAAGATTTGAGTTCTAATCTAATTTCTAATGTGGATTCATTGTGTGTGACTTCAGGTTATATATATATATATATATATATATATATATATATATATGTTGAAAAATAAGGAAGTTATTTATTTATTTATTATATTTTTATTTTAAAAATATGTTTCCATGTTTAAATGATTCATTTTCTTTCCCTCTCCTCTTCTCTACCCCACTCCCAGAGCTGACAAGTATTTCCCCTGTGTTGTACAAATCAGGTTAGATATTTAATCCCTTTCTACTTCAGTAACCAGCTGGTCTTTAAAGAAATGATAACATTTTCCTCCCCATATTTCCAGAATTTGGGGAAGATGTGGAAGAGAATTCATGAAATATTTTCAATTCTTAGGAAAAAGGTAATATATCAGGCTAATGTTTCTTTTTCTGTTATTTGGAAGTTCATTGAACAAGGAAATGAATACTTTATGTAGCCAACCTCAACCAACCATAGCATCAAAGTCAGATATTGATGGCCATAGTGAAGCATAAAATCAGTCACCCAATAACGACAGCCAGTGTCAAAAATTATCAATGTGGGATGAAGAAAATTATATAGTAAAGATGGTGGTGATATATTGATGATGATAGGGAGGGGCAAATCCAACAATTGGGGGGATGACAGACAAAAGGAAAAAAGTGAGGCATGGCAAGGGGAGATAATTTGCTTAGGGTCACACACAGATTTTGCTTAGTCTAGCATCTGTTTTGGAGATAGTAGAGCTTCAGCTAACTCTGTTCTGACTACTCCCTTCTCTTGGACTCCTAGAACTTGGGGACTGCACAATCAATCTTATAGTGACTGCAAGGCCTCTAGAAAGTAGAATAGAATTTGGGGAGAACTTTATACTTCATACAGTGGATCATGTGCAAGGTAATACACCCAGAGAGAGAGTGAGAGTTGCTTGTATTTTTGTAGGAAGACCCTTGTAGGAAGGTAGAATAAGTTCATTAGCCAATGTATCTAGGATTTGGAGTAAGTCTGATCTGTATATGTGGTCTGATTTTATAAGGTCATCCTTCTGCTTTTGTGCATGATTTAGTCTTACCCTATCTGGGATAGTTAGTTTTAATTTTTATTTTTAGTTTCAACACTCATCTTTACCTGGCCCCATCTGGGTGCTTAATACATGCTTATTGATAGATTTCTTTTTTTTGCTTCTTATTTTATTTTGTTATTATGAAGATATTTCATTTTACCAATTACATGTAATGACAAAATTTCCACATGAGTTTTCTGAAGTTATATGATTCAAATTGTCTTCCTTCCTACCTTTCCTCACCCCCATCCCAGAGTTGGCAAGCAATTCAATCTAGGTTATGTGTATATTATCATATTTCTATATTGTTCATAGTTGTAAGAGAATAATCATATAAAACCAAAACTCCAAAATCAAAATAAACCAATGTGATGAATCATATGCTTTGATCTGCATTCTGACTCCAACAGTTCTTTCTTTGGAAATGGATAGCATTCTTTGTTATAAGTCCCTCAGAATTGCCCTGGATCATTGTATTGCTGAGAGTAGCTAAGACTTTCACAGTTGATCACTATACAGTCTTGGTGTTCCTATGTACAATGTTCTCCCGGTTCTGCTTATTTCACTCTGTATCCATTGATGTAGGTCTTTCTAGCTTTTTCTGAAATCATCCTGTTCATTTTTTCTTATAACACAATAGCATTCCATTACATCCTATACCAAAATTTGTTCAGCTATTGCTCAATTGATGGACATCCCTTTAATTCCCAATTCTTTGTCACCAAAAAAAAGAGCTATTATAAATATTTTTGTACAGTCCTTTCTCTTCTCTCCTTTTAAAAAATCTCTTTGGGATATAGACCTAAAGATTGTACACAGGGTATGCACACTTTTATAGCCCTTTGGGCATAGTTCCCAATTGCCCTCCAGAATGCTGGGATCAGTTCACAGCTCCACCAACAATGCTTTAGTGTCCTAATTTTGCCACATCCTCTCTAACATTTGTTGCTTTCCTTTACAGTCACATTGGCCAGTCTGATAGGTGTGAGGTGGTGCCTCCAATATTGATGGCTTTCTTGATTGGTTAGTAGATGCCTGGGCTACTTTCATGAATCTCTAGAAAAGGAGATTTCATAAAAGGAAAGATTCTGCACAGGTGAAACATTTGCTGATGCCTGAAGGTAAACCCCACCTTACTAGCTGTGTGACCCTGGGCAAGTCCTTAACCCTGTTTGCCTCAGTTTCCTCATCTGTAAATGAATTGGAGAAGGAATAACAAACCATTTCAGTGTCTTTGCCAAGAAAATCCCAAATGAGGTGATTAAGAGTTGGACATTACTGAAATGATTGAAAACCAACAATTCCAAGTGCTGTGCTAAACCAGAGACTGGGCCAGATCAAATATCAGAGTTGCTTGGGAATTACAAATCCATTAAAACATGGCAGAAAGCTTGAAATGCTTAAGAGTAGAAGTTTTAAACTAGGGAGGTCTATGTGGAAACAGTGTCACCCAAATGGTAGTTTTAGATGATGTAATCTGCTTCCTAAAAGCTCTTTCCTCTTATCATGATGTTGTTTGGGGGTTTTAGCAGACTGCAAGTTCAATACCAGTTAGCAGTGTGATGTAGCAAGCAAAAAAAGCTAATGTAATCTTGGGCTGCATTAAAAGAGGCAGAGCTTCCCAGAATAAGGAAGTGATTAACCCCCTGTATCCTTTCCTGGTTAGATCATATTTGGGGGATTACGCTCATTCCCAAGTACCACAATTTAAGGACATTGATAAACTGGATGATACTAGGAGTTTTCCCATGGAGGGCAAGGGGAACACATACCCACTCACATACATAAATATATATATATATGTTATGTATATCCTGATTATTCCTACAAAAGTTTTAAAGTTCTTGACAGGTAGCTTTGAAGAGAAGAGAACTACTTTTAACTGACAGGTAGTGATATATGTGGCAGGTGAGTGGTGAGTTCAAGGGACCCTCAGAGCCAACAAAAAGTTTCACTAGCCACTAGAACAGGTAGCATAATTCCCTAAAGCAGCTGTGGCTGACCACAGAGGAAGCATTTGCAGACAGTGGTGGTAACACAGTGTCCAAGGAGAGCCTCAGCTTCAGGGATTGTCTCCCTTTGTGATGAAGAAAATGCCTGGGTAAAGAAAGGCACTAATCCTTAGAGCTCAAAAGAGAAACACAGCTAGGGGGATCTAATGAGGATTACACTAAGGGAGAAAAGGACTTCTGGGGCCAGGATTCAGGAGGCATCCTTGGCCACAAATGTCCCTTACACATCTTCATCTCCATTGTCTTATGTTCCATACCATTCTCTCCACGGAATATGTGTGCATGTAAAGAGAGAGAGCATACCATTCTGGTTGGAAGTGGGGGTGGGAACAGGAAGAGATTAAGAATGCTTTGTGACAATTGTTCTTACTATACTTTCTCAATAAATACCCTCCCCACCAATCTAATTGGATTCTACCGATTAATTGAACCGAGGACACACTGGATGAAGGTTGCCAAAAACAGTTATAGAAGTCACAATGACTTAGGATAACCCCTTGAATCCTAAGGGAAGAAGTGATATTCTGCCCTTCTATGAAACTAAAATGCCTGTGCAGTGTGAGTGGCTCAGAAGGCATGCTATCTCTATATGTGGCTTCACCTAGAGATGGTATCTCTCCGTCAATCAATCAACATTTATTAAGCACCTCTGATGTAATAGACATTGTGCTACTGTACTTCATTACATGTGAAATAGGAGACAAAGTGATGGATGATTCCTTACTACAGAGAACTGTGAAACCAAGAGTGGCTATCAGCACTGGGGTATAGATGAGCTAGCTGGGACTACTGCTGGGAGCTTGGTACAGTCTTAGTCAGGGTTTTGAGCCTAAGCAGTAAGGATTGACTTTCAAAAAGGGGGGGGGACACTGGATATTGTTTTTTTTCCCTTCCCAAAAAATTTATTTATTTATTTTTGATTTGGAAATTTTTATTTTATTAATTATTTAGAATATTTTCCCATGGTTACATCATTTATGTTCTTTCTCTCCCCTCCTTCCAGACCACCCCCCAGCCCACGCACAATTCCACTGGGTTTTACATGTGTCATTGATCAAGATCTATTTCTATATTATTGATATTTGCACCAGGGTGATCTTTCAGCGTCTACATCCCCAATCATGTCCCCATCTAACCATGTGATAAAACAGTCGTTTTTCTTCTGTGTTTCTACTCCCACAGTTCCTTCTCTGAATGTGGATAGCGTTCTTTTTCATAATCCCCTCAGAATTGTCCTGGATCTTTGCATTGCTGCTATTAGAGAAGTCCATTACATTCGATTGTGCCATAGTGTAGCCATCTCTGTGTATAAGGTTCTCCTGGTTCTGTTCCTTTCGCTGTGCATCAATTCCTGGAGGTTGTTCTGACACTGGATATTGTTGATGATTTCCTTTCAGGTTAAGAGAGCCACACGAATATAAGTTCTAATTCCAGCTTAAACAATTGACCCCCAAGTTGTAGCTGGACAACACACTGAGTTTCACACCTCTATTTAACTGTTTGTAAAAGGGAGACAGGGTCATAATACCCAATGATTAATTCTTCCCACTACCTTGAACATATTCATGCTAATTCCTCTAATCAGGGGTCCATGATTTACATGGATAGCAAAACCATATAATGCAGGACTCAGTTTCCCTCCACCCACCTTCCCAATGTTTATTTTTCTTCTTGAGCAGAACCATGTATATGCAAAGGTTTTCATCTTTCCCCAGCATCACCCTTAATCACCCACAGTTATTCTTTTTCCAAACTGCTGACAATTTGTCTTCATTTTTCTGGAACTTGAAGTGGCAACAGCAAAGCAGTGTTCCAGGTGTGCTTTTATCCAAATCTTTTGAGCCAGGAGCTGATTGTCTCTCCTTTTACATTCTGTGGGTCAGGCTCTTGGCAGAGCCCTGTGGCCAGTGTGGCACTCCCCTGCTTGAGAGAGATGTGGAGAGCTTAGAGAGGGTCCACAGGAGAGCCATTCAAATAATTAAAGGGTTAGGAAATTGACCCTAGGTGGAAAGCTTAAAGAAATTGGAATTATCTAGCCTGGGGATTATTCAATTGAGAATTGAGAGTGGACTTGAAAATAAGCCCTCATATAAATAGAGGCAGATCTGAGGAGGACAGTGGCAATATGTTGGTTGTCTTCCTATTGGGGATGGCCCAAATTGAAATGAATGAAGGTCATTTGGTTTGTATGTGGTCAGAGGTAGGACCCAAAAATCTTAGAGATTTTCCTGAAGCACTAAAAGATTAAGGGACTTGATCAGGGTCATATAGTCAGGATGTGTTGGATGTAGGACTTGAATCTGACTCAGTTATCCTAAATTCAAGCTCAACTCTCTAATAATCATGTAATGCTCCTTCTCTTTTTACAACCTATAAGGATTATTCCTAATAGGCAGCATTGCTTAGGGGACAGAGCATCAACTTCAAAGCCAGGAAGACCTGAGTTCAAGTCTTATCTCTGACAAATGCTGGTTGTGTGACATAGAAATCATAGGTTGAGTGTCTATCTCTATTGGCAGAGAGAAATGAGTTTCCACATTCCTTTAATGTATAGGAACCAACCATTCTTCCTAAGTCAGAGTAATGTGGTGAAAACAGTCCTAACTTGGAACTGAGGAGATCTAGCTTCTTACCCTGGACATAGTAGAATTTCTGCATCTCTGAGGAGCCCCAGTTTGTCCATCTGTGAAAGAGAAATAGTCACACCTGCCCTACCTATTTCAAGATGCCTACATTCCTAGAAAAAGACCACAGCTAGGTAGCACAATGGAAAGAGCTCCAGGCCTGGAATCTAGAGGAGATGTGAAAGTGGTTATGGCCACATCAGACCAGGACATATTGACTGGGAGATTGAGTTCCCTCTCCTGGGTGAAAAGACCAAGAAGATTGTCTTTCAGATTCCTACAAGGAGCATGACTTTGGCAGGTGATATAACTTTCGATGATTTGATCATGGCTAAAGATGACTTGTTTGGAGCAAATATCAAGGCAATTTGTAAAAGATGCTGTTCTCATGGCCGCAAGAGAATATCAAATGAAAGTAACAAAAGAAGATTTCAAAGAATCCTAAGAAAATGTACTTTACAAGAAACAAGTAGGCATCCCAGAGGGAATCTGTCTAAGTGAACCATGCTGCCTTCATGAGTGTTGTTGGAAACTTTCCAGACCTCCTGAAATAATAACACTGGGAGCATTGAAGAGGCATTTGTACTCTAGTACGCCTTTATAAGCAAGATGAAAAGACAAGAACTCAGATATTAGTCAGATTGATGTGTGGGGTACTCTCCGCACTGTGTTAATCTTTTGTTCACTCTGCCAGTAAAACACTCTCTTTTTGAAGGCCAAAAAAAAAAATCTGGCCTCAGATACCTCCTAGCTGTGTCACCCTATGCAAGTTCCTTAACCCTGACTGCCTGGACCTTGCTACTCTTCTTTTTTAGAATTGATACTGACAGGAAAAAAGCATTTAAAAAAGGAAGAAAAGGACCGCAGAAACATAATATAATTGTGCACAAAAATCTATTATGATGCTGTTCCCAGGGTCCAAGACTTGGGATGAGGGACAATATGGTTTGATAAAAAGTTTATGGAATTTGGGATCAGATTTTGATCCTATATCTTTTATGCCCTTAGGAAAATCACTTAATTTTTCTGTGCATTTGTTTCTTCAGCTGCTCTTTCTTCACTCATCCTTTCTGGTGAGGGCACCACCTTCTTCCCAGGCACCAAGTTTCCTAATTTTGGAGTCATCAGCAGCTCTTCCCTCCCATCCAATCTGTTGTCAATTCTACATAGCCTTCAATATATCTTTCATTTTTCCAGAGAGGAACTTAGCCTTCTGGTCTAACTCTCTCATTGACAAATGTGGAAATTGAGGAATAGGGAGAGGAAGTGGCTCACATAGTTCTTCAGGCAGCAAAGCCAGTGAGTACTTTCTTCATGGCATTGTCCATCTCTCTGCTCACATCCATGACTTGTTCAGGTCCTCATCCTTTCTCAAATGGACTACTGAAGTAGGCTTCTCACTGATTTTCCTTTCTCAGGATCTCTGTTCTCCAAATATTCTACTACCTAAATGCCAAATTAATATTCTGAAAGCCCCTGTATGACCATGTCATTCTCTTACCCATATAGTTCTAGGGACTCTCTCTTGCCTCTAGGTCAAAGCCCTTTGTTTGATTAAAAAAAACCCCAAGACTTTTGAGACCTTTTGTCTCAAAGTCAATATTAAGTATCTGTTTGAAAGCAAAAAAGGTGATAAGGGTTAGGGAATTGGGATTAAATGACTTGCCCAGGGTCACAAGCTAGGAAGTGGCTGAGGTCAGATTTGAACCCAGGATCTTCTGACTTCAGGCCTGACTCTTAATCCACTGAGCCATCTAGCTGTCCCCCATAGAATCTTTCAAAGTTCTGTTATTCCTCCTACTTTTAGTGTCCCTCCCACCCTCACACTCTGTGCCTGGAAATGACTTCATATCTACTCTGTATTTCATTTTCTGTGCCTAGGTTCTTTTCATCCTATAGAATAGGAGTTCCTTAAGGACAGGGACTCAATATCTGGCCCAGAACAGGCTTGTTGAATGAAGGGGTCAAAATCCTTCTTTCTAAAGACCCGTATATCTTTGTGCTGCTCCAATTAAAGAGGATAACGAAGCACCTTGTATTCTGGGATCCTTTGGGATGTGGAGAACAACTTGGCTATGTATGTCCCAGGATCCTCCACCTTCCCTGGAGCAGCTCTAGTGTCCTTGGGACAGGCTGAGGCTTGTGTGAGGGGGATGCTCTCGCCTGGAGTCTGGTTGCCTTTTCAGCGGGGATGGGCAGCAGACTGGGAAAGACCAGGATAGGATGAATGAGAGATGGCACCTTAAGAGGCAATAACATCTCCTGCCGAGCTGATAAACACAGAGGAGACATTTCCACTGAGTGCACCGCAACCGATCCTGAAATCACTGAAAGTACCGGGGGGAGGAGGAGGAGGCTATCAGAGTGGCTGGGGTGGAAGGGAGAGAGAGCATCATGTCTCAATGGGAAAGCCGCAGCATTTCCTCTTTGGTTTGATTCCCGTTAGGTATGTCAGAACCAGAGTCGTTCAGTGCATAGTGTACGTTGGGGGTGGAGGAGAAGAGGAAATCAATTGGTTTTCATATCTATTGATTTCCTTCAATGAATCACTATGGAAATGGAGAAAGAAGGGAGAGGAGGAGAAGGGAAAGCCTTGAAAGGGTGAATTAGTGGCAGGGGGAAGGGAGTGATGACAGGACATTAGGCTGAGGTTCAGATTCTGAATAGGGAACAGGAGCAGCTGATTCTGAATTAGCCCCTGGAGGGTTGCGAAAGGCATTAGTCTGTTTTCTGAAGAGGCCCCCTTGGAGAGAGAAGGAGTATATGAAAATCTCTACACATGGGCTCACTGGGTGGAGGGCATTGTGGACCCAGATTGTGACCCCTTCTTCTGAAAGGATGACAGAAACCACCCAGGAATACCCACACCAGGCTCTGGTCTCTTTAAGCCTCCCAATCTCCCCATAGTATTTTCATGAACTTGGTTTACACAGCACAGGATATTAGAGCCAGTAAGGACCCAGTCATTGAATCAAAGAGTGATGCCTGCAGTTTAGTGCACAAATTCAAAGGACACCATGGCTAGGCAATGGTAGTGAGGAAGGGTATAGAGAAAATGAATGGCCAATTCCTAGGTGGTGTTTGTCAAGAATAAATCCTGTTAGGTAGGCTAACTTCACTTCTTTATTTGACAGGATGACTGTGTGGAGAATACTAGACACACAGTATGTCTGAATTTCAGCAAAACATTTGGCAAAGTATTTCATGAGGGCTTTGGACAAGATGGAGTGATGGAGACTGACTCATAGGACTAAAACAATTGTGTCGGGGCTTTCTTCCTGAACTAAATGATCCAGTACCATCAGCAGAGTTTTCACTTATTTGACATATTTCTCCTAAACAGGTGGAGCTGGGAAACTTCAGTATTGTTACTGCCCCAATGATGGCCATCAGCACCTCTTTAAGCACTCAGGAGAAAAGGTTTCAAGATCTGGAATGCATTATAAACTTGGTAAGAAAACAGTGAATTTGTATCTGAGTCCATGGCAAGTCAAGCCCACCTACCCACTTTGGTGGGCCACTCACTGGCTTTCCCCCAGATCCTGCATATTACAAGTACAATATTACCAAGTCCTGTGGATTACAGAAGTAGACGGGTTGGGTTCCCAGAAAGTAAGAAAGAATTGCAAGTCCCTCTTTTGAATGAGAGATCATCTGCCAGAAGATCCCCCTTGACATCTTCTGAGGTAGATAGAGTGCTTACCCTGGAGTCAGGAAGAGCTGAGTTCAAATTTAACTTTAGACACTTACTCGCTGTATGATCCCAGGAAAGTTGCTTAAACTCTTTTTGCCTCAGATTCCTAAAATGTAAAATAAGATAATAATAGCATTTGTTTCCTAGTTGTTGTAAAGTCAAATGAGACAATTTGTAAAGTGCTGTGCATGGTGCCTAGCACTGAATGAATGAATGTCACTCCCCTCTCCTATTGGTAGTCCTCTCTGAAAGTGCCATGTTCATATAGTGTGTATATATATGTGTGTGTGTGCTCCAGTGTGTATATACCCATATGTCTATAAATATGTATATGTACACATACATATGTATATGTATATACACCTATACACACAGCACTTTGGAAGCCTCAAAGCCCTATGTATATAAATGCTAGTTATTATATTTACTGTGTTGTTCCTGTCAGCTTTTTCCTGCATTGCCCCTTATCTAGCCTCTCTGCTTCTCATGCTCCGTATCAAGCTGATTTTTCACCAGGTTCTACTCTAGTCACCATCACCTGGCAATTGATGCCAGTTACTTCTTTGGTGTAACTCTAGCAAAAGCTGTCCAGCTATAACTCTTCCAAGTCTCTGTGGCCAGAGTGGCTCTGGGCTATTTTCACTTTCTGTTGTTTAACAGAATCCCTCCAGATCTTTCTTCACATACAGACTCTCCTCAGATGGCTCTGGATTTGGGGTCACTCCAATGGGTTTCTCTTTTTACTCTGGGCCAATACTGGATCACTCTGTCCCATTTGTATTTTCGCTCTCTTAGTGCCTGGGTTGCTTGCTTCTGCTCAACCAAAATTGCTCACTAAGTCTTTTTGGGGTTGGGAAGACACCCCTAATCTCTTCCTATTTTACCTTTTTGTCTCCCGCCTTCTTCTAGGGCAGCTGAACCAGATTATGCAAATCACCACTAGGCTGCTACTCCAAGTTCTCCAGAAAGGAGAGAGAAGAGCACTAGCTCCTTTAAACAGAAATGCCTGTTTTGAGGGAGAAGTCTGGACTCAGTAAGTAGGAGGTGTTTGTTTTCTCTGTGATGGCATAATTAGGATGATTCAAAATTGTTGAATCTGAATGACTAAGCCCAAGAGTATTGATTAATAGATGAATGACAACTGGGAAGGAGGCGTGTACTAGAAATTCACAGAGAATCTGTCTTTGGCTCTGTTCAGTTTGACATTTTTACCAGTGGCTTAGATGGAGGCATAGATAGCAGGCTCATCAAATTTACAGATGACAGAAACTAGCTAATACATTGGATGACAGAATCAGGAACAAAAAAGATCACAGAAGGCTGTATTAAGGGAATGAATCTAAATAAGATCAAATATAATAGAGATAAATGGGGAGTCTTTATATTTTGATTAGAAAAATAAGCTTCACAAATCAAGAAGGGGATGGTATGGCTAGACAACAGCTGATGTGGAAAATATCTGGTGTTTTTAGTGGAGTACACATTAGGATAATATGGAAGCCCCAGATAGCTAATACATAGTGAGGCTGCATTAATAGAAGCCCTGTTTTAGAGGGAAAATGACAAGTTGGAGCTTGCCCAAGGAATGTGGTCATGATAACAAGGAGGATCAAAACCACTCAAGTGGGGATCTATAGCTGAAGAAGAGACTTAGTCAGGGACATGATAACTATCTTCATGTTTCTGAAGACCTGATGAAGAGAGAAGTATCTGACTTGTTCTATCAGGGAACGGTGGGAGAAAGTTGCTAAGAGTTAGCTTTTGATTTTATATAAGGGGGAAAAATTCATTAGAGTTTTCCTAAACCAGAGAAGCTTTCTCAGGAAATGCTGAGTTCCCCATTTCTGAAGGTCATCAAGTAAAGGTGGGATGACCATTTGATGGTGTTGCAAGAGGGTAATGGTCGGACTAGACGACCATTGAGGTCCTTCTTGCTTTTGAGATTCTATGATTGCTAGAGAAAGACAGAGAAGCAAATATAGATAAGTTGACTTAGAAACTTTTATTAGGAATTACCAGGAATCAGGCAGGAGCACTGAATGGTCAAGAATATAATCTGGACCAGAAAATGGGTTGATATCGCATAGCACTTGCTCAGAATGACTTCATTTTAACCAAACAGTGATCACCCTATTCCCTAGTGAGTTTCATAGCCAGTTACAAAGCCAATAAGAGCTGGTTTCAAGTCCTGCCTGGGAAACATACTGGTTATGTAATTCTGGGGACATTGCTTAACCTGTCAGCACTCTAGGCAATGCTTTAAGAGTACTAATTGTAAACAAAGTGCCAAGCTCCATTGGTAGAGTTTCCTCACCTGAGAATTACCTAGACTAATGAAATCCTTTCCTATCCCTTTAGGAAAAGAACGGTTCCTGGGGGTTTAAGGACTAGACAGTGTTCAGGGTACAAAATAGCCAAATATTGGATGAATTAGTTACAGTTAGGATTTTACATTGTTTTTTAAGCTTTGTTATAGTGATTGAAGATATTAAACACTTTTTCTTGGGCTCTAATTGTGTGTTGTTTTTGTCCTCCTTTTAACTTAACCCTTGGGGAATCTGACTTCCCTGCTAGTTCACCCTATGTTCACGTTAAATTCTAGACTGAACTCTTTTCCTCATCTTCCTTGGTCCACTGAGAACAAGATCCTTTTCTTGCCAGGACCCATATCCACCTTTTAGCCTCAGGCTGAAACAACTCTTCTCCCCTACAAGTGCAACTTGAAGTTTGACTTGAAGACATTCCTGAACTCAGCCCACAGAAATCCCTGAACTAACTGCTCTTCTGCTGTGAGCATGCTGCCAGCTTCAGCCTTTCATGACCATGTCCCTCCCATCAGAGGTACTCAGTTAAATATTTGTTGAATGAATAAATCAATGAACATGCAGCTCCTTTCATTTTCCTTTTCTTGTGGATTGATTTTCCCAGTCTCTCCCATCTATATTAGGTAATCTTGAATTTTTCCCAGGCTTTTCTTAACTTCAAGCCCCAACCAAGGAACTTAATAATTCCCTTTCCTCCAATTCCACCATCTTGTCATTTTTCTTGACACTGTCCCTCTTTCCCTAACATTAACATCTTCTAAATCAGAGTTCAAGAGAGTATTCTCCTTCCTTGAGTAATTAATCCACATAGCTCTGGGGCTGAGTAGTCTTGATTAAGACACAACTCACCTAATTCACAATATCCTGTTGGTCTCTAACCATCAAGTCATCCCCCTTGACATCTTATCCTCACCCCACATATATATTATTGCAAATTCTGCCATCTCAACTTTCAAAACATCTCTCAAATATGACCCCCTCTTTTCACTCACACAGTTATTACCTTATTTCTATCTCTTACCACCCCTCTCTTTAGGCAGTCTATCCCTGGACTTCTGTGAATTGGGTTCAGTCCTAGCAGAGCCAGGATATTAAAGAAAATCAAGTTTTTAAAAAAATTCTGATTCTCTACCACTCTCTTAAAAGGAAACGCAGGTTTGGTTTATGTGTAGGAATCCCTCAAAAATGATTAACAGGATATTAGGAAATTGGGACAATACAGGACAACTGTTTATTTCTTCTATCACAAAAGAAATGCTTAAACTTAAGAGACTCATGAAAAACACATTGCCAAATATTTATAGTACTAAACAAATACTTAAAGCATGAACAGTCATTTTCTATTCATCTTAAATCTGCCATCTGAACAACTCACTCATATTCCATATCTTTTGGCAAACCTGATATATATGGCTCATTTCCCTGCCAGTGATCATCTTCTCCTCCAAGAAGTTGCAGCATCTCTTGTAGGGTTTTAGGCTCTGACTGAAGAACTCAAAAAGTTCCTGACCTCTCAAACTCATGAGGTTGCTGCCAAGGTTGGTTCACCTATATTTAGAGAAGAAGCAAAAAGCAGAACAGGCATCCAAAAAATGTGAAGTTCATTCTCAGGTTCACACTTATTGACATGTGTGGGAAGTCACCATTGCTGCTGGTAGGGAAAGGGAAAAGGATTCCCTCCCTTTTCTCTGTCTCTCTCCAAAGTCCAAGGGAGAGCTGAGTGCCATGTCATACTTTCAAAAGACAATAATTGGTCCTTTTAAAGTCCACTGAGTTGGCAGCTCTTCCTGCTCAGTCATTAATTATCTCATATACAAGCCCTAGTTCTGAGTAGGGGCATGTGTCACATGCCAACAGGACACCACTGGTTCTTGGTGTTTCACAGAATGGCCATTGTCATACTTACAGTGCAGAGACATTTTAAGAAGCTGACTATGTACTAGAAAATCCACTTGTTTTAAGCTAAACTAGACCCAAATTTTGGTTGTTATTTTATTCATGTGACCTTATCTAAGTTACTTAACTTATCTGGACCTCAATTTCCTCATCTGTAAAATGAAAGGGTTGAACTAGATAATAATAACAGTTAGCATTTATATAGTGCTTATTATGTGCCAAGCTCTGTGCTAAGTTCTTTACAATTATATTTCATTTGATCCTTGTAACAACACTTAGAGTAAGTACCATTATTATCACCATTTTATAGATAAAGAAACTGAAGCAAATAGGGGTTAAGTTACTTGTCCAGGGTCACACAACTAGAAAGTATCTGAGGCCACAGTTGACCTTAGATCATCCTGACTCCAAGTTCAGCATTCCATCCACTGTGTCTACTTGATACCTTGGATGACCTCTAAGTTCTTTCCCATATCCTATGATTGTATCATGTTTCTTAAAGATGTAAATGGTTCCAGAGTTTCCCTTCATTATCATTTCCAAGGTCTAGTCACTCTTCCAGGCAGGGTATAAAACTATTTTTTAGGAAGACTAACAAAAACATTTCTTCATTACCCTGAGGTCTCATACTCAATCTGTGAATTCTTCTGAATCCATTTTTAACCCTGGGGCTTGACTGTGCTTTCATCATGTTAGTAGAGAAATTTCCCTAATTTGGAAGTCCTGACTTCCAAAACACAGTACTATCTCATGTAAACATTTGAGTTTTCCATTAAAATCTTGGAGTAGGGAGGGAAATACCAGCTTTTTATTGACAAATTTCTAAACTGAATGCTTTGGATATGGCAACCTTAGGAGCAAACTGAAGTCACCTCAAGATGGCTTACAGAACACAGCATACTGTTGGCATTATTTAAGGGTAGAAAGTATCACAAAAAGGCCTGTTTCAGGTATTCCTTACTCTGTTTCTTTCTCTTCAAAATATCTATTTCTTTTAACAAATTTAGAAATGCAGTCAGTGGGGGGCAGCTGGGTAGCTCAGTGGATTGAGAGCTAGCCCTAGAGACGGGAGGTCCTAGGTTCAAATCTGGCCTCAGACACTTCCCAGCTGTGTGACCCTGGGCAAGTCACTTGACCCCCATTGCCTAGCCCTTACCACTCTTCTGCCTTGGAGCCAATACACAGTATTGACCCCAAGACGGAAGGTAAGGGTTTAAAAAAAAAAAGAAATGCAGTCAGTGAATTTCATGGCAGTCAGTAAACCTGTGATGCAATATGGGTATGGGATAATACTAACCAAATCACTTAAGGTTCAGAGTTAGAAGAGGTCTTAGAACCCTGTTGGTGAACCTATGGCACATGTGCCAGAGGAGGCTGCTCCCTTCCCTCTCTCCACACACACCTGAGGACATTTCTCTTATCACCTGCTTCTCTGCCCAGCAGCCCAATGGGAGCACTTCCTTCTTCCCCTGTCTAGGGTAAGGGAAGGGGCTCACATGAGGCGTGAGGATTGTAGTTTGAGCACTTGATCTCTAAAAGATTCACCAGCACTGCCTTAGAGTAACCTCTCTAACTTATACCTGAAAAGGAATTCCCTCCATAGCATGTGGTAGCGGGGGAAAAACCAATGGCCTCCCCTTTTAGCCAAACAAGGACACTTCCACTAAGCAGTGACTTAAACTATAGTCTTCTAGATTAAAAATCTTTCATTCATTTTATCTATTCAATAATCATTTTAGAGTGTCAACTCTATAGTAATTCCCAAACTTTTTCATCTCAGAATTCTTTTATACTCTTAAAAATTATTGAGCCCTCAAAGGGATTTTATTTAAGTGATTTATAGGAAGCTAGGGTTCTTAGAAGATAAAGATGAGGAGGGAGAGCATTGCAGGTGTGGGAGACAGCCTGTACCAAGACATTGTTGATTGAGCAACTCTTTGATGAATCTAGAGATTCATTGTGGGAAGGAACATTGGGGTCCCTTAGAAGAGGAACTGATCCCTTCTTTCACTCCAACTATTGCTACTGCTATCCCTACCATTATATTTACTATTGCTAATACTCTGATCAGTTGGGTACACTGAAAAGAATGTGAAACTTGTAGTCAGGGGACCTGAAATTGATTCCAAGCTCTACAACTGCTATGTTCTGGGCAAGTCACGACCTCTCTGGTCCAGTTATCCAATCACTCATTTCTAGTGCTTTTCTCTGATAGTACCTCCTATTTAATATATATTAATTATATAACATATAATTAATTTTATATTAATACACATAATCAGTAGGACATTTCCAACTTGATGACATATGGGTATCTAGAACCCAATGTGTCCAAAATTAAACCCATTATTTTAAAACTACTAACTTTATTACACATACATCTTTCTAATGTCTGTGTTTTTACAAAGGGTATACATACATATACACACAAAGTCTGTACATAGATGATCTATATGTACACATAATATATTATGAAATATATATGCAGATAGTATGTATGTGCCTATACACAATACATGAATCTATTTAGATGTGTATACATAAATCTTAGATAAGTATATATTGTAGGTACATAGTTGTTTGCATGCAGTGTCATCCATTTGAATGTGAACTTTGAGAAGAGGGACAGTTTTTATCTTTCTTTGTATCCCCAGCATAGCACAGAACCTGGTACATAGTTGTTTGTAGTTCATTCTTTTTTTTGTAACCCCTTACCTTCCATCTTAGAATCAATACTAAAAGTATTGGTTCCAAGGCAGAAGAGCACTAAGGGCTAGGCTATGAGGGTTAAGTGACTTGCCCTGAGTCACAAATCTAGGAAATGCCGGAGGCCAATCCAGGACCTCCTGTCTTCAGGCCTGGCCATCTACTGAGCCACCTGGCTGACCCTTCATCCTTCATTTTCTTAAGAGGACCAATGACATCATGAGGGTGATATCTTGACTTGTGAGTGATTGAGCTTAAGTGAGGCAGAGTTGCACAAAGTTAGCAGCCTCATTCTCTCTTCCAGAGTCCTGAAAATCTATTGGTAAGACAAAATTAGGACCACTGGTGATGGTCTGGAATGAAATGGTTGACCTTTGTGTCTTCAATGCCTGACCAAGCTCTAGGCACTCCATACCACCTGCTTCAACTGTCCTCATGACCATTTGAACAAACTATTCTCATCTCACCATTCTGCCAGGGGAAGTCTTCATTTGCTTGGAGCCAATTGTCCTTGGACTAGATGACTTTTCAGATCCCTTCTTGTTTTAAATCTATGTTGTATTGCTACTACTACCATGATTACTATTGCTACCACCTCCCAGATCATACTTTATTGTTTACAATGGACTGTCCAATATGCTATGAGACACAGCAGCTCAACATTCCAGGAAGGCATAGATATAGGAACAATCAGGGCTGATATTTATGTAACAAACTGGTGTGAAACTTGAGAATGGAGATCTGGGAGTAAAGACCCAATTCCAGAAGGCCCTGGTTAATGTGTATCTTGCCTAAAGGCAGTATAGACTAAGGGAGTCATTATAAACTTCAGCGTAGGTATACCCAGTAGACCCAGGATGCTTAGGAAAGATGCTCAGTGACCAGTCTTCTATTTCTTTGCCTTTAGCCTGGACTGTAGCTATGTAGCACAAGGTCTATTTTTAAAGTTCTTAGAGCATAGAACTTACTACAGTTATTCATTTCAATACCATCTATACTATGGTACCTGCAACTAGGCAGCACAAAATATAGAGCACAGGAAATCCTCAATTCAAATCTAGTCTCAAATACTTACTACCTGTGTGAGCCTGGGCAAGTCATCTAAATTTGTTTGTCTCAGTTTCCTCATTTATAAAATGAGCTGGAAAAGAAATGGGCAAATCATTCCAGTATCTGCCAAAAATACCCCCTAAAAAGGGTCATGAAGAGTCTGATATGACTGAAAATGAACAACAAATATCAATTAATGATTAATTATTGTAATGATCATATTGATGTTCATAACTGTGATGATGATGATTGTGATAATTACTCCTCACTCCCCTTTACTGGATCATCATTCATGTCATGCTTCTCAAATGTGGATGCTCCAAGGCTCTGTCTTGGATCGTCTTTTCTTCTTTTTCTATACTTCATCTCTGAGTACTTTTGTTAGCTCCCATGGATATGATTCCTAGATGTCTATGTCGGTCACTAATCTCTCTCCTGAACTCCAATTCCTCATCACCAACTTTCATTTTCAACCTGATGTCATATGGATGTCTCAAATATAACATGTTCAAAACAAAACTCATTATCTTAAAAACTATTAATTTTATTACCCATATTTCTCTATAACTTACTTGTTTCTGTTGTGGGTACAACCATCCTTTCAGTAACCCAGGCTCACAACCTTAGAGTTATTCTTAAATATTCATTCTCACTCATCCTTTATATTTGATTGAAGTCTTGTTGGTATCAAGTCTTGCTGTATCTCTTTCTACAATATCTTTTACATCTATCACCTTATTTTCACTCCTATGGCCACTGCCCTCATTTTGGCTTTCTTTACCTTTTACCTGGACTATTTCAATAACTTCCTAATTGGTCTCCCTGTTTCTCACTTTTTTTAAATTTTATAATATTTTATTTGATCATTTCCAAGCATTATTCGTTAAAGACAAAGATCATTTTCTTTTCCTCCCCCCACACCCCATAGCCAATGCGTGATTCCACTGGGTATCACATGTGTTCTTGATTCAAACCCATTGCCATGTTGATAATATTTGCATTAGAGTTTCGTTTAGAGTATCTCCTCTGTCATGTCCCCTCAACCACTGTAGTCAGGCAGGTGCTTTTCCTCAGTGTTTCTACTCCCACAGTTTGTCCTCTGCTTATGAATAGTGTTTTTTCTCCTAGATCCCTGCAGATTGCTCAGGGACATTACACCGCCCCTAATGGAGAAGTCCATTACATTCGATTATACCACAGTGTATCAGTCTCTGTGTACAATGTTCTCCTGGTTCTGCTCCTTTCGCTCTGCATCACTTCCTGGAGGTTGTTCCAGTCTCCATGGAATTCCTCCACTTTATTATTCCTTTTAGCACAATAGTATTCCATCACCAACATATACCACTATTTGCTTAGCCATTCCCCAATTGATGGGCATCCCCTCGCTTTCCAGTTTTTGGCCACCACAAAGAGCGCAGCTATGAATATTTTTGTACAAGTCTTTTTGTCCATTATCTCTTTGGGGTACAGACCCAGCAGTGCTATGGCTGGATCAAAGGGTAGACATTCTTTTGTCGCCCTTTGGGCATAGTTCCAAATTGCCCTCCAGAATGGTTGGATCAGTTCACAACTCCACCAGCAATGAATTAATGTCCCTACTTTGCCACATCCCCTCCAGCATTCATAACTTTCCTTTGCTATCATGTTAGCCAATCTGCTAGGTGTGAGGTGATACCTCAGAGTTGTTTTGATTTGCATCTCTCTGATTATAAGAGATTTAGAACACTTCTTCATGTGCTTATTAATAGTTTTGATTTCTTTATCTGAAAACTGCCTATTTATGTCCCTTGCCCATTTATCAATTGGAGAATGGTTTGATTTTTTGTACAATTGGTTTAGCTCTTTATAAATTTGGGCAATTAAACCTTTGTCAGAGGTTTCTATAAAGATTTTTTTCCCAATTTGTTGTTTCCCTTCTGATTTTAGTTACATTGGTTTTGTTTGTACAAAAGCTTTTTAATTTGATGTAGTCAAAATTATTTATTTTACTTTTTGTGATTCTTTCTATGTCTTGCTTGGTTTTAAAATTTTTCCCCTCCCAAAGGTCTGACATGTATACTATTCTGTGTTTACCCAATTTACTTATGGTTTCCTTCTTTATGTTTAAGTCATTGACCCATTTTGAATTTATCTTGGTGTAGGGTGTGAGGTGTTGCTCTATTCCTAATCTCTCCCACACTGTCTTCCAGTTTTCCCAGCAGTTTTTATCAAATAGTGGATTTTTGTCCCAAAAGCTGGGATCTTTGGGTTTATCGTATACTGTCTTGCTGAGATTGCTTTCCCCAAGTCTATTCCACTAATCTTCCTTTCTGTCTCTTAGCCAGTACCAAATTGTTTTGATAACTGCTGCTTTGTAATATAGTTTAATGTCTGGGACTGCAAGGCCCCCATCATATGTGTTTTTTTTTTCATTATTTCCCTGGATATCCTTGATCTTTTGTTATTCCAGATGAATTTTGTTATGGTTTTTTCTAAATCAATAAAGAAATATTTTGGGAGTTCCATGGGTATGGCACTAAATAGATAAATAAGTTTGGGTAGGATGGTCATTTTTATTATATTGGCTCATCCTATCCATGAGCAGTTAATGTTTTTCCAATTGCTCAAGTCTAGTTTTACTTGTATGGAGAGTGTTTTGTAGTTGTGTTCATATAGTTCCTGTGTTTGTCTTGGGAGATAGATTCCTAGGTATTTTATTTTGTCTAAGGTGATTTTGAATGGGATTTCTCTTTCTAGTTTTTGCTGCTGAGCTGTGTTGGAGATATATAGAAATGCTGATGACATGTGGGTTTATTTTGTATCCTGCAACTTTGCTAAAGTTGTTGATTATTTCAATTAGCGTTTTGGTTGAATCTCTAGGATTCTTTAAGTAGACCATCATGTCATCTGCAAAGAGTGATAACTTGGTCTCCTCCTTGCCTATTTTGATGCCTTAAATTTCTTTTTCTTCTCTAATTGCTACTGCTAGTGTTTCTAGTACAATGTCAAATAGAAGAGGTGATAATGGGCATCCTTGTTTCACTCCTGATCTTATTGGGAATGCATCTAGTTTATCCCCATTGCAGATGATATTAGCTGATGGTTTTAGATATATACTGTTTATTATTTTTAGGAACGACCCTTCTATTCCTATGCTTTCTAGTGTTTTTAATAGGAATGGGTGTTATATTTTATCAAAGACTTTTTCTGCGTCTATTGAGATAATCATGTGGTTCTAGTTGGTTTGCTTGTTGATGTGGTCAATTATGTGGATAGTTTTCCTGATATTGAACCAGCCCTGCATCCCTGGGATAAATCCTACTTGATCATGGTGGATGACCCTTCTGATCACTTGCTGGAGTCTTTTTGCTAGTATCCTATTTAAGATTTTTGCATCTATATTCATTAGGGAGATTGGTCTATAGTTTTCTTTCTCTGTTTTGGTAGAATTTGGTAGAATTCCCTCTTTGCTTATTATGTCAAATAGTTTGTATAGTATTGGGATTAACTGTTCTCTGAATGTTTGATAGAATTCACAGGTGAATCCATCAGGCCCTGGGGATGTTTTCTTAGGAAGTTCTTTGATGGCTTGTTGGATTTCATTTTCTGCTATGGGATTATTTAAGAATTCTATTTCTTCTTCTGTTAGTCTAGGCAGTTTATATTTTTGTATATATTCATCCATATCACTTAAATTGGTGTATTTATTGCCATATAATTGGGCAAAGTAATTTTTAATGATTGCCTTAATTTCCTCTTCATTGGAGGTGCTGTTCCCCCTTTTCATCTTTGATGCTGTTAATTTGCTTTTCTTCCTTCCTTTTTTTAATTAGATTGAGCAGTACTTTGTCTATTTTGTTTGTTTTTTCAAAGTACTAGCTTCTTGTCTTATTTATTAAATCAATAGTTCTATCACTTTCGATTTTAATAATTTCTCCCTTAATTTTTAGGATTTCTAGTTTGGTTTTCTGCTGTGGGGTTTTAATTTGATCGCTTTCGAGTTTTTTTATTTGCATTTCCAATTGATTGATCTCTGTTCTCCCTAGTTTGTTAATATATGCACTCAGGGATATGAATTTACCTCTGATTACCACTTTGGCTGCATCCCAAAAGGTTTGAAAGGATGTCTCGCCATTGTCATTTTCCTTGATGAAATTATTGTTTCTATGATTTCTTCTCTAACTAAATGATTTTGGAGTATCATATTGTTTAATTTCCAATTAGTTTTTGATTTAGTTTTCCATGTACCATTACTGATCATTATTTTTATTGCCTTGTGATCTGAGAAGGCTGCATTTATTATTTCTGCTTTTCTGCATTTGTGTGCTATGTTTCTGTGACCTAATGTATGGTCAATTTTTGTGAATGTGCCATGTGGTGCTGAGAAGAAGGTGTATTCCTTTTTATCCCTATTTATTTTTCTCCATATGTCTATTAATTCTAATTTTTCTAAGATGTTATTCACTTCTTTTACCTCTTTCTTATTTATTTTTTGATTTGATTTATCTAAATTTGATAATGGTTGGTTTAAGTCTCCCACTAATATGGTTTTACTTTCTATTTCTTCCTTCAATTCTCCTAGTTTCTCCATTAGAAATTTGGGTGCTATATTATTTGGTGCATACATGTTGATTAGTGATATTTCCTCATTATCTAAAGTCCCTTTTAACAAAATATAATTATCTTCCCTATCCCTTTTGATTAGGTCTATTTTTGCTTTGGCTTTATCAGATATCATGATTACCACTCCTGCCTTCTTTCTGTCAGTTGAGGCCCAGAAGGTCTTACTCCATCCTTTAATTCTGACCTTGTGGGTGTCAACCCACCTCATGTGTGTTTTTTGAAGACAACATATGGTAGGGTTTTGGATTCTAATCCTTTCTGCTATTTGTCTACGTTTTATGGGTGAGTTCATCCCATTCATGTTCAAAGTTATGACTGTCATTTGTGGACTCCCTGGAATTTTGATAACCTTCCCTAATTTTAACATTTTTTTTCTTTGGCTCTACCTTTTAGTCCAGTGATTTACTTTAAATCAGTCCCCCTTATCCCCTCCCTTGATATGTTTCCCTTTTTAGTCCCTCCCCTTTTGTTCCCTCCCCCTCCCCCCTCTCTTTCCCTCCCCTTTTGTTTTTCCTCTCCCTCTCCCCCCCTTGGTTTTCCCTTCTCCCTACCCTTATTGGGTAAGATAGAATTCAAGATCCCAATGGATCTGGATGTTCTTCCCTCTCAGAGTTGATTTTCCTGAGAGTAAGGTTTAAGTAAAGATTCTCTTCCTCTCCTTCTTATAAGAGTTTTCTTCCCCTCCTCTTCCTGTGTGAATCTTTGTGTGAGAAAGATTATTCTATTTGGCCTTTCTTTTCCCCCTATTTACACATTACATTTTCCCCACATGTTAGTATACATAGATTGATATAAATGTAGTCCTTATAGAAGAGAGTTTGAGTAAAAGAAGAAGATAACATTTTTCTCTTTTTCCCTTTCCTTCATATTTACCTGTTCAGGTATTCCATGCTCTTTGATTTTCAATATCGAACTTTCCACAGAGCTCTGGTCTTTTCTTTGCAAAAACTTGGAAATCTTCTATTTTGTTGAATGCCCATACTTTCCCTTGGAATTATATTGCCAGTTTTGCTGGATAGCTGATTCTTGGTTGAAGACACAGCTCTCTTGCTTTTCTGAAGATCATGTTCCATGCCTTACGATCATTCAGAGTAGAACTTGCAAGGTCTTGTGTGACCCTGATTGGCATTCCTTTATATCTAAATTGTCTTTTTCTGGCTTCTTGTAGGATTTTTTCTTTTGTTTGAGAGCTTTGGAATTTGGCAATTACATTCCTGGGAGTTGTCTTTTGGGGGTTTAGTGTAGAGGGTGTTCTGTGAGCTCTGTCAGTAGCTGTATTGCCCCCTTGTTCTAGAATCTCTGGGCAATTTTCTTTAATTATATCTTGTATTACGATTTCGAGTTTGCTGTTTATTTCTGGCTTTTCTGGAAGTCCAATTATTCTTAAATTATCTCTTCTCCCTCTATTTTCCAAGTCTATGACCTTGTCAGTGAGATATTTTATGTTCTCTTCTAATGTCTTGGCCTTTTGGTTTTGCTTTATTAGTTCTTGTTTTAAGGCCTGGTTTTCCTTTTCAGTTTGGTCAAACTGGTTTTGTAGATGTGTGAATTTCTTTTGCATTATTTCCCACTTTTCTTCCCAGAAGGCTTCCATCTTTTTGATCATTTCTGATTCAAATTCTTCATGGGTTTATGGAAAGTTTCCATTTCCTTTGGAAGGTTTCGGTGCATTTGCTTGTGTTTCCTCTTCTGTCTCCTCTGTGTTTTGTATTTCTGCTCCATAAAATGTGTCCAAAGTTGCCCCCTTCTTCTTGTTTTTCTTGGAATTTTGGGGCTTTTGTGCTTCAGTGTAGTTTTCCATCTCTATCTGAGTGGGGAGGACTAGCTTTTCTTATCTCTGTCTGGCGTTCAGAGGTTTTAGCCCCAGGCAGATTGTCCTTTCTATGAAGTTGTTGTTCTGTCTACCCGGGGAAGCCAGGAATTGCTGGTATGTCCCTAGGTTGAATTGAGTGTGCCCTGAGGCAGGGACCTGAGACTGGAGGGAGGGATCCAGCCAGGGGGTTACAAGCTCCCCCTGTCTCTCTGTTTCCCTGCTGTCTGGGTGCCCCCTCGACTGGGTCAGGTTGTTTTCAGGAAGTGGCCTTCAGAATAGCCGGCCCTGGGGTCCTTTTGCCATTCCTGAGGGTTACTGTTGTTTCCAAAGACCCTGCTCTCTGAGGGGGAGGGGCCCCGGCTTCCAGGAGCTCTGGGCGAGGGCTGCTGATAAGAAGATTAGCGTTCCCTGGGTTGAATTGAGTGTGCCCTGAGGCAGGGACCTGAGACTCAGATGGAGGGATCCAGCCAAGGGGTTACAAGCTTTCCCGTGTCTTTCTGTTTCCCTGCTGTCTGGGTTCCCCCGTGACTGGGTCAGGTTTTTTTCCGGAAGAGGCCTTCAGAATAGCTGACCCTGGGGTCCTTTTGCTGGCTCTTAAGTTCCCGCTGCTGCCTCGGACTCAGCGCTCTGGGTTGGGGGGGATGGGACCTGGGATCTTCCTTCTGCCTACCCCTTAGGTCCAAGTGATCTCGGGTTCTGGCTTTGGGGGGGGGGCATACCTTTTGATCCAGGTCCAGGAGGAGGATTACCTGGGTCTATGGTGTTGATTGTTTTGAATTTTGGTGCCCTAGGAGCATACGGTTTGAGATCGGTAAGGAAGGGTTTCAGGAGATCTGAACTTTAGTTTTCTCTAAGCTGCCATCTTGACCGGAAGTCGTGTCCCTGTTTCTCACTTTTGGCTAATCTTTTCTCTAGTGTTTCTCAAAGTGTTATTTTTAAAGTGCAGATCTGACCAGGTCACTTCTCTTAAGAAGTTCCTTTGGTTCCCTCTTGCATCTAGTTTAAAATACAAACTCCTCTGTTTGGCATTTAAAGTCTTTCACAATGTAAATCCAACCTACTTTTCCAGTCTTATTAAATATTATCTTCTATTTATGCATTCTACATTCCAGTCAAATGAACCTGCTTTCTGATCCTGCTACTTTATAGTCCATCTCCATTTCCATACCATTTTTTTAAACCTTTACCTTCTGTCTTAGAATTGGTTCTAAGGTAGAAGAGCAGTAAGGGCTAGAATTATTGAAGCTAAATATAGGAAGTTTCTAAGGTCAAATTTGAACCCAAGACCTCTCATTTCTAGACCTAGATTTGAAGCCACTGAACCATCTAGGTGCCCCCTATTTCCATGCCTTTGTATAGGCTCTCCCCCTATGTCTGGAATGCTTTGGCTCCTTATCTCTGCTTCCTAGAATCTCTTACCACCTTCTAAGCAGAACTCAAATGCTACTAGATCATATATGAGCCCTTTCATGACAACTCTTACTGCCAGTAGTTTCTCCTAAAACTTATTTTGTATTTTTCTTGTATATACTTTCCATTTATGGCAGCCCTAAATGCTATCTCAAATCTTACCTTCTACAGGAAGCCTTTCCCAAATCCTTTTAATTCTATTACTTTTTCTTTGTTAATTATTTCCTATATAATCTATATATAGCTTGTTTGTGCATAGCCATTTGCTTGTTTTTCTCCTCCTCTAGGTTGAGAGCTCTTCAAGAACAGAGACTATTTTTTAATTTATACATCCTTAGCACTCAACACAGTGCTTGGCACATTGCTGTTTTTTAAATAATATTTTATTTTTCCCTAATTACATGTAAAATAATTTTAACATTCCTTTATTAAAATTTTGAGTTCCAAATTCTCTATCTCCTTCCCTTCCTTCCCCCTTTCTTGAGATGGTAAGCAATCTGACATAGATTATGTATATGCAGTCATGTAAAACATTTCCATACTAGTCATTTTATAGTAGAAAATGTGAACAAAAATAATGAAGAGAAAGTGAAAGATAGTATGCTTCAATCTGCACTTAGATTCCATT
This sequence comes from Monodelphis domestica, assembly GCF_027887165.1. Lineage (NCBI taxonomy): Eukaryota > Metazoa > Chordata > Mammalia > Didelphimorphia > Didelphidae > Monodelphis > Monodelphis domestica. Next base: position 205,279,410 of record NC_077231.1, on the reverse strand, counting down.
GGCTCTTTCTCTGGAGGCAGATGGCACTTTTCTTCATAAATTATTTGGGATTGTCTGGGATTATTATATTTCTGAGAATAACTAATTCATTCTTAGTTACTTATTGTACAATATTACTTTTATTATGTATAATATTCTCCTGGTTCTGCTCATTTCACTCTACTTTAGTTCATGTAAGCCTTTCCAGGTTTTTCTGAAATTCTCTTGCTCATCCGTTCTTATGGAACAATAGTGTTCTATTACAATCATATACCACAACTTATTCAGCCATTTTCCAATTGATGAAGATTCCTTCAGTTTCCAATCCTTTGCCACCACAAGAAGAGTCACTATAAATGTTTTTACAACTAGTTCATTTTCTGATTTTTAAAAATCTCTTTGAGATATAGATTTAGTAGTGGTATTACAGGATCAAAGAGTACGCAGTTTTTTAGTCCTTTGATCACAGTTCCAAATTGCCTTCCAGAAAGGTTGGATCAGTTTACAACTCCACCAATAGTGCATTAGTGATGTAATTTTCCTACATACTCTCCAACATTTATTATTTTCCTTTTCTGTCACATTAACCAATCTGATAAGTATATAAGTATGTTTTCATTTGCACTTCCCTAATTAAGAGTAATTTAGAGAATTCTTTCAGATGACTATATATAACTTTGATTTCCTTATCTGAAAACTTCCTGTTCATATTATTTGACCATTTATTATTGTTGTTAAATCATGTCTGACTCTTTGTGACCCTATGGACTTTTCCATGGACTTTTCTTGGCAAAGATATTGGAGTGGTCTGCCATTTCTTTTTCCAGTGTGCTTCCATTTTACAAACGAGGAATTAAGACAAATATGGGTAAAGTGACTTGCCTGGGTTCATATCGCTAGTGTCTGAGGCTAGATTTGAACTCAGATTTTCCTAACTCAGGACCTGGTACTCTATCCACTGTAGTACCTGAGACATAGTAGGCACCTAATGAATGTTTATTGACTGACTGAGGGACATTGACTTATGAGCATAGATATTGTTTCTTTGAATGCAAGTTCCTTGAGGTCAGGGATTATTTCATTTTTAATATCAGTGTTGAGCATAGTTCTTGGCCATTAAGCAACATGTACCTAATAAATAAATGACTTTTTATTGACTTATCAATCTCTCTTGTGGATTTCAGCCTGAGCCCATCCCTCTAAATCTCCATAGTTCTGACAGCATATTTTATGGTTATTCTTAGCTTGGATTAGTAGAAAGTGAACAAAATACCTTGGGAGCAAATCCAACTCTGCTACACTGTATTTTTTTGTGTGGTGTTGGAAAAGTCACTTCATCTCATTTTCCTCAGGTATAAAATGGTTGGTGAGTTATATCTTCAGTTCCTTCTAAGCTCTAAATCCCATGCTTCTATGAAAAGTCAATGAGATACCTTAGAAAGGCCTTGGGTTTGGTTCAAATTCTGACTCTGAAGCATCTTATCTTTGTGACCTTGGGCAAGTCACTTGCTTTTTCCAGGTCTCAGTTTCCTGACTTGTAAAATGAGGGGATTGGACTAGATGACCTTGAAAATATAAGCTTATAAATTCAACACATCTAAAACAAAACTAATAATTTTCCTCCCCACACTGGCTTTCCCCTCCTACTTTCCTATTTCTGTTAATGGCACCATCGCCTTTATTGTGCTTCATGGCAATTAGGAATAAATGGTAAGCTGTTTAAGAAAATGACTGTAATTACTATTACTTTCACATAGCCAAATCAAGCATTTCTGGGGTTAGCTCGAGAAAAGAAAAAGGGCAGAAGGAGACCTGGGCCTAACACAATCATAGTCTTAAGTTCTTTTCAAGGTTCCTGGATGTTTAGTGAGGGGGATTCAGGTGTGAGGGTCTCTCTATTTCTCCAGCCCACCATATCCCTGGTCCAAGCTCTAGGGAGGAGGAATAGCATGGACCACTTGGAGGAAGGCAACACAGCCCCCTCCATTCTGTTATGGAATAATTTTCCACTCATTCACTGAGGACCTAGAAGAAGAAGAATGGAGGAGGGGCCATTGGAGTCCACCCAAGAAGTCAGCAGAAGATGGAGAAGCTAAACAATGCTCTCCCTGCTTCTTCTGGCAGGGAAGTATAAAGGCCCCCTTCTCCTTCCTTCTCCAGAGCCATTGCTCAGCTCCCATGATTATGATATGAACCCAGGGACATTTAGTGGGGCATCAGAGCATCCGTCTCTTCTCTTAATGGGCTTCTCTAATAAGGGTGGGTAAGCACACACATGAACAAATACAACGTAAAGTAATATCAATTTCATTGTCAATGATGCTGCTGTGGCTCTTATGGCAGAGACTGATGCGGCTCGGTACACTTTCTCACCTCATACATGCCATAGATCTCTTTCCCAAAACTCTTGTGGCTGCCTCTGTCTTCCTCAGCAGAATAGTAAAGAGTGGTAGATACCCCCAGGGGGTCAATGAATGAACCATCTCTCTGGTTTGGCCATTAATGACCTATGTGTTGAAAGACAAGGGGAGGGGCAAAGAGGGGAATAAAAATTTATTTAGTATTTACAATGTGTCAGGCTCTATGCTAGGAGATTTTTACAAATATCTCATCTGATCCTCACAACTACCTTGGGAAGCAGGTACTATTCTTATCCCCTTTTTTACAAATGAAGAAACTGAGACAAACAGGTTAAGTGACTTGCCCAGAGATATACAGTGTCTGAGTTAAGATTTGAACTCAGATCTTTCTGACTCCAGATCCTGTACTTTATCCATTGCATCACCATTTCTCCATTTTTCTAGCTGTAAATTCTTTTACATAAGGTCTTAGGATTGTTCTGGATCATTGTATTGTTGCTATGTTGGGTAAGAGGGGCAGGCAAGGCATGGTACAGGGTCTCTGAGTGGGAATGGGCACAACATTTGGTCTGGGGGCTGGGGGTAGGGCCTGGTCCTCTATCTCTAAAAGGTTCACCATCACTGGAGTATGAGATACCAATCTAAACCTAATTTTTGCCATACTGGTTTTCAAATTTTCTCAGCAGTTTTTGTCAAATACTGAGTTCTTTTCCCCAAAGCTGGGATCTTTGGGTTTATCAAACACTAGATTGCTGAGACCATTTACCCCAAATATATTCTATTGATCCACCCTTCTATTTCTTAGCCAGTACCAGATTGTTTTGATCACCACTGCTTTATGGTACAGTTTGAGATCTGGTAATGCTAGGCCCCCATTCTTCACATTTTTTCATTAATTCCCTTGATATTCTTGATCTTCTGTTCTTCCAGATGAAATTTGTTTTTATTTTTTCTAGTCCTATAAAATCATTTTTTGATAGTTTGATTGATAAGGGCAACAGTTTTTTTTTTATAGAGAAGCTGACCACCAACTGGAGGATGAACTCAAGTTATGCTTTGTCTGTCCAGAATCCTGATTCTTGAGGGAGCTGTTCAGACAATGAATAGCCAAGATGAAGGCAAAATGGCTGTACATCAGACTCATAAATCTGTTTCATGTTTTGATGCTTCAAGCATCAACCTTTTGAGAGAGCATAATGGAAGCTATGGGCTATTGTTTCATGTATTAAGTCTTTGTCAATGCACAATTATGAGCCTTTTGTGTTTTAAGTATTTTTTTTTTGTTGTGGAGAAAATAGAGGGTTGTATTATATCTGCTCTATATTGAACATTGAGTATTTTTCTATTCCATTTCTGGAAGACCTTAGACATTAGTTAGCCTAATCTTTCATTAAGAGATTTTTACCCTGGTCAGGTTTAAAAAAACCCAGGAGACTTTGAGAAAGAGACTTCCCCCTCAGTTTAGAGGCCAGGTTCACTAAGTTCATGTGTCCCTTAGTGGGAGAGAGTGGCCCCATGGTCCCCTGAGCCAGTATCAGTCTGTTATTATATGTTGATGGAATGGTTAAAGATGACAAGCTACTGGGTAAAACTCACTCAAGTTTCAGAGGTATAATTATCCCTTCATTGAACTTGAACTGATGCAAACTTGTTCACAGATGAAAGGAACTGAGAGATGGGAAGGATGTGAGAGAGAATTTAGTCTCAACTTCTTATTTTATAGATGAGGATACTGAGTCTCAGGAGGTTGTGACTTGCCCAAGATCATATAGGTAGTAAATGACAAAGGTAGGATATAAAATCACAACTGTTCACTGGACTACTCAGCCTCCTTAGAGATATTTTGTAATGAAATCAAGGAAAGGAGAAGACATTTGTCTGAATGTAAGACAGGTCTTCCTCTTAATTTTAGCCTCAGTTTTAGCCTCATGGTCAAAAGGTACAGTGTGTGGTTTTAGCCTCAAGGATGAAATGGACAATTAGAATAATAATAACAACTCATTTATAGGATATTTAAGATTTATGAATAATGTTCTGCAAATATTTTTCCTAAAGTATAGGCACACAATACTTGACTACTTGTGTCAATCATTCCCAGGACCTTAAAAAAAGGCCCTGAAGTCTTTTCAATTTTTTCTAAGCAATAGAAGATTAAAAGTTGAGTATGAATTTTGCTTTCTGCCATGCAGAATCTGTGGGTATTACTTGTGTCTATGTAAATGACCGAATGTAAAAAAATACCTTCTGGAAATTTATTATATTACTTCATTCCATGCTTTACTACAAAAATCTAGATTTTGGTTTTTACCAACAGCAGCCTGTCTCTGCTTTCCTTCTATGTTACCACAGGGCCATCCTCCCACGGCCTGACTTGTCTTCTGATTTTGCCTTAAATCTCCATCCATTGATGTTTTTCCTTTCCTTTTGTGCAAATGATACTCTAGCCAATAACTTATCCCTTCAACAAGACCCTGGTCAATACAAGCAGCTGGGCTCAGCTGTTAGTTTTCTGCTGCCTTATCCTTTGGTGGGTTGGAGATTTCTTTGGAACTCTCACAGAAAGGCTTCCCATCCCTGGTTGCCTCATGCTTTTGCCCCTTCTTACTGCCCTCCTGTTGGCCATGGTGACCTCATTAAGAAGGCTGCCTGGAATTCTCCTTACCTGTCTTCCAAACTCAGCCCCCAGGGACATCTGGGAAATTATCCCTTGCTCTTACTGAGCGTGCATCAGCTAGGCTGATATCAAAAAGCTTTACTGGACCAGGCAAATGCTGAATCTGTAACTTGCTATGGGACAGATTCCATAAAGAAGTTACCTTCACTGATCTCAAAAACAATTTACCTGTGTATAGGTAGGGGTGGGTTAGTGGGGATCCCTAAGAAAGAAGGCTCCTTACTCAAGTCCCCAGAAACAATTAATTCATAGAATCATAAGACTTGTAGCAGGAAAGGATCTAAGAAATTACCTAACCAAACTCTATTTTTTATAGTTGAGGAAATTGAGATCTAGACAGGTGTTTGATTTGGCCAAAGTCCACCAGTTAGTAAACAAGAGTCAGAATCAGAGCATTAAAAAGGGCAATGTTACTAGGGCTACATTTTTTCTCAAATGTTTTAGCCTGCCAAAAGAGTTCCTGTCTCTCAAACAGTGACCTTGGAGTTTACAGACAGTGGTGTGAATCTTTCAGAAATCAAATGCCCAAACTATACCCTCATGTCACATGTGAGCCACTCCCATACACCTTCCAGGGGAGAGAGGAAGCATTCCCATTGGACTTCTGGGCAGAGGAATAGGTGAAATAAAAAATGTCTTTAGATGTGTGTGGAGAAGGGGAGTGGAGCAGCCCCCTCTGGCATGTGTGCCAAACATTCACCAATATGGTCCTAAGACCTTTATCTAGATCCAATAGGGTGGTATCTTCAAGACTATCTCCACCCACCTTCCAGAAACATATTCTTGAGTTTAAGGTATTTTCCTGTGATCTCATAATTATCCCTCTTCTCCCACACTCTATGTGACTATCCCAATAGCATTTTGTGTTTCTTTTGCCCCAGGTGTCAGAATTGCTAGTTATAGCTCTGACCAGCATTAAATCCTAGGCTCCTTGGACCCAAAATTCAGTGTTCTATCCACTTGCTTTCTATCACATAAGCATTCTATTAGAGGATTTACACTGAATACATTAGTCAGGCTACAAGATGGAATTGACAGGCCACTGTCCTTAATTAGCAATGAGCCAGGTAAATCAGGATTGTTGACACTGGAAATGACTAATCAGATTATGGAGATTACAGTCTGGAGGTCTCCAAACATAGGTGACATTTCTGCTGTGCTGTATGGTTCTTTCTTAGCTGAAGGATGGGAGCAGGTATAACAGGGAGGGAACCTCTGTCAGTAGATGCCCCTTCTTTCTTATTATCTCATATTGCCAGTTGTGTGCATTTATGCCACAACCTTTAGATTTTCTTGTGTGTCACCCAGCAATCTTCCTCTCCTTGTGGGGACTGCAGGATATTCAGGAACTTGCCATTTAAATACACAGCATTTAACTATGCTTTCACATTATTACTCCCTGATGCTGATAATGCTGTGTGAAGGGAGTGGAATTAGGACCTGGCTCTGGACAGCTCCACATGGACTAGGGAGCCTCTCCTGCTATTCTGGCAGACAGTATTAGAGAGATGTGAGCTAGACAATTGTATAATTAGTTCAATTTGAAACTGGTTGAATGGGCCCAAAGAATAGTAATAATGGTTCAATGTCAACCTGGAAAGAAGGCTCCAGGGGATCTTTGCTTGGCCCTAAGACATTTACCATTTTAATACATGATTTGAATGAATGCATATATGGACTGCTTATTAAATTTGTAGATGACTGAGAATTATGAGGGATAGCTAATATACTCAATCAAATCTGAGATTCAGAAAAATCTTGATGGCTTAGAATCCTGGGCTGAATCTAATAAGATAACATTTAACAGGGATAAATGGGAATTCTAAAAATCACCTTTCTAAGTTTAAGACAAAAAAGGCAAAAAAGATAGCAGTTCCCCTGAAAAACACCTGAGGGTTGTCGTGGACTTCAGACTCACTATGAGTTTGGAGTGAGACATGGAAATCAAGACACTTAATGAAATCTTAAGCTACACTAAAGGAAGCCTCACATCTAAGATTAGGGGAGGTTATTGTACTCTGTTCAGGTCAGATCCCATCTGGGATATTGGGTTTATTTCTGAGTGCCAGATTTTAGGAGAGATGGTAATAAGTTGGAGAGCATCCAAGGGAGGGCAGTCAGGATGATGAGGGGCCCTGGAGGAACCTGAAGCAACGAATGGGAATTTCAAAAGAATCTATTTGTGATTTTATGTAATGAAAAACTTCCTAAAATTAGTTCTATCCCAAAGTAGAATGGTTTGCCTTAGGAATGGGGTTTCCCTCAGAAGCTCTTCAAGCAGATTGGATACCTGCTTGCTGGATATGTTGTAGAGAGAATTTTTATTCAGGAATAGGTTAGATTAAATGGCTACAGAGGTCCCTTTAAACTCTGATTCTATGACTTCTTTCTCTTTCTTTATCTCTCTTCTGTCTCTTTCAATTGTTTCTCTCCTCTCTATCTCTGTCTCACTGTCTCTCTCTGTTCTGAATCTGTCACATTCTCTCCAACCATAGAATCATTCTTCCTTTCCTCTCCTTTTTCTATATCTCTCCCACCCCCTCTCTCTACCTCTTTCTCTTTTCTGCTATATTCACTCTACATTCTTTCTTCATGTGAATAAAATTTGCTTTTTAACCCCTTTTCCATATACACAGACTGACCTCTTTTACAATGCCTCTCATTCCAGCATTAAGGAAACATCTTATTGTTTCTTCAATAGACCTATGAAATTGTGGGTATCTGTATCCAGGTATGATCTCCGGAGCTTTGTGGTCCCATCCTTCAAACCCCAGCCTCCCTCTGGTATTGTCAGGACTGAGTGAGCCCCCCCCCTCCAGCATTCTTATCTGGGCCAGAGTGCATTTGTTATTTTTCCCTTTTGAAATGTTTTTTAAAATGCAAAGCATGCTGCAGCTATAAGGCATTCTGGTCAAATTCTGAAGGGAAAGGAATAAGAGTTGGCATTTATTTGTGGGTGGGAAATAAATGAGAGAAGGGTGATTAAAGAGTGTGAGCAAGCTTCTCTATACACCAAATGTAGTTTTCTGAAAAGAATACTGGGCTGGGAGTCAAGAGACTTGGGCTCTTATCCTAACCCGCTGGGTGATTTTAGGTGAGGCTCATCACCTCGGTTTCCCTGGCTACAAAATGGGGGGAGTGGAGTAGGTAACTTAATATCCCTTCTAGCTCTAAAATTCTGTGATTCTTTAAAGGTAAAGAAAATCAGACCATTGGGCACGAGAGGCTGGATAAACTGAATCTAAAAACTGTGCCACAGTCTTTGAATTGAATTCCGAGTTCCAAAAAGAATCCTGGGTGAAGAGTTGAGGAGCTTCTGAAGGAACACTTTGTCAAGAGCTTTATAATGTGTCTGATGGTTATCTTGCCAGTTGCTGGTCTGCTTTACATTCCCCACAGTGGCATTTGATGCCTTTGTACGGTATATTATAGACTAATTAAGTCTGTTAATGATAACGACACTCTAGTAAGCAATCTAAAGTATTCTCCTGCTCTATCTCTGTCACCCTCCTTTCATCAGGCCATTAAGGTGACAAGCTTAATGGAACATAGCAATCTCCCCCTCTGCCAGCCATTTGGTTTCTCTACCTCACAGAGCTGGCAGTCTCCGGGGGTGATAAGGCAGAAGGAGATGTAGCTGCGATGCTGGTCCAAGCAAGTTCCCACTCTCCTACCCTACACTCCGAGCTTGGTCATCACCTGAGACATTCCTGGAGGAGGAATTCTTTTCCTTTCTATACCATGATATAGAGAAGTCAGATTAATGAATGAATGAGTGGATGAATGTAGTTACTTTGGGACTGGATACTCAGTTATTATTGGGCTCCAAAGGGGATATTATAGCTAAGGATTACAGCTTTCCAGGGATAGAATACTGACCTAGAAAGGAGCAGACCTGAGTTTTAGTCCTAACTTGGCTTCTAAGAAGAGAGCTAGGGGTTTGTTGGACTTGGAATCAGGAAGACTTCAGTTCAAATCCTTCCTCAGACACGAAGGACTATGTGATCCTGGGAGAGTCACTTAATCTCTTGGTCTCAGTTTCCTTATCTGCAAAGTGAGAATAATAAGAGCATCTACTTCACAGGGCTGTTGTGAGGATCCAGTGAGATAATAAATATGTAAAGTGCTTTGCAAATCTCTTAGATTTTATTAAATAGCTGGTCATATGACCTCAGACAGATTGCTTGACTTCTCTCAGCCTCATATTCTGCCTCTATAGAATGGAGAGATTGAACTAAAGGGACTCTAAGTTTACTTCCAGATTTAATATTCTAGCGATTGTGGTTCCAGATAAAGCATATTTTCAGTACCTAAGACTTAGGACAGCTAGGCAGTCCATCAGATCTATCTCTAGGCATGCAGTACCCTCCTTTTCCAATTGACCAAAGACATATTGTGGAGGAAACTAGGAGAAGATTTGGGGAGCTGTACCCTAAGCAGAGACAAAGCTCCTTTTGTTTTCCCAAGCATCATCCTTTCCTCCATGTTAATCAATGCCATGCTGGCCCTGCTACAACCTGCAGGGAGAGGTACTCCCTGCTCCAGCTTCAGAGATACTGACAAACAAATGAGTAGGTTTGGAGGTGGGAGGTATCAGTGAGCCATTCCTCCTATCAGAAAAGGAGGTTCCCCCAAAAGCCCTGTGGACTTGTGCAAAGGCTGAAGACTGGGTGGGAGGGGGATTAGTGGAGGTAGGGAATGGGGGAAGGGAGAATAGTCTCCCATCAGTTCAAATGTAATGCACATCCTTTAGCTCTTAGACATTGATCTGTCATCTTTAATTTTGGATGGAGACATACATATTGTTCATTCCCTCAAACCACAAATCAACCACCTTTTTTTTTGTCTTCCTCCTCTTTAAATCTACCATGAAGGAATTATGGTGGCTAGGGACTATCCATTTTACTGGCACCAGAGCTGAAGAGGGGCTGGGATAACAAATGTTCCATTAGAGGAAAGTAATGTACTACACTGAATGGAGATGTGCTTTCCAGGTCACCCAGTTCCTTTAATGTTGGAGAGTCAGGAAGCATTTGAGCCGAACAGAGTGGGGAGGAAATTGTCAAGGAGGTGGTCCTCACCCAGAGCTTCATGGAGGGCATTGAGAGTCTGAGCCAGTGCTGCACTTCCTCCAGAATAGGAGCCACCAGTATGTTGTTACCTCAACACCAAACCACGGTGACCGAGTCTGGCTCAAAACTCCCAGGTTCACCATTTATTCTAGAGGAACATAAAGCCCATAATCTATTGGTGTCTAGAAGAGTTATTTAAAAATAAGGAATCAGCGTGGTGCAGGGGATTGGGCCCTTGACCTTTCTTGTTTGCTGTGTGATCTTGAAAAGGCTTGCTTAACTTCTCTGGGCCTTCAGTTTGTTACTTGTAAAATGAGAAGTTTAGAAAGATAATCTCTATAGTTGCTTCCAGCTCTCATGTTATCATTTTGCATAAGGGTTTATTTTTGGGGGTCCAAGAAATATTTATATGATACTTAAATATAAATAACTGGGGATTTGAAGGAGGACTTTCAGCCAGGTATCCCTAAGGATCCCTAACCATCCCAGTGGTTTTAGCAGTGATAGGAAGAAATAATTCCTAATAACCATTTTTTTGCCTGAGTCTCTATCCCTGGTACTGGGCTAGTATAAACCAGGAGAGAATTGCCTTTTGCACCTTTGCTTCCTATAAGGACAAAGTATATAGCCTTCACTTGTGGCATGGAATAAAGTCTACAAATAAACATTTAGTGATTATAATGTACCCATAGCTGTTTTATTGTTTGTGGGCAATATAGATAACCTGTAAGACATAATCCCTGACCTTATGAAGCTTAGTATGTTTTTGATGAAATCTTTCCGAGTCTCAGTTTCCCCACCTGTAAAATGTAGAGTTTGGACTAGATGACATTGTGGTACCCTCCAACTCCAAATTTAGGATCTTTTGTGAAATCATACCATAAGCCCCAGTCATTTAACCCCTTTCCCTTCTGAGGTACCTCATCTGAAAAATTAAGGGGATGGACTGGATCATTTTTAAGGTCTCGTCTAGCTCCTCTGTGATCTGACAAAGATACCTAAAACAATTCTAGACTAATATATAAGACAAGAGAGGAATCATGGCATGGTAAAGAGTTAGTTTGATAGTCAAGGAGACTGGGTTTGAAATCCTATTTTTTATATAAATAGATATATGACCATAGGTAAGCTATTTAGCTTTCTAAGGCTGTGTTACAAAATCATTCATTTCAATCAATTAATCAGCAAAATTTATTAAGCATCTGCTATATGCCAGACACTGTGCTGGGTTCTGGGGCTACACAGACAAAGATGAAATGGTACTTGAGCTTGTATTCTATCAGAGGAGACAACACAGACATAGCTAGAGAAGAAATACAAAATAAACAAAAGGCAATTAGGGAGAGGGCACTGGCATTTGTAGGGGGGATCATAAAAGGTGTAATGGGGCAATGGAGCTGAGTGTTGAAAGAATGAAGGGATTCTTTGAGGTGAAGGAAGTACAATCTAGACATGGAAGACAAACAGTACAAAATCCCAGAAAAGGAAGGTAAAGTATGGAACATCAAGAATTCTGATTTGGAAGGATTGTAGTGGGCATAAGGGAAATAGTGAAATAAGGCTGGAGAGGCAGTTTGGAACTAAGTTGGGAAAGCAAGACAAACCTTTGATATATGTTAGTAGGATGGGTTTCCACACTGGGGTCTCCCTATACCAATGAAGTCCTTCTGGATCTTCCTCCCAAGTGGTGGTGGTGCTGTTCAGTTGTGTAAGTCATGTCTGACTCTTTGTGACTTCATTTGGCATTTTCTTGGCAAAAATACTGGAGTGGTTTAGCATTTCCTTCTCTAGCCCATTTACAAATGAGGAAACTGAGACAAATAGAATGAAGTGACTTACTCAAGGTCATACAACTAATAAGTGTCTGAGACCATATCTTAACTCTCTCCACTGTGCCATCTAGTTAATCCTTTCCCAAACATATCCATATAATTTATATCTATATCCACATTCACATAACTACATTGACTATGCCTATATCTATATCCATATATTCTATATCTATGGCTATCTATCTTTGTTCAGTATCTATATTACTCTATTTAAATAAAGTGATTTTGCTTTAAGTATCAGTAGAGATAATCATCCATCCTTTTCTCTATCTATAATCTCTTTAGATGTTTGGTTCAGATCTTAGGTACCAAAGGAAATCAGAATGGATCTCTGTACTATTTCTCTACCTTTTCCATCTATAGAAGGTACTTTGCATGCCTCTAGGCTGTCTTCCAAGAGGCCAGCAAACAGCCTCTGAGAGTCTTCCCTTATATATTCTTGCCTGACTGTTCATAAATTTCCTGCTAAACGTGAGTAGGGCTTCCCTAGGAGAGAAAAAGCTATGAGGGGAACTTGGAGATTGTCTCTCATCTTTGCTTAGAGACTCCCTTACCTTGACGTGGAGACAAAAACTTGTCAGATTTGATGAAGACCAAGAGAATTGTAGAACTTTAGAACTGGGAGACACTAGCAAAAATGAAGTCCTACCTCCTCATTTTGCAGATGAGGAAACTGAGGCCCAGAGAAATCAAGTGGTTTATTAGAGAATATGAAGTTCATTAATGGAATCACTCAGACTGGAGTTCAGATGTCCTGATTCCCAGCCTAGTTATCTCTCAAATCAACAAATATTCATGAAGTGACCAAAAAATGTAAGGAACTATGCCAGGTACAAAGACAAAAATAATACAGCCATGGACCTCAGGGAGTATATTCTATTGGTAGATATATTATGAACACAAATTAGCTAGATTCAAGTTAGGAAGTGAAAATAGTGCAGTGACAAAGAACTCAATGAATATTAGAGGATGGAGGGAAATGAATGGAAAGGGTGATCAGGGAAGACTTCATAGAGGAGATGGCACTTGGTCCAAGCCTTGAAGGAGAAAGAGAATTCTGAAAGGTAGAGAAGAGGATGTGTAAATTTAGAGGATAGAGAGGGGTTGCTGAGATGGGGAGCAGATAGTAGTCCAATTTGACTGGAACAGAGGACATGAAGGAGTAGAAAGTGAAATAAACCTAGAAAATAGTTTGAAATAGACCACCAGATTAAAGAGTTTGGATTTTGTTTGAAATATAATAAGAAATTAAACTAAAGGATATTTATTGGGCAAGTTACATAGTCAGCTTTCTGAAGATTATTTTGATAATCTATAAGGAGGATGATTTGGACAGGGGAATGCCCACAAGCAGAGAGATCAGTTAGAAGAATCCTATTATCATAGGACATGTTTGAGGATAATGAAGACCCTCAAGAACGGCCCTGAGGGTGGAGAGGAGTCAAAGGGTTCTTATCCCACAGCCATTTCCACATTTGAATTGAAAAAACAGCTCTTCTCCATCTTTGTCTAAATAGCCAAGCCATTGGCTGGCTCAACCCATTGAATTCTCAGTCTCCTGGTTGGCCATGGGTTGTCTCCTGAGATCTAATCTGTTCACTGAGTACTACATCTCACTGATGTGATTATGTAAACTTATACTCTAGGAATACCATGTAACACAGCATCTCCTCTGCTCCCAAGAAATTTAAGCACTTTACTAATCACATCTATTTCCTACTTATAGTTTCCTTTAAGGAAGGGCAAAGGAGTAATGAGCATTTAGTGTTAATAATACCATAGTCATATGTATCTCTCAATTGGCCCTTTGCCCATTCTGCCTTGAAGTTATTTGTGTTTCGGCCTTATCTTCCCATGTTGGATTTTAAGTGCTGTGAGGGAATGTACCAAGTTGTATTCATTTTTGTGGTCCTTATAGCATCTAGCATGAAGTAGTTTTTTAGATATGTAACTAGTATAGGATGAAGAGGGCTTTCTTGATGGCATCAGTGTCCCAGAGGAATGTTTCCTCCTTTTGGTGGTCCAGAGACCCTGATCTTCCTGCCTCATGCTTCATAATCCTCTACTGTCCCATACTGAGAAACAGTGATCCCTGTGCATATCCTTGACAGTTGTGCCAGGCACTGGGCTAAGCTCTTGAGACACACAGAAAGACAAACAATAACAAAACAGGCTTTGGGGTTGAAAAACTTGTGATCTAATGGGACAGACAGGATGCAAAAAATTAGGCACAGACAAGATTGATACTGGAAAAATTGGAGATAATCCACAGAGAAAGGTTACTAGCATTAAGGGGGGGGGGATCAGCAAAAGCTTATTGTAGAAGGTGGAATTTTAGCTAGGACCTGAAGGAAACCAGGGCAGCCAGGAGGTGGAGAGGAGGAGGTTGAAAATTCTAGCCATAGATTGATGAAAACTCATGGAGTGGAGAACAGAACTCTGTAAACATTCAAAATGGGATTTTAATCTTTTGTACGTATATCCTAGACCCCTTTGGCAGTCTGGTGAAGATTAAAACTACTGTGGTTTATTGGCTACACTCGTAATTTAGGGAAAAGCTAAGTTTTAGTTAGAGGTTCATGAAAATAAAGATACATTTTTTTTTCCATCCAAGGTGACAGACCTCATGCAATCTACTCCCAGACTGCAGGATGAGAACTCCTGATTCCAAAGCATTATATAAATTAGGGTTATTATGTTTGGCACAGAAACCATGTAGGTGGGGGAGAGGGATGGGGGGGATGGAGGCCCAGCATAAACCAAGGCCAGTTTCCTCCCACATGTGGAAAGAACCAAGTGGGATGAGCCCCAGCCTGGAGTGTTCCTTCGATTTGTATGCTTGTCTGAGGCAGAAACAGTGGGTAGGGAGGGGGAGCCAGTAGCATTTTTTGATAATTGATGCCCCTAGACAAAGGGCACAAATAGCATTGGGGAACACTGTGTGACTTTCTCTTTACATAGGACATGGGAGATTTCATGCATGCTAGTGGACTATGGGTAGCCAATGAGGACTTGGTTTGGCTCTGGTCCCTGATTCCTTCTCTTTGTCAATTTCTACGTGACAGCTATAGACTTGGAGACCACACTTCAATTACGTACACAGCAGGTGAGGGATGTCTGAACTGGGGCCATCACGTTGAGATCAAGGAGGTAATTCATCCTCTTTACACTACCTAGGACTGAGGGGTGGGTAGGTAGGGGGACGGCACCCATGCATACAGATTGTGGCTCTGGACTAGAGCGACAGACCAGCAAGCTGGGCTAAGAGCAAAGCAGATGATAAAAGGCTTTGTAGGAATGGATTCCCAGGGCAATCTATCTCCGCATTTATCTAGCAACTGTCTCTGTCATTCCAGGCTATTTCAGTACCAAACAATAATGCCCGTGAACAGAATGCTCTTGCTTTGATCCCCAAGTTTCTTTGGGTCTCTATTAATTTTTTTTGTCTTGTTTTGTCTTGAAGCATTATTCAAATATTCACTGGCAGAACTGAGTCTCTACCCTTCTTTAGCTCCTTGGAGATTTAAGGACAATAAGTAAATGGGTAAGTGAGCTACTGGGACCTTTTGGCTGATAAGCAGTCTCAGTGTCTGAGCAGGGGCATTAGGGACAGGGGCTAGTTGACCTGGAATAAAGGGACAAGTGCCTTTTATTTGTCTGCACTGATATTATTAAGACTTCTAGCAATAATCAAAACCTTGAATTGGATTTGGGGATAAATATTTTATTTAGAGTATAAGCTCCTTGAGGAAAGGGACTGTTTCATTTTTCTTTGTCTCCCTTAGTCCATGACATTGTATCTCACATGTAACAATCTCTCTCTCTTTAAAAACAAAAATAAAAACATCTTACTTTCTGTCTTAGAATCAATATTGTGTATCGGTTCCAAAACAGAAGAGTAAGAAGTACTAAGGGGTTAAGTGACTTGCCCAAGGTCTACACAGCTAGAGAGTGTCTGAGGCCATATTATAACAATCCCTTAATAAGTGTGTAGATTGATTGGTTATGGCAAAGTGTTAGGAGAGCTGGACTTGGAAATGAAAAGGTCCAGGCTTGAATCCTGCTTCAGACAGTCTTAACCTCTCCCAGTCCCAGTTTTATCATCTATTAAAATGGAGATAATAATATGTCTCACAGGGTAACTACAAAGAGAAAATGAGTGTGTAAAGAGTTGGTAAACCTCAAAACCTTATATAAATGGAAGTGGTTAATGTGATCTGAAACCAGAATGAGGGGAAGAAGGTGGCCAGCATAGCCCCTGGCACATAGTAATATATATTTCTTGTATTTTAATGAGTTGGATCCAATTGGACAGGAGGATAATATGATCTCTGAATCTGAATTTTGTTAATAAATGAACTATTGTGTATCAGCTTTGGCCTCTCTATGGACACTTCTGAAAAGATGATGACGAGGGTGATTTTAAGGAAAAGAATCTGACTGCAGCAGTGAAAAGAATGCTGGATCTGGGTTCAAGTCTAGGCTCCATCACTTGCCATCTATGTGACCCTGGGCCAGCTGTAATCTTTCTTGGGCTCTAGTTTCTTTATGTGAATAAAGGCTTCTTAATCTGGATCTGCAAACTTGTTTTTTGAAAAACATTTTGTATATTTCAATATAATTGATTTTGGGTTTTTTGTAGTCCTATGCATTTTATTTTATTCATTTAATACATTTTTCTGAGGAGGGGACCATAGGCTTTAGCAGACTGCCCAGAGGCCCATGATGCAAAAAAGTAAGAACCCTTTGTCAATTAAACGAAGCAGCTGGACCACATCATAATAACAACCAATAGCTAACATTTGTACAGCACCTACTGTGTGCCAGACAATATGCTAAATGCTTAACAAAATGATATCATTTAATCCCCATAATGACATTTTAATCTCCATTTTATAGATAAGAAAACCGAGGTCAACAGATTTTAAATGACTTGCCCAAGGTCACACAATAAATATCTAAGATCAAATTTGAATTTAGGTCTTCTTGACTATCCACTTTACCAGCTGCCCGAAACGATCTCTAAGCTCTCTTTTCTCTCCAGTGCCAACAATCCCATAACTAAATTATCATAAGGTCTCTACTTGACCGTATGGTTGTTATGTTTGAGGGGGAAGACTAAAGGAGAATGAGAGATGCTGAGCAGCAAAGAACCCCTAAGATCTACTTCCAGCTCAGTGATATCACCAAAGGGTCCTTACTCCTGGAAGATCTGTCTGAGGAGAAGAGAATCCAGCCAATTCAGTCCCTCAATAATTCTTTCCAGCCTGTCTCTGAGGTTTCTCCTTCTCTCTGCCCAAATTCTACTGGCTTTTTTCAGGTCCTGGCTATAGGAGGGAATGCTTATGAAAGCCCGCCTTGGCCCCCAAGCTTTTTGATCACAAGACCCTCCCAAACACCATTGAATTGTGTAGTTACAGGCTGGACCTGTTGTCATCATCTTAGATATTAGTCTTTTGGCAGTAGTTTTGTTTTCCTGTTTTGCCATCATCAGATCACTGAAGAGATGTGATGCCAGCAAATAAAGAGAAGAATCCACTACACTAAGAGTTTCTAAGAACTTTTGATGCAGCCTTCTGCTTTTAGACTGAACTGCACTTCCCTCTTCCCCCTTAGATAACTAAGGCTTTTACCAGCTAGTTTTATTTATTTTGAATTTTTAAAATTAATTAATTAATTGAAAATATTTGTCTATGGTTACAATATTCATGTTCTTTCCCTTCTCCTGCCCCTCCATAGCTGACATGCAATTCCAATTTACCCGGTAGTTTTAAAAGTGACCCAGAAATGTAATTCTAACTCCTCTTTTAGTCCCAGCTTCTAGGCCCAGTGACTTGGAACTGAGCAAATCTCCAGGGCATAGAACATAGAGAAGGAAGCTAAGAGGTTATTTAGTCTCACCCTTCATTTTATAAATGAGGAAACTGAAGCCTAGCAATATTAACTGACCTACCTACCGTCCTATAGATAGTAAGCAGAAAAGCTGAGTCAGACTCAGATCTTTTGAGTCTCTGACTCCAAAATCCAGTGGTCTTTCTCTAACATCATACTTCCACCCTCAGATTTACACGGCACTTTTAATGAGACAATTTCCTTGTCTCAGACCTTCGAGGCGATTAAGGCAGCTAGGCGGTACAGTAGAGAGAGCACTGGGACTGAAGGCAGAAAGACTCATCCTCCTATGTTCAAATCTGACCTCAGACATTTACTAGCTCTGGGACCCTGGGCAATTCGCTTAATCCTTTTTGCCTCAGTTTCCTCATCTATAAAATGAGCTGGGAAAGGAAATGGCAAACTACTTTAGTATCTTTGCCAAGAAAACCCCAAATGGGGTCATGGAGAGTTGGACATGAGTGAAAACTACTAGACAACAACAATTTAAATTTTTTTTATTTTTTATTATTATACAAAACACACTTCCATGTTGGCCATTGTTGTAAGAGCACACTCATACATAACCAAACCCCCAAAATAAAACCATAAATACACTGATGGGAGAGATAGTATGCTTTGATCCACATCTATCCAACTCCAAGAATCCTCTCTCTGGAGGTGGATGGCATTCCCTGTCATAAGTCTTTCAGGATTACCCCAGATCATTGCATCTATGGGGAGTAGCCAGGTTTTAACAGCAGCAATTATAGTATTCATTTTACAGATGAAGAAACTAAGGATCATAGAGGTTAGAAGGACTGTCCAGAAAGTGTTGTCTTCAAGTCCAGGTGTCCTCATTCTAAGTTCAGTGCTCTTCTCACTGCACCCAGCTGCCTTCCTTCTGAGAGGCATCCAGGCATAATAGATGGATTGCTGGGCTTCAAGTGAGGAAAGGCTGGCTTTAAATCTCACTTTACTTACTAGCTTAGTAACTCTGGCAAGTCACTTAACCTCTGCTGGCCTCAGCTCCTCATCTGCAAACTGAGGGTGGTTGGAGGAGATTCTTTTCAAAGGTCCAGTTCTAAATCTATGTTCCTTTAATGTGAAACATAAAACAGAAATGCGATAAGGGGTGTGTGTGTGTGTGTGTGTGTGTGTGTGTGTGTGTGTGTGTGTGTAATCTACTGCCTAGAACTGAATTGAAGCTCTGAGTTTATATTGTCTAGGTTCAATCTTGAAACTTTCACAGCAATCATACCCTGCAGTTCGTGCCCCTACCCATGGTTTTCTCTGAGAACAGCAAAACTTGGCACATGACTAGGTTTCCATAACAAAAGGAAGGGGCCATGCAAACACCAAGACTAACATAATACTGAATATAAGACAAGCTTTATTTAACTCAACAAAAATGTGAAGTGCTCAAACTGAAGTCCATATACAGTCAAGATAGTTCTCTTTCCCTTTATGGGGGTGCCTCTGCCTTCCCAGGGGAGTTGTATATTCTCCAGATTTGTGGTACCACTCTGTGTGGGCTATTCCTTCCCTTTTCCTCCCCCTTCCTTCCCCACCAAAAAAAAAAAAAAAAGAATTCAGAATTGCTATATATTCAATCAATCTACCCTCCTGGTAAGCCCCATGTCTCCGAGATCTAAACAAGTCTCCTAGGTTCATGGGTCCTTAGCACTCCTTTAGCCTTACCCTGGATATTCTTCCCTCCTCAGCCTACCAACACACGCCCAAGTTTACTCACATGAACACGCACACAGAAGGAACTTAGAGCTATTACATAGTTGATTCCTTATTTCTGGCGTATTCCTTATTTCCTTGCTTATTTCTAGTATATTCCTTATTTCCTGCATAGTCTACATAATTCAAAGTACTTGTGAAAGGCAAAAGTCAAATTTTCTCCCTCCTAATGGAACTCTTTCCTGATCTTCACTACAGTTCACCCTCATTCCAGGGACTCTTCCTAGCCTAGGGTGGAGGCAGAGTATATCAACATTCATCCATTGCCCTATTCCTGCCATTGTTACCCAACTGTTCCTGAAGCTTCTGACTTGAACTAGGAAAAACTTATGCTCTTACTATCTTTGGGGTCAGATAATTCCTTGGAAAGGATATGGTATTCTATGGTCCTCTAGCCATCGACAGGAGTCCAAACCTTCCCTCTCTTTTGTTTTCCAACTCTCTAATCTTTTTAACATTTCAAGTCCAGTGATACAATTCTGAATCATCTATTCTCCGTGCAGTATCAATGGGAGTAACAAGTACCTAAGGCAAGACAAAGGATACACTCTCAGTGACATGCCAGAACAAAGGCATCATGATGGAGGCAACATAGACCTAGGATAGTGCCTGTGTAGACCTACCATATTCCATTCTTGAGTTCAAATCTCAAAGCTGTAACAAGAGTGAGAGAAGAAGGGTTTTGTCTGTAGATGCTAAAATGGACAAACTGATGACTGCCCTTGGAATTAACATATTAGAAAAACTGAGTTTGGCACCATGTTCCTTAACTTTGTTCATTTTTCAGTCATGTCTGATTCTTCCTGACCCTATTTTGAGTTTTCTTGGCAATGATACTTGAGTGGTTTGGCATTTCCTTCTCTAGCCCGTTTCACTAAATGAGAAGACTGAGGCAAATAGGTTTAAGTGACCTGCCTATAGTTAATAAGTGGCTCCTTTGCTAGAATAGTTAAAATGGGAAGCTACTAGAAGGTCTACTTTCTCCCCTGTTTCTAGAGGTCTCTTCAGCAATTGTCTCAGAATTATCCTAGTGTCTTCGCTGTCAACTGCATTTGCCTCAAGAATTTGTAGTATATGTATGTATATTGTATGATCCTTGCCCTGAGTACAAAAATTCTTGGTTAAGACTCTACAATACCCTTTTTGTTAAACCCCTACCTTCTGTCTTAGAATCAATACTGTGTATTGGCTCCAAGGTAGAAGAGTGGTAAGGGCTACGCAATGGGGGTTAAGTGACTTGCCCAGGGTCACACAACTGGGAAGTGTCTGAGGCCAGATTTGAACCCAGGACCTCTCATCTCTGGACCTGATTTTCAATCCATTGAGCCACCCAGCCATATCCACTTGAGATGGCACATAATTCTAAAATATCTTGACAAAAATGAGGCCTAAAGTAAAACCAAGCTTGAGTTGCAGTGAATAGAAAAGATCTTAGAAGTTATCTTGGTCATGCTTTTTAAAGATGAAGAAATATAGGTATCACATGATTTGCTCAAGTTCACACAAGTAGCAAGTATCAGAGGGGGAATGTGATCCAAATCATTAGCCTCCAACTCTCATGTTATACTCTCTGAGTTTACCCACTGTGCAACCCAGCCTCCTTTTCCTCATAGTTCAGGGAAGCCTTCCTCAAATCACTTTAGTCAACACTTTTTCTTCCTTTCTTAACCACATTTTGTAATAGATTTGATTATAACTAATCAGTTAATTTATTATATACTTATCTACCATATTTATTAAAATGACCTTGCTCTGTTTTCTAATTGACTTATATGCACACATTATTTTCTTGACTAAACTGTAAGTCATTTGAGAATAGAGACCATGTTTTGTTACTGCCTGTCCCCATTCTTGGCCCTTACCCAGAGCACCTTGCTCAGGGCTTTGTATGTCTGCAGTAGGTGCTCAGTGAGTCCTTGCTGGCTTCAAGGGAATTGAAGAATAATGAAAAGAAGGAGCAGAACATCCAGTCCCCATCTACTGATTTTTCAATCCCTTTGAGCAAATTATATTTGTCCTTCTGTGTCTTGGGTAATTAACTGTCCCATTTCATTTAGACCCTTGATCTCTGTAACCCAGACAGAATACTGACTTCATTTATTGGACCTTGCTTTCTCTCTACAGCCCACATTTACTCTTTCTGCAAGTAGGACCATGTAGAGCTACTAACAGTTGTGTTCTTAGATAAATATTTATAACAGAGGATAGGGAAGATTTACAACTGATGGGAAAGCAGGAGTGATGCCCAGTACATCTGGCATTGGTTAAACTATCAGGTGATCTGATGGTGCTCTAGATTTTTATGGTTAATATGGATAAAAATAGGGTACCACGCTTCCTCATGGTGGCATTTATATACATCAAATATGTTTCCTCTCATATCATATAGTTCTTTTATAAGTTTGTCACTTTTACAAGAAATGCATGAATTTAATTTTTTTCATTGTTTTTGTTGCTGTTGTTTGTCCTCCATTTCCAAAGAGGACCAATGGTATCACTGGGTGATGTCTTGACTTGTGCATGAATTGGATTTAAGTGAGGCAGAGTTGCAGTCATCAGCCTCACTCTTTCTTTTAGAGAGAGTTATAAGGTTATATGTTGTATGGTGTAGTCTGTAGTAGTTAATAAATTGTTGTCCTAGGAATCAGGAAGACAGGTTCAAAACCTACTTTTGGAACTAGTTGTGTAAATTTGGACAAATCTTTTAAGTTTTCCAAGCCTTAGTTTCCTCATCTATAAAATGAGGCTAATACTATCTATAGCACTTAGCTAATACAGCTGTTGTGAAGTTCAAATGGAATAATGTATGTAAAAAACTTCACAAATATTTTAACTTAAATTTATTTAATTAATTGATTTAGAATATTTTCCCATGGTTACATGATTCATATTCTTTCCCTCTCCTCCTTCCATCCCCTATAGCCAATGAGCAATTTCACTGGGTTTTATATGTATCATTGATCAAGACCTAGTTCCATGTTATTAATATTTACAGTAGAGTGATTGTTTAGATTCTACATCCCCAATCATATCCCCATTGACCCATGTGAGTGACCCATTAAGCAGTTGTTTTCTTCTGTGTTTCTACTCCCACAGTTTTTTCTCCAGATGTGGATAGCGTTCTTTCTCTTAAGTCCCTCAGAATTGAAGAACTTCACAAATATTGACATGTTCTAAAAATATCACTTACCCATATCATCATCATCATCATCATCATCATCATCTCATATTTGATAGCTTAGCACAATGTCTAGCACATAGTAAGTTCTTAATAAATGTTTTTTGATGGAGTTCATACAGCAAACAGTCTCAGGGCAGATTGGTAACTATTATTCATTTATATTTAATATTTAGTGGACTCTTTTGGAAATGGATAAGAAGATTATTTTTTCATAATTTTAAAGCATTGGAATGTACCAACATATTCTAGGGGCTTCCTGGAAGCTTTTTCAAGACAAATTCAGTAGTACACAAAATGATGAAAATTATTGCATCCCAAAATAACTTCCATTTTGATGTTGCATGCATTGATATCCACAATGGATTGTTTCTGAATAAATGAAAGTTCTGGATAAATTGAGATGTGGAGCAGGTTAGGCACATTCTTGATATTATTGAATGCACTATTCACCTCTGATGTTCTCTGGAAAAATTTGTATGTTTTTTGTTTGTTTTTATTTTGTTTTGTAGACTGATGAGAAGTGCTGTCAGAGGGAAAAGCCTATGGACAAAATGGCAATAACAGCCTGCTAAACCAAGTGACTGTGGCAGGTCTTTCACTGATGGGGTCTCTCTTTTACATGCATCTGTCTGACTCCCCACTGGTCTATTTTATATCCCAGAAATTCCAATTTCTCCTTCTAGAACTGGCACTTCTCCAACTTGGCAAATAGCTGGTGTTGGCATAGGTGCAGGATTATGGACCAATTTGGCATGCTGGCTGGGGGCCCTGGAATAAATGAAAATATCACAAAGATAGACTACAGCCCAGCAGCTCTTGAAATATTGAATTTATAAATTTCTGAAAAGCTATTTGGGCATTTTACAATTCAAAGGGCATAAGTCAGTGCCAGTATAAGTCTTACTTTGTCTGAAAACCTGTCTTCCCATATTTGGATCAAATTGTATAATCCCTGAATGTTTAGGTTGGTGAATATCACTATCATTGTCAACTGGTCTAGCAGGCTGGGTAAAAAGGACAGAGGATACCTGTCCTGGATGGCAATGATTTTATGGGAGCTAGATTCATGATATAACTCCATTGTCTTAGCTTTGGGCAGAGGGAGGAATTGTTTCTATCTGGGCATGGAACAATCAGCTCTATAATTCCTCTCTTTTCTTAATAAATGATCACAATAACAACTGGTAATTTATAGAGCATTTAATAATTAATTTTTTTTATAATAATAACAAGATTGAGAGGTAGGTGCTAAAGGTATTATTATTCATATTTTATAGATGAGGAAATTGAGGTAAGGAGAAATGACTTTGTCCAGGGTTGTACAATTTGTGAATGTCAGGCAATATTTGAACCCAGGTCTTGCCCGACAGAAAACACTTTCCAATTCTTCATACATGCTGACTTGCATATAGTACCATATGTAGGATGAATATCTTTTGCCAATTCTTTTTGATAAAGTATTGCAGAGCCATCATCAATGGCCTGGTCAAAGTAGCTCCAGCCAACCTGGGTTGTTGCTCTAGGAGTAATACATAACCTGTTTGGTGATAACTTATACAAGAACAAAATTAAAAATGTCCCTGTGTGGAACTTGGGAGGTGCCCAAAGCCAAGCAAAAAAAGACTTTCGTGGTTCTTGGTCAAACCCCTCCATTTTTCCAATAAGAATTATTTCTCTGTGTGGTAGAGAATGGTCCACTATATCATCTATCCTGCTGAGGAACATAACAAAGACTGCTTTGGCTTTGGTGCTGAGGAATTCTTGGAGAGTCTCTCTCTCTCTCTCTCTCTCTCTCTCTCTCTCTCTCTCTCTCTCTATCTGTATCTTGGATTCATGTTTGTCTCTACCTTTCTTTCTCTGCCTCTCTGTTTCTCTTTCTCTGTCTCTGTCTTCTCTGTTTCTGCCTGTGTCTGTCTGTCTCTCTCCACTTTATTTTGGGAAATTTCCAGGTCTTGAATGGAAAATGTGTCTAAGTCTTAGTGCATTGGTAGTAGGCATAGAAGCCTAATGCTCCTGCTTCTCCAACCACTCATTTCCTTCTCTGAAATTTCAAGCATTCTTCAAGAGCAGCAGTTATTTAGAGGTCTGTTTTCCAATTCCTCTACCACAATGTGGTCCCAGAACACATTGTCTCAGCAGTTTAGAAAGGAATGAGCTGCCTCCATTTGGGCATAGGGCAATACTTAGTTTCTAGCCAGGGATAGGGCTAACACCTTTTAGGGTGTAGGGGAATTTACAATACATGAAGGAAGAACTCACTTGTGGAAGAAGGAGGACATGGTCCACATAGTGATCCTAGGGTATATGTCATAGACCATGTAGAATCAAAGCAGAATTCACTGTAATAATAGCCAAGTCCAAGGGTAAAACATGGGAATAGAGCCTGCAGTTGTGGTTCCCAAAGTGGTCATGTATAGGGAATAGGGAATATGTCAGAGCAAACAGAGGTGTTTGGTTCCCCCTTCTGTGTGGTCTTCAAATAAAAGCTGGATTGAAGGTATGTTACAATGGAGATAACTTTCATATATGGATGGTATTAGATGGTCTCTAAGTTTCCTTCTACCTCTCAAAACCCTTTAATCAGTAAAACAACGTCCGGTCAAGATGGCGGCTTAGAGAAAGCTAAAGTTCAGATCTCCGGAAACCCTTCCCTACTGAACTCAAACTATATGCTTCTAGGGCACCAAAATTCAAAACGAACAACAACATAGACCCCGGGAATCCTCCTCCTGGACCTGGACCAAAAGGTAAGGCCCCCCAAAAGCCAGAACCCAAGATCACTCAGACCTAAGGCGTAGGCAGAAGTAAGGTCCCAGGACCCATTCCCCCCAACCCAGAGCACTGAGTCCAAGGCATCAGAGGGAACCTCAGGGCCTCAGGGCCGGCTATTCTGAAGGCCGCTTCCTGAAAACAACCTGACTCAGTCACGGGGGCACCCAGACAGCAGGGAAACAGAGAGAGACCGGGGGAGCCTGTAACCCCTTGGTTGGATCCTTCCATCCGAGTCTCATGGAAGGTCCCTGCCTCAGGGCATACTCAGTTCAACCCAGCGAAAGCTAATCTTATCAGGAGCCCTCAGAGCCACGGCCCCTCCCCCCTCAGAGTGTAGGCTCTTCTGGCCAGCTAAGGCACTGAAAAACCTCCTGGAGAGTGCCGAGCCAGGCTCAGAGCATTGAAGTAAGGCAATGGAGAAGCATCGGGAGGAAACTGAGGAGGGAAGTAACATGGAAACACCAGCAATTCCTGGCCTCCCTGGGAAGAGAGAACAGCTGAGGAGAGCCGGACAATTTGCCTAGGGCTAAAACCTCTGAACACCAGACAGAGATAAGAAAAGCTAGTCCTCCCCACTCAGATAGAGATGGCAAACTACACTGAAGCACAAAAGCCCCAAAATGCCAAGAAAAACAAGAAGAAGGGGGCAACTTTGGACACATTTTATGGAGCAAAAATACAAAATACAGAGGAGATAGAAGAGGAAAGACAAGCAAATGCTCCAAAACCTTCCAAAGGAAAAGGAAACTCTCCACAAACCCATGAAGAATTGGAATCGGAAAGGATCAAAAAGATGGAACCCTTCTGGGAGGAAAAGTGGGAAATAATGCAAAAGAAATTCACACATCTACAAAACTAGTTTGACCAAAGTGAAAAGGAAAACCAGGCTCTAAAGGCCAGAATTAGGCAACTCGAAGACAATGAGCAAGAATTAATAAAGCAAAGCCAAAAGACCAAGAAATTAGAAGAGAACATAAAATATCTCACTGACAAGGTCATAGACTTGGAAAATAGAGGGAGAAGAGACAATTTAAGAATAATTGGACTACCAGAAAAACCAGAAATAAACAGCAAACTCGACAGCGTAACACAACATATAATCAAAGAAAATTTGCCCAGAGATCCTAGAACAAGAGGGCAATACAGGCACTGAAAGAGTTCACAGAACACCCTCTACCCTGAATTCCCAAAAGACAACTCCCAGGAATGTAATTGAAAAATTCCAAAGCTTTCAAGCAAAAGAAAAAATCTTACAAGAAGCCAGAAAAAAACAATTTAGATATAAAGGAATGCCAATCAGGGTCACACAAGACCTTGCAAATTCCACTCTGAATGATTGTAAGGCATGGAACATGATCTTCAGAAAGGCAAGAGAGCTGGGTCTTCAACCAAGAATCAGCTATCCATCAAAACTGACTATATACTTCCAAGGGAAAGTATGGGAATTCAACAAAATAGAAGATTTCCAAGTTTTTGCAAAGAAAAGACCAGAGCTCTGTGGAAAGTTCAATATCAGAAAACAAAGAGCATGGAATACCTGAAAAGGTAAATGTGAAGGAAAGGGAAAAGGAGAAAAATGTTATCATTTTCTTTCACTCAAACTCTCTTCTATAAGGACTACATTTATATCAATCTATGTATATTAACATGTGGAGAAAATGTAATGTGTAAATAGGGGGAAAAGAAAGACCAAATAGAATAATCTTTCTCACACAAAGATTCACACGGGAAGGGGAGGGGAAGAAAACTCCTATAAGAAGGAGAGGAAGAGAATCTTTACTTAAACCTTAATCTCAGGGAAATCAACTCTGAGAGGGAAAAACATCCATATCCATTGGGATCTTGAATTCTATCTTACCCAACAAGGGAAGGGAGAAGGGAAAACCAAGGTGGGGAGGGGGGAGGGAACACAAAAAAGGGAGGGAAGAAGAGGGGGGAGGGGGAAGGAAAAAAGGGAGGGACTAGAAAGGGAAACATATCAAGGTTGGGGACAAGGGGGACTGATTTAAAGTAAATCACTGGACTAAAAGGTAGAGCTGAAGAAGAAAGGTTAGAATTAGGGAAGGATATCAAAATGCCAGGGAGTCCACAAGTGACAGTCATAACTTTGAACATGAATGGGATGAACTCACCCATAAAATGTAGATGAATAGCAGAATGGATTAGAATCCAAAACCCTACCATATGTTGTCTTCAAGAAACACACATGAGGTGGGTTGACACCCACAAGGTCAGAATTAAAGTTTGGAGTAAGACCTTCTGGGCCTCAACTGACAGAAAAAAGGCAGGAGTGGCAATCATGATATCTGATAAAGCCAAAGCAAAAATAGACCTGATCAAAAGGGATAGGGAAGGTAATTATATTTTGTTAAAAGGGACTTTGGATAATGAGGAAATATCACTAATCAACATGTATGCACCAAATAATATGGCACCCAAATTTCTAATGGAGAAATTAGGAGAATTGAAGGAAGAAATAGACAGTAAAACCATATTAGTGGGAGATTTGAACCAACCATTATCAAATTTAGATAGATCAAATGAAAAAATTAATAAGAAAAAGGTGAAAGAAGTGAATGAAGTCTTAAAAAAATTAGAATTAATAGACATATGGAGAAAAATAAATAGGGATAAAAAGGAATACACCTTCTTCTCAGCACCACATGGCACATTCACAAAAATTGACCATACATTAGGTCACAGAAACATGGCACACAAATGCAGAAAAGCAGAAATAATAAATGCAGCCTTTTCAAATCACAAGGCAATAAAAATCATGATCAGTAATGGTACATGGAAAACCAAATCAAAAACTAATTGGAAATTAAACAATATGATACTCCAAAATCATTTAGTTAGAGAAGAAATCATAGAAACAATTAATAATTTCATCGAGGAAAATGACAATGGCGAGACATCCTTTCAAACCTTTTGGGATACAGCCAAAGCGGTAATCAGAGGTAAATTCATATCCCTGAGTGCATATATTAACAAACTAGGGAGAACAGAGATCAATCAATTGGAAATGCAAATAAAAAACTCAAAAGTGATCAAATTAAAAACCCCCAGCAGAAACCCAAACTAGAAATCCTAAAAATTAAGGGAGAAATTAATAAAATCGAAAGTGATAGAACTATTGATTTAATAAATAAGACAAGAAGCTGGTACTTTGAAAAAATAAACAAAATAGACAAAGTACTGGTCAATCTAATTAAAAAAAGGAAGGAAGAAAAGCAAATTAACAGAATCAAAGATGAAAAGGGGGAACAGCACCTCCGATGAAGAGGAAATTAAGGCAATCATTAAAAATTACTTTGCCCAATTATATGGCAATAAATACACCAATTTAAGTGATATGGGTGAATATATACAAAAATACAAACTGCCTAGACTAACAGAAGAAGAAATAGAATTCTTAAATAATCCCATAGCAGAAAATGAAATCCAACAAGCCATCAAAGAACTTCCTAAGAAAAAGTCCCCAGGGCCTGATGGATTCACCAGTGAATTCTTTCAAACATTCAGAGAACAGTTAATCTCAATACTATACAAACTATTTGACATAATAAGCAAAGAGAGAGTTCTACCAAACTCCTTTTATGACACAAACATGGTACTGATTCCAAAACCAAGCAGATCAAAAACAGAGAAAGAAAACTATAGACCAATCTCCCTAATGAATATAGATGCAAAAATCTTAAATAGGATACTAGCAAAAAGACTCCAGCAAGTGATCAGAAGGGTCATCCACCATGATCAAGTAGGATTTATACCAGGGATGCAGGGCTGGTTCAATATTAGGAAAACCATCCACATAATTGACCATATCAACAAGCAAACCAAGAAGAACCACATGATTATCTCAATAGATGCAGAAAAAGTCTTTGATAAAATACAACACCCATTCTTTTTTAATTTATTTTATTTATTTATTTATTTTAAAATATATTTTATTTGATCATTTCCAAGCATTATTCGTTAAAGACATAGATCATTTTCTTTTCCTCCCCTCTACCCCCCATAGCCGACGTGTAAATCCACTGGGCATTACATGTTTTCTTGATTTGAACCCATTGCTTTGTTGATAATATTTGCATTAGAGTGTTCATTTAGAGTCTCTCCTCTGTCATGTCCCCTCAACCGCTATATTTAGGCAGTTGCTTTTCCTCAGTGTTTCCACTCCCATAGTTTATCCTTTGCTAATGAATAGTGTTTTTTTTCTCCTAGATCCCTGCAAATTGTTCAGGGACATTACACCGCCACTAATGGAGAAGTCCATTACGTTCGATTATACCATAGTGTATTAGTCTCTGTGTACAATGTTCTCCTGGTTCTGCTCCTCTCGCTCTGCATCACTTCCTGGAGGTTGTTCTACAACACCCATTCTTATTAAAAACACTAGAAAGCATAGGAATAGAAGGGTCGTTCCTAAAAATAATAAACGGTATATATTTAAAACCATCAGCTAATATCATCTTCAATGGGGATAAACTAGATGCATTCCCAATAAGATCAGGAATGAAACAAGGATGCCCATTATCACCTCTACTATTTGACAATTTACTAGAAACACTAGCAGTAGCAATTAGAGAAGAAAAAGAAATTGTAGGCATCAAAATAGGCAAGGAGGAGACCAAGTTATCACTCTTTGCAGATGACATGATGGTCTACTTAAAGAATCCTAGAGATACAACCAAAAAGCTAATTGAAATAATCAACAACTTTAGCAAAGTTGCAGTATACAAAATAAACCCACATAAGTCATCAGCATTTCTATATATCTCCAACACAGCTCAGCAGCAAAAACTAGAAAGAGAAATCACCTTAGACAAAATAAAATACTTAGGAATCTATCTCCCGAGACAAACACAGGAACTATATGAACACAACTACAAAATGGTCTCCACACAACTAAAACTAGACTTGAGCAATTGGAGAAACATTAACTGCTCATGGATAGGACGAGCCAATATAATAAAAATGACCATCCTACCCAAACTTATTTATCTATTTAGTGCCATACCCATTGAACTCCCAAAATATTTCTTTACTGATTTAGAAAAAACCATAACAAAATTCATTTGGAGTAACAAAATATCAAGGCTATCCAGGGAAATAATGAAAAAAACAAAACAAATGATGGGGGCCTTCCAGTCCCAGACATTAAACTATATTACAAAGCAGCAGTCATCAAAACAATTTGGTACTGGCTAAGTGACAGAAAGGAGGATCAGTGGAATAGACTGGGGGCAAGCGACCTCAGCCAGACAGTATACGATAAACCCAAAGATCCCAGCTTTTGGGACAAAAATCCACTATTCGATAAAAACTGCTGGGAAAATTGGAAGACAGTTTGGGAGAGATTAGGAATTGATCAACACCTCACACCCTACACCAAGATAAATTCAAAATGGGTGAATGACTTAAACATAAAGAAGGAAACCATAAGTAAATTGGGTAAACACAGAATAGTATACATGTCAGACCTTTGGGAGGGGAAAGACTTTAAAACCAAGCAAGACATAGAAAGAATCACAAAATGTAAAATAAATAATTTCGACTACATCAAATTAAAAAGCTTTTGTACAAACAAAACCAATGTAACTAAAATCAGAAGGGAAACAACAAACTGGGAAAAAATCTTCATAGAAACCTCTGACAGTTTTAATTACTCAAATTTATAAATAGCTAAATCTACTGTACAAAAAATCAAGCCATTCTCCAATTGATAAATGGGCAAGGGACATGGATAGGCAGTTTTCAGATAAAGACATCAAAACTATTAATAAGCACATGAAGAAGTGTTCTAAATCTCTTATAATCAGAGAGATGGAAATCAAAACAACTCTGAGGTATCATCTCACATCTAGCAGATTGGCTAACATGATAGCAAAGGAAAGAAATGAATGCTGGAGGGGATGTGGCAAAATAGGGACATTAATTCATTGCTGGTGGAGTTGTGAACTGATCCAACCATTCTGGAGGGCAATTTGGAACTATGCCCAAAGGGCGACAAAAGAATATCTACCCTTTGATCCAGCCATAGCACTGCTGGGTCTGTACCCCAAAGAGATAATGGACAAAAAGACTTGTACAAAAATATTCATAGCTACGCTTTTTGTGGTGGCCAATAATTGGAAAACGAGGAGATGCCCATCAATTGGGGAATGGCTAAGCAAATAGTGGTATATGTTGGTGATGGAATACTATTGTGCTAAAAGGAATAATAAAGTGGAGGAGTTCCATGGAGACTGGAATGACCTCCAGGAAGTGATGCAGAGCGAGAGGAGCAGAACGTGGAGAATATACACAGAGGCTGACACATTGTGGTACAAGAGAATGTAATGGACTTCTCCAGTAATGGCTTTACAATGTCCCTGAACAACCTGCAGGGATCTAGGAGAAAAAACAGTATTCATAAGCAGAGGACAAACTGTGGGAGTAGAAACACCGGGGAAAAGTAACTGCCTGACTACAGCGGTTGAGGGGACATGACAGAGGCGGGACTCTAAACGAACACTCTAATGCAAATACTAACAACATGGCAATGGGTTTGAATCAAGAACACATGTGAAACCCAGTGGAATCACGTGTTGGCTATGGGGGGTTTGGGGGGAAGGAAAAGAAAATGAATAATGATTGGAAATGATCAAATAAAATATTATAAAATAAAATAAAATAAATAATCAGTAAAACATATTGAGCACTAGGGCCATGGAAAGATAGTTTGTTTCATGAGATCTCCACATCCTAAATTGGCAATATCCTATCCATGTTCTATTACTTAGTTGATATTCATTGAGGGTGATGACTATTTTCGTCCCTAGTGCTTATGGCAGGCACTTAATAACAAATGCTTGTTGATTAATTGATATTGCCCAGGGACTGAATAAAAAGTGAATTCATTTTACAAGTGGCACGATGAAATTCCAAACTTAAGAAATCATGGAATTTTTTAAAAGCATTGGAATGGGCCTTAGAGATCATTTAGTCCAACTCTTTCATTTTATATATGGGAAACAAGAGTCCTTAGAAAGTGAAGTGATTTTCCAAAAGTCACATAACTAGTAAGTGGCAAAGCTAGGATGTGAACTGATATCTCCTATTTCCAAATCTTCTACTCTTTCCTATGGAGGCACCATGGAACAGCTGAATCTATAGTCAGAGGTTTGAATTCTGGTCTTGCTACTTGTGTGATGATAGGCAACTCACACAGATTTTCTAGGCCTTAATTTTCTTTTCTTTTTTTTTTATTTAAACATTATTTTATTTGGTAGTTTTCATACATTATTCACTGGAAACAAAGATCGTTTTCTTTTCCTCCCCTCCCCCCCCCCACCTTTCCCTCTCCCATAGCCGACGCATGATTCCACTGGTTATCACATGTGTTCTTGACTTGAACCCATTTCCCTGTTGTTGGAATTTGCATTATAGTGTTCATTTAGAGTCTCTCCTCAGTCTTATCTCCTCCAACCCTGTAGTCAAGCAGTTGCTTTTCATCAGTGTTTTTACTCCCACAGTTCATCCTCTGCTTGTGGGTAGTATTTTTTTTTAGATCCCTGCAGATTGTTCAGGGAAATTGCATTGATACTAATGGAGAAGTCCATCACCTTCGATTGTACCACAGTGTATTAGTCTCTGTGTACAATGTTCTCCTGGTTCTGCTCCTTTCCCTCTGCATCACTTCCTGGAGGTTGTTCCAGTCTCCGTGGAATTCCTCCACTTTATTATTCCTTTTAGCACAATAGTATCCCATCACCAACATATACCACAATTTGTTCAGCCATTCCCCAATTGAAGGGCATCCCCTCTTTTTCCAATTTTTGGCCACCACAAAGAGCGCAGCTATGAATATTCTTGTACAAGTCTTTTTCCTTATTATCTCTTTGGGGTACAAACCCAGCAGTGCTATGGCTGGATCAAAGGGCAGACAGTCTTTTATCGCCCTTTGGGCATAGTTCCAAATTTAGGCCTTAATTTTCTAACTGTAAAATGAAGAAGTTGGACTAGATGGCCCCTAAGGTCCCTTCCAAATCTAAATCTGTGCTCTTATACCAAACTATATATTCAAAGTTTTCCATATCTCTCGAAGTCTAAAGAGTTCTGGTATCTAGACTGGCCCTACTTTTTAACAGGTTTCCTTTGAACATTGTTTAATCAACCATAATATGGAGTCAAAGAGAGAAGAAAGAACTTGCTCAATAGAAGATACCCTTTTGCACTCTCCTACACATGTAGGGTAGGAACTCTTGAGGGTAGGAATTGCCAGATTATATTTCTATCTCTAGTACTTAACAATTTCTGGCACCAAAATAAGTACTAAATAAATGATCTATCTTATCGAGTCTATCATCTCTCTCATCTATTTCATTTCTATCCCAGTCTCTTGTCTATCATCTGTCATCTGTTGCTCTCTTTATCTCTTTCTCATCTATCTCTATCTCTCATCTATTTACATCTCTCCCTATCATATCTATTATGTGCATATCACCTATTTATCTACCTCATTTATCTTTGATCTCTCTATTATCTATCCAGGTAAGCCTTCCACATCATAGGAGTTGGGGCATGGTTCCCTTTGGTGTGGAAAATCCACATAAAATTTTTGGCCCTCCCTTCATGTCAGAGATGTCTGAATTTTTTTCTCTTTCTTTTATGGGGTGTTTACAGTACATTTTTTTTTTAGTTCTGACAAGTATTTATTCAATGTTAGTTTATCTGAATGACAATATACAAAATTACATTTCATCTAGTTCAACCAGTAGAGAAATAATCACAAGAATGAATTTTTGTATTTTTCAAAAAGATACACAAAATATAAATCACAATGAATCCCATAGATTTACTACATGGGTAAAATGCCTTTTATAGATACAAATACATGTGGAAAATATTCATAATTCATGAATGAATTTTTACAGTACATTTTTGTAAAATTTGGATTAAGTATTTGGTCATTAACTATATATAAGTCAGTGTTAAACAAAGATCCTATATGAGTAAAAAAATTTCAAAATGCAAAATAAATATGAAATTTTTTAAAAAATGAAGCAAATTTGAGAATAATACTGAATATACTGTATGCATAACAAAGGCATTCAAAAATAACATAATAGTATATGCATTTTATGCATTTATGAGTTACTAAACTTTTAAAGATATCCCTCCATTTCTAGCTTTTGTGTGTTGCCTCTTGGCTTTCACATTCTTTTCACAGACTAACTTTTTACTTATTTTAACTTTAAAAAAGAAATTGTATATAGTTATGGTATTAAAAGATAAAATATGTTCATATTATACAATACTATACAAATATTTTATGCATTTTTGAGTTTCTAAACATTTTCTGTGTAATCTACTGGCCTTCCAATTTTATCTGCAGTTTCTGCATAACTCCCTGAAATTCCCATTTAATTTCTTATTCTGACCTGAGACATATTGAAACAGCGTTGAGGAAAGTTGAGATGTGGAAGGAATACCTATATGCCATCTTTCTATCTTTATCATATATCTTGATCTATCATCTATATGTCATCTCTGTCTCTTTTTCTTTCCTATTTCATGTCTATAGCCCCCACAGATCTCTTCCTTCTTTAAACCTCCTTTTGCATTTCTTAGCCAACTTCACCCCTCAATCTCTTGTCTGACTATTGTGTGTGTCATATCTCCTTGATGAGATTCCAAGCTCCATGAGGTAAGGAAACATGACTTAACCCTCTTCTGCATCGCCCACAGTGCCTCTCCCACACTTGGGCATAAAGAAGGGGGACTTAATGTATATATGGATTTGCTGCTTACTTGAATTGGCAGAGCTGAGGATGTTGCCCAGGCCCCCAGATGCTCAGCTTTTTAGCACGTCCCACTTTGCCTCCTGCCCCTCACTGAGGGGGCTGGTCCCAAGTAGCATGATGTTTTCTCCAGTGCTTCAGTCTGACAGATGTTCTGCGGGAGCTTGCACGAATGGTGTGAAAATACAATGCCAAGACGTAGGGGGGAAAATCCATTTAAATGTTGCAGAATTAGCCAAATTCCACAGGAATGAAGATGGATTAAACATATGACAGAGCATGAATAGGGCAGAGGGTGATAATATTTCAGGCCCACAAAAGTAAAACAAAAAGTCATTTAGGGATTCCTTGTCCACCTTAACAAGCTTGGTCCTCTTATGTTCCATCATTGTCAAAGGATGCAGGGGCTTTCATGGCATGATCATATAACCCTGGACTGGAGGCATCTTTATTCAGGGTTTCCTTGCTCTTTTGTGCTAAAATCACCACTATCTCAGTAACTCCTCAAGAGAGATGAGGCGCCAGCAATATGCCTAGCATTGGCTTTTGAGGTAGTAAAAGGAAGCAAAGGAAGAAACTTGAAGGTCAAAGAAGAATAGATCTTCAAAGATCAAACAGGTTGCTGTCATCTTGGTTTCAGTTTCTATTTCCCAGCCATCTACAGGCACAAGATCATTCATATTTGTGGAATTTCTTCTGATTTTAAAATAGGGAAGGAAAATCTGATTGCTGAGCTCCCCACAGAGTGGAGGGAGGGCAGTTACCTTGGAGTAGAGGGTCAAGTACAAAGATTACAATAGTCTATAGAGGCAGGGAGTTCCTCCTGCCTCCTCCATAATAGCAGGGCAATAACTAGAAATTTGCTAACGTGGAGCAAGGGAGGTGTGTGTGTGTGTGTGTGTGTGTGTGCTGTAGTCACTAGGAAAGGGAGAAACATGAACTTAGGACATTGCCAGGTATCTCCGCTACTGAAGGTCTGAGCATTGCTGGGTAGATAGACCAAGGATTGGTAAAATGGCTATTGGGAATGGAGAAAGTGCACCCCAGGATAAGGTTGATAATGCTGAGGGTGAGACAGGTCGGCAATCATCTGAGGTGTGGATGCTGGGGAAGAGAAAATACACCTTGGGGTGAATCAGTGCCCTCTAAATTTCTGTACCTTGGAGTAAAGGTCTAGTCACTTCATATTAGTTACAATTCTGAATGGTCAGATTGTGTCTAAGAATGGTAGGTTAGACAAGAGAGTAAGGTAGGGGGTGAGGATGGCCTTTACAAGATTTGTTCCCAGATTGAGTCAGTCAATGAGCATTTACTAAAAGTACCTACCAGGAACTGTGCCAAGTGTGGCTCCAGTTCTTCAAATGGGCAGCAATCAACAAGACTTCTTGTTCAGTTGAGGCCACAAAGGGCACAGTTACACATCTGGGAAGAGAATCTAAGAATCCTATTTTAACAAGGATAGCTTTCTTCCTAAAGGTCATTCATGTTAGTTTCTAGTGGTGCTTCAAATAGGAAGGAGGACAATGCATTCTGAATTTGTGTGGCATAAGTGGAAAGACCATTGAATGAGAATCAAGCATAATGAGTTTAAAGTGAAGAGCAACAAATCTAAAGTCTTTCACTTGGGTAAGTATAGGGGAGATGTCACAAAACTAGAAAATCACACAAAGAAAAGATATAGGGGTTTTATTGTAATCTCAGTATGATTCAAAAGTGTGATGAGGAAGACACCAAATTAATGCAATCATATGTGACATTTAGAAAAACAGTGTCCAGAAGCTAGAAGCGTCTGCTCTGGTCATGCCTTATCTGGACTGTTGCCTTCTGTTTGGGGTATCACTTTTGATAGAAGTCATCATCACACTGGAGTGCAGGTAGGTCATGGAGATACTGAGGAGACTGTAGACTAGGCTCTGGATTAGTTGAAGGAACAAGAATTATCTAACCTGGAGAAAAGAACTAAGCAAGGGCAAGATTGTTATCTTAAAGCACCTGAGAGGCTAACGTACAGATAAGGGATTAAACTGGTTTTGCTTGACTCTAGAGGGCAGACTGAGGAGCAAGAGGTGGGAAATGTAGGGGCAAATTTGAACTCAATGGAAGGAAAAACGTAATAGTTATATAAAAATAAAATAGGTTGTCTTGGAAGAGAGTGAGTTTTCTTTCTCAGGAGGGAGATTTTCAAACAGAACTCAGGTAGAAGATGTTTTGTTGTTGTTGTTTAAAATAGGTTTTGTTGCTATTTATTATTTTAATGTCAGTTATTTCCCATATATCTCTTTCATGTATTAAATCTTGCCCCACACTGAATCCTTCCCTTGAATAAATAAAAACATTTAAGCAAAAACAACCCATGTGGGGACTGTGTCTGGCAGGATATGCAATATTCCATACCCATCAACCCCTTAATTGAAAGGAAGGAGCTACATGTCCTGGTCTCATTTGGTCTCATCTGGTCTCATCATAGTGACTCAGAGCTTGGCTTCCTCTTGGTATTCTTTTTTTTTTTGCTATTATTGCAGTTGATGTGTATACTGTTCTCAGGGTTCTGATTACATTAGTCTGTATCTGTTCAGGTAAATCTCCTCCCCATCATAGTTTCTGATGGCATAGTAAAATTCCATTACATTCGTGTTCCACAATTGGTTTAGTTGTTCCTCAGTCAAAAGGGATCCATTTGATTTCCAATGTCTTGCTACTGTAAGTGGAATTATGCCCAAGAGTGGGATTGATGGGTATATAGATAGGATCTAGAATCAGGAAATCCTTTGAATCCTGACTTAAAAATTTACCAAGCTGTGTGACCCTGGGCAAGTCACTCAATCTCTCTCTGCCTCGGTTTCCTTATCTGTAAAATAAGGGTAATAATTGTACTTGCATTTCAGATTGTTATAAGGACAAAATGAGATTATACTTGTAAAATGCTTTGCAAACTGTAAAGTACTATGTAAATACTAGCTATTATTATATGTATATAGCATTAGTGACTTCAACTTCCTCTCTAATGCTATGTTTTTGTCAGGGGTGTTTTAAGGGACACATTGGACTAGATGACTTACAAGAATTCCTCTAAGTCTAAGATTCTTTGATTTCATAGCTGAGTTAATTGAATACACATATGTGCTCAGTGTTCATTGACTGGGTTGAGATGCAGAACAGATGTGCCTAGGAATCTCTACCACTCTCCAGTAGTCCAAGTTGCCCTGGCCTATTTAGGACTAGCAAGATGCTCTCTTGATGCTGAGAACTGAGATGATTTGATGGTAGAGAAAGGTTCTGGATATGTGGAAGGAATTTTGAGAATGAGTGACTCAGCAAGTTTAAAAAACAACTGAGTGAGCAAAACGAAGACAGTGATTGTAGTATGATGTGTGTGTGTGTGTGTGTGTGTGTGTGTGTGTGTGTGTGTGTGTGTGTGTGTGTGAAGAAGAGTGGATCTGGAAATGAAAGTAAAAATAAGAATAAGGGTATAACTGGGAATTGGAATCCCAACAATTTATGTGTGAGCTTTGATTTTTCCAGAGTATGGAGAAAGTCTTTACTAGTTTAAGGATGGAGACTTCCATGCACCATGTTTGCACTGAGTCTTGAAATGCATGCATTATTGGCCCCAATGGCCTCTCATATACTGATACTAACTTGGAGGACTCCTAAGGAGAAAGCATACTAAGAATTTTCTCTTTATGAGTGGCACGTTTCTGAACCCTTTGTCATCTCTTAGTCTAAGAGGCAAACAAAGGCAGACCTAGAGCCTGGGAGCTGAGATGATATCAGTTACTCTTGACTGCTCTGACTGTCAATGAGTATGTACAAGCAGGTGCATGGCAGGTGATTGTTAACAGTGACTCCATCTTTTGTGATGAATGGGATAGTGACCTGTTTCTGAGGGGTCAAAGAAACCCCCCACCTTCCATTGTAAATACAAAGCCATCTTATATAGTGGATAAATGAGTACAAACTCACCTAGCCCACTGTATTTAGTAGGGTCTGGACAAATTCATGCTTCATAAGCCATTCAGTCATCTATGTGGTACCATTTTGCCCTCTGTCCTACTGCTTCATGGTACCTTCATTGCTCCACCCCCTGCCCCCCTTCTATCTCCTACATGATACTTTTTGTTCTAGGCTTAGTAACCAAATGAATAATTAAACTGTTGATCCTGGAAAGGTGGAAGGGAGTGTGTGTCAGTAAACTGCCCTATGTATCAACTTACCAGTCTTGTGACTCCCCATAACCAAATTCTTTTCCCCAGTCATTACTCCCCTATAGTCACAAACTCCTTTTATTAATAATTATATTTACTGAAGGCAGGAACTGTCTCAATTTTGTATTTTCATTTCTAGTGCTTAGCACTAGTATGTGGCATATAGGAGTACTTTTAAAATGTGTTTCCATCGATTCATTCAAAAGCAAAACTTCTCCATGAAAAATGCTTTCTAGCTGGTCAGATTTTGGGTAGAGGAGTTGCACTTTTCTCTCAATCAGACTCTGCTCAATGTTGCTTAGAGAACCAAAGACTAGCATGAACATAACTGTCTTTAGCATTTGAAGGACTATCTTGCAGAAAAAGTATTGTGTATTTATTCCACTTGGCTCCAGAAGGCAGAACTAGGAGCCTTAGGACCATATTGGAGGAGGGAACTTTGGCTGCTAGAAAAGGAAAATGTCTTAACAATTAAATCTGTCTGTAGTGTGATCAGTTGCCTTTGGAAGTAGTGATTTTCTCATCATTGGAAGTAAGCAAGAGGAGGCCGGATGATCATATTTCATAAAGCCCTTTTCTGTTTGGGTAAGATTTCGAGTGGATGGCCTCTGAGAACACTTAGAACTTAGAAACTCTGAAACAGGGAAGGAGAGGTAAGGGGCCAAGTAAAGGAAATGGGTGAGCAGGAAGCCCTATTGACTTATCCCCTCTGGCAGACTGGCTCCCTCCCAAGGTCTTGAGGTTCAAGGCTTTCAGTCTTGACCCCTCTTCCAGGCCAGCTGCTGGCTTGATCCCTACGCCTGAGCTAATTAGCTTGAGTACTGGAGTCCAGGAACAATTTAGGGAGAGATGGAGAATGAGATCCTTGAAAAGAGGATCTCAGTGGACAGCTTTTGTCAAGTCCCTGTCCATAATAATATTCACTGATGACTCTGTGCTGTTGTTGAAAGCTGAATGAGAGATATCTAGGGATTCATAGGGAAATAATTGATCTCCAGAGAGACCCAAGCTTCTTCCTAGCCTGAGAGACCTGCCTCTTCTCTTTCTGAACCCCAACTGGAAGTGAGGTGTGATTAGTTGGAATCCTCTTCCTTCAGATTCCCTCCTGGAACCTTCAGGTTTTTTTCTTCTTCCACTTCTCCCACTCTCTCTCTGCATCTGATTTCTGTAAGAAATGACTCCTTGTACAAATTGGATTTCTCCTCTCTTACACTTAGGTTTGTACATGGTGGTGTGTTCTCAAGATGATATTCAGATCTCTGAGACACTGGAGAGGAAAATGGGGCAAAACTGCCCTGAATATCTCAGTTTACTCAGCTGTGAAATAGACACAGTGATCCATTTTCCTGAAGCTTTTGGGGAACAGTTTAAGGACATGGAGAGTGAGTTTCAGCAGAGACAGAGGAAAAACTTGGTTGATTTTCTTTAATTTTTCTTGTCTATCATCAATACTACTGATAGTAGCTAGCTGAATACTCCGTGGGTGAGCCTAGAGGCACCATGTTATCTTTAGAGTTGTGCATATATCTATGTATCAGAATTATGTATCCACACACATGTAACAGGCATGTGTGAATATATCTATGTATAGCTGTGCATATTCATATTATGAGTATAAGCATGGATTTATATAGGTGTATGAATGCATGGATATATGTGAGCATATTTATATGTGAATTTGCATTTGAATGTGTGTGTAAGCATGAATTTGCATGAATGCATGTTTTGTACCCTCTACAAAAGTCTTACTTTACTGAATAATTGTGACAGGGAGCTGACTCTGAGTTCCTGAAGACTGTGTCATCAATGTACAATTTCTAACAGGTTCTATCATGTTGGAAAGACTTCACGAATGGCTCCATCTACAAACAGAATCAGCTTTATGAGAAGAGTCTAGTCAAATATGGAAAGATTGACCATTTGGTGAGGGCTAATTTGGTCACGGCAAACCATGAAACAAAGAAAAATACAGAATGGTCCTTAGTTCAAAAAACCCTCTTTTATTTCTCCCATAATGGGGGGCAGAAGAGTGGAAAGTAGAGCACAGGATGTTAAGTTTAAAACATTGTTTTAAGATTATTTATGACCTTTAACTTGGTTGAGGGAATTTCTAAGGTTTGATTTGAATTATTTGAGTTTCAATGTTTTCATTGAAAGTGAAACCAGGAGGAAGAAAGGCTATAAATTAAAATGGAAGGATGGCTCTTAAGTTCTCTTTGGAAAGGCAAATTAGTTAATTAGTTGTGTTTCTTTCCCTATATGCCCAAAGGCAACCATAAAAAGTTTTTAGGACATTTCATAATCTTAGATATGGTACTCGTGATAACTATTTGCAATGACCATGAAAATGATGGTAGCTTAGTCATCACCATGTTATATAAGGTGAAGAGAAAGATATATTCTCTAAAGACACTCTTGATACTTGATAATACTCTCTAAATTAAAGCAATGTGTATTTTGATATTTGATGACTTCAATACAAATGTTGAAAGAGAAAAGGATGGTGAGAAATACACTAGAAACTATGGATCAGAAAAAGAAACAAGAGAAACCAAAGACTTGTAGTCTCCATGGAAGTCTCATCCTTGTATGTCATGAATGCTTTTCTTTGAGCAGAAAATCCTTAGGCACTGGACATCAGGCACCAAGTAACACAAAAATCATAATAGCCACAAAAGAGGAATAATTCATTATTGACATAAAAGTTCTTCCTAAATCATCTGTATTATATTCAGACCACCAACTTGTTTGAGCAAAGATCAAAGTTAATACAAGTTAAGAAAAGAACCAAATTGAGAAAAAACATCCTATGTAGTTGAAACAACTGATTCCTGATCTATTAAAAAATTTTTTTTGATTATGAAAAATTGATAATTGTCAGGAGAAAAGACATAGACACAATCTCTGATTTCATATGGAAATTTAATGAATATAAATCAATTGCCACAAGAATGGAGGAAACCAAGGGGAAAATTGAAGTTGAAGATAAATGTCCTAAAAATGGTGGTGAGGCCCTTCCAGATGCTCCTATTTGCAGGAACTGGTTACATCAACCCTTGTAATATAATAGTCTCTTGAAAGAAACCCCTCAAGTAAATTTGGCCTAACCATCCATTCAGGAAAAACTAAGTAGGTTTTGGATGTCTGTTGCTTAGATTGTGCATTCAGTTAGGTAGCTAACCTATAAAGCCTGCTGAGAAACAAAAACCCAGTTTATCATATTTAACAGCAATAATCTTTTGGTGGAGTGCTATGCTTGTGAGTGGTAGGATACTACTACAGTCTCTGAGGAGTCAAAAGTGAGTATTGTACAGAAGACAATGAAGGGGCACATGGCAAATTTGAGCTGGTTATGTTAAACAAAGAAGCCACTTGGAAGAGCTAGAATAAAGGATGTCACCAGGAAAGTATCTGAGTGAAAAAGAAAGTGGGCATGTCATGATGTGAGAGGGAGAGATAACAGACCACTCCCCCTGCCACCCTTGAAATGCCAAGGGAAAGCAAGGAAGGACTTCTGCACATTGGGCGGACCTTCTATAGGGAACTTATGAAAGGGCAGTGACAAGAGTTGCATAGAAAGGGCTGGTACAGATGTATTAATGTCTAAACTCTTGGATGAAACATTTGAATCAATGAGCTTAAAGGTACTTAGTCCAATACCTTTGTATGTTTAATACATGCATCATGGTGTGTGTGTGTGTGTGTGTGTGTGTGTGTGTGTGTGTGTGTGTGTGTATTAAAGGGTCTGGCAAGAAACACTACTGCATTCTGAAAAGTCAGGCTAAAATGACAAGGAAATTCTTCAATTTTTGGCACGTCTTTCTCTGGAGTGGTGGATAGTTTTCAATAAGTTCATTCAAAGGTGAAGAGATTTGAGAGATAAGAGGGAATGATGCACAGAGGGAAGGGCCTGTGGGCTTGTGCAGGAGGATGTTAGAGTTTGACTGGTTCTTTCTTGCTTGATTGTATGAGATCCCTCCCTCCCTATGAGACTCTCCTACTGTACCCCACCCCACTGGTAAAACTACTGAGCTGAAGGAAGGATGAGGTGGGGAAATGGCAAGAGGAGGCAGACATGGGCGGTGCATGGCTGAGGTGAGGAGAGCCAGTGTCTGCAGACAGATCCAAAAGTCAACACAGGAAATGACTATTTGTTGTGTACAAAGCCTTCAGCAGGACAGGGAAAATAACCTTCTGTAAATCCAAGGCCTTTGGGAAGCAAGGGGAGGAGAGCTAAGCCCACACCATCTGATGTTTATAGCTTGTCCATTGGATGAGAGCAGCATTTGTCCAGGTAGCCAGTTTGGGGTTTATTCCATGTGGGTGCACTCTGCCAATAGTCTAAGAGAGTGCTGGAAAGTCAATCTGAGTACTGAGGGGATATAAGCTCAACTGATAATTATATTCTTCCCTCTGAGGAGAGGGAGAGAGAAGGATTGAGAGCAGTGTCATTTACTGTACAAAATAGACTTAGTATGTGTACGTGTGAAAGAAGGGTCTGGGAACAGAAATGACCCCCTTTAGCTGACTGATTCTTCACAGTTCAGATGCGCCTCAGTGCCTCCCTGTGCTGCAATTTCCCCCAGCCATAAGATACTTCTTCATGTAGTTTGAGACCACATGGAATAAAGTATCATAAGGTCACAGAACTGGAAGCAGCTAGAGTTT
Source organism: Monodelphis domestica (assembly GCF_027887165.1). Lineage (NCBI taxonomy): Eukaryota > Metazoa > Chordata > Mammalia > Didelphimorphia > Didelphidae > Monodelphis > Monodelphis domestica. The sequence continues at coordinate 205,235,259 of NC_077231.1, read as the reverse complement.
ATTTAGACCAATGCCTTCATCTCCACATGAAGAAAGTGAGGTGAACCCAGAGACATTTCTTCATGTTACTCAGATTGTAAATATCAAAGCTGGAATTTGAACCCTGATCCCCTGACTCAAAAGTCAGACCTCTTTCTTTCAGCTGTTCCATGTGGTGACAATAATCAGCTACATCTCTGTCTTTGCTCTGGTTTCTCCTTTTGTAACAGGACAAGTGATATAGAATCTCTTGGGATGCTTTTCATTAGGGAATAAGAATGAAGCTCATCTCTCCACAGGGCATTGTAAAAGGTGATTGACTAGGGACCTGACATCAGCATGATAGTCACTTCAATGAGATCACAGATCTTTGAGACTGATGTCAGCAAAAACAACTTCTTAACAATTAGAATTGTCCAGGAAGTGGAATGGGATGCCTGGTGAAGGGTTCTCTTTCACTGAAAGTCTTCAGACAGAAGCTGGATGATGTCTGCTCATCAAGAGTGTCATAGAAGGTGAAAAAAGTATCACAGAAGGAATGCCTTTCAGGTTTGGACTAAATGGTTGCTGAAGTCCTTTCTGAATTTCTAAATTTCTAAATTCTGGGATTCTGTTATCAACAGCTGGAAATTTTTTAGCGGTTATCTAATCTCCTCCTTTTACAAATGAGCAAACTGAGACCTAATGAGGCTAAAGAACTTGTTTAAGTTCCCATAGATCATAAGCAGCAGTCAGAAAATGAATTCAAGTTCTGAATCTTAAGTTCTATACTTTTGCTACTGCATCATTCAACACTTTTAAGTATCTATTCTTTCACAAACCCTTCATGACCTAGTAAATGGTTTCCCAAGTTGCTGTCCTCAAATTTGTAACTTGGTCATCATTATTATAGTGATGATCCTCTCCAAATTTAGTAGTCAGGCCTTGGACCACTGTGTATGTATGACTCAGGATTTGAGTGTTTCTGATTTAGTTGGGATTTTGGTTTTTCTTTCGATGAACTTTTGATTTCATTAGCATAGAGAGTACCTGCAGGGAAACTTTTCACCAATACTGATGAGTGACTTGTTTGCAATGTATATTCTTAGAGAATTATTCAAGGGTGCCAAGAGATTAAGTGACTGAGTTCTCATAGCTAGTACATATCAGAGGAACGATTCAAACCCCAGTCTGCCTGAATCCAAGACTAAACCCGTTTATTATGCTTCAGTTCTTCTTTTCCAGATTGTTAGGAGCATAGAGGGGATATTAGACATCACTTTAAAATGGAATCTACCAAGAAGTCTGTGGATGGATTTCAGGAATTCCATAAAACCGGATGGGAAAAATGCAACTCTAATTTCACAGCTTCTAACTGATAATTAACATTTCCTTCAGTTATTCAGAAACATGACTCTTCAAAGGGGTCCACAGGCTTTACCAGGTAACCAAAGGGGTCCATGACACAAAAAGTTTAAGAACCAACTTTTCTAGTCCAATATTCTTTTCTAGGTAGAGTCTTGGAGGTTAGATAACCTTGCCCAGGGCTAGTAAGTGTCTTGGGTGGGATTGGAGCCTACATGTTCCTGACTCTAAGTCTGGCATTCTAAGTCTTCACTACATGGTGTAAGAGGGAGAAAAGACAGGTAGTAGCTTTTTCAAAAGTTTAGTACATGACTTTGCAGAAGAAGGGCTGGCATATGCATGGAACTAAAAGAGAGATTCCAGAGTGTGAGGAAGATATAAAAGAAAACTCACACACTTCCGGGTAATCATGGCTGCAATCTAGACGCTGCACGCTTCCTCTCCCCAGCACCGAACGAAATAGACTACATCAAAGGAGCATAAAATCACCTTTGGAGGAACAGAAGGACTCCCCAGTACCCCACAGAGGCAAAGGTACGTGGGGCTTGAACATTTCCACACTAAAATAAGAAGGAAAAGCTTGCACAGAAAAGTGAACTGAGCCGCCCTTCCCCCACCCCACCTCCCCCACTAAACCAGAGTGAGCTACCTGAGCGCTCACTGGGACAGCGAGTGAGTGGGGAGTGTCTCTGTCTGGGGGGGCACTCCAGGGTCCTTGGGATCTAGGGACTGCCAGGAAAAAACGTCTCAGGGCGCTTTCACTGGAGAATCCAGCGGACCTGGACTTGGGGCGGGCTGCGCTGAACAACGCGCGCTGATTATCTGGGCGGAGCTGAATACCTGGGCTCAGAGGCTGGGAAGAACTAGTCTGAAGCAACCTAAATTCACAGAAAAACCGCTCTTATAACCCAGACCCCAGACCAAAAAGGAAAGGGAAATAAAACCACCAAAGGGATGGCTCACATGGCCCAAAATCAAGCCTCCAGGAAGAAAGGGAAAAAAGTGACTATTGAAAACTTTTATGGTGGAAGTACCCAAGGAAAAGAGGAGAATGAGGAGGAAATCCAAAAAAATTCAGAACACGCCTCCCAAAATGGAAACTATCAACAAGCTCTGGAAGATCTCAAACTGGAACTTATCCAAAAGATGGAAACCTTCTGGAAAGAAAAATGGGAGAAAGAGATCAGCTGTCTGACAGATAAGACTGCTCAATTGGAAAAAGAACTCGAAGCATCCAATAGAAGGGCAGACAAGGCTGAAAAGCAAATCCAGTCCCTAATGACCAGAATTAAGCACCTCGAAGAAAGTGAGATGATAAAACAGCAAGAATCAATAAAGCAAACCCAAATAATTAATGAATTGGAAGAAAACAGAAAATATCTCACTGAGAAGGTCACGGACCTGGAGAACAGAGGAAGACGAGAAAATCTCCGTATCATCGGTCTCCCAGAAAAACCAGAGGTAAACAACAAATTGGATATTATTCTAGAAGAGATTATAAAAGAAAATTGCCCCCACATTCTGGAGCAAGGGGGCAAAATAGAAATAGAAAGGATTCATAGAACACCTTCTATACTAAATCCCCAAAAGACAACGCCTAGGAATGTAATTGCCAAATTCAAGAGCTTCCAAGTAAAGGAGAAAATCCTACAAGAAGCCAAGAAGAAGAGCTTCAGATATAAGGGGGCTCCCATAAGGATCACACACGACTTAGCGGCTAATACACTAAGAGACCGCAAAGCATGGAACACGATATTTAGAAAGGCAAGAGAGCTGGGTCTCCAACCAAGAATCAACTACCCAGCAAAACTGACTATATACTTCCAGGGGAAAGTATGGGCATTCAACAAAATAGAAGATTTCCAAGCATTTGCTAAGAAAAGACCAGAGCTCTGTGGAAAGTTCGATATCCAAGCACAGAAAGCAAGAGAAACATGAAAAGGTAAATATGAAAGAAAGGGAAAAGGAGATAAATCTTATCTTTCTCTTTAAGTCAAACTCTCTTCTATAAGGACTACATTTACATCTAATTATATATATTAATATGTGGGGAAAATGTTTTGTGGAACTCTTATAAATTGTATCATCATAAGAGTAGTTAGAAGAAACATGCATAGGGAAAGATTGGGGAATTAAGAAGATTTGGGGAAAGTTGGGGCAAAAAAAGGAAAAGGGAGGGGGGAACCGTGATAATACTAAGATTAACTTCAAGAAATAGGGGGGGAATCAATAGAATAAACTTTCCCATATAAAGATACACATGGGAAGGGGAGGGGAAGAACTCTCATATGAGAAGGAGAGGAAGAGAGCGTGAAGTGGAATTACTTAAACCTTACTCTCAGTGAAATCAAATCTGAGAGGGAAGAACATCTAGATCCAGTGGGATCCTGAATTCTATCTTATCCATTAGGGCAAGAAAGAAAGGAAAATTAAGGAGGGGGAGGGAGTACAAAAAGGGAGGGAAGGAGAGGGGGGAGGGGAAGGGAGCATAAAAAGGGAGGGGCTAGAAAGGGAAGCATCTCAAGGGAGGGGACTAGGGGGACTGACCTAAAGTAAATCACTGGTTCAAAAGGAGAAAGCTAAAGAAGAAAGGTCAGAACTAGGGGAAGACATCAAAATGCCAGCGAATCCACAAATAACAATCATAACTTTGAACGTGAATGGGATGAACTCACCCATAAAACGCAGACAAATAGCAGATTGGATTAGAACCCAAAACCCTACCATATGTTGTCTTCAAGAAACACATATGAGACGGGTTGACACTCACAAGGTTAGAATTAAAGGTTGGAGTAAGACCTTTTGGGCCTCAACCGATAGAAAGAAGGCAGGAGTTGCAATCATGATATCTGACAAAGCCAAAGTACAAATAGACCTGATCAAAAGGGACAGGGAAGGTAAATATATTCTGCTAAAAGGAAATATAGACAATGAGGAAATATCACTAATCAACATGTATGCACCAAATGGTATAGCATCCAAATTTTTAATAGAGAAACTAGGAGAATTGAAGGAGGAATTAGACAGTAAAACCATATTAGTGGGAGACTTGAACCAACCACTATCAAATTTAGATAAATCAAATCAAAAAATAAATAAGAAAGAGGTAAAAGAGGTGAATGAAATCTTAGAAAAATTAGAATTAATAGACATATGGAGAAAAATAAATAGGGACAAAAAAGAATACACCTTCTTTTCAGCACCACATGGCACATTCACAAAAATAGATCATACACTAGGTCATAGAAACATGGCACTTAAATGCAGAAAAGCAGAAATATTAACTGCAGCCTTTTCAGATCACAAGGCAATTAAAATATTGATCGGCAAGGGTACATGGAGACCCAAATCAAAAATTAATTGGAAATTAAATAACATGATACTCCAAAATCGGATAGTTAGAGAAGAAATCATAGAAACAATTAACAATTTCGTTGAAGAAAATGACAATGGCGAAACATCCTTTCAAACCTTATGGGATGCAGCCAAGGCAGTACTTAGAGGAAAATTCATATCCCTGAGTGCATATATTAACAAATTAGGGAGGACAGAGACCAAGGAATTGGAAATGCAAATAAAAAAACTTGAGAATGAACAAATTAAAAACCCCCAGAAGAAAACCATACTAGAGATCCTAAAAATTAAGGGAGAAATTAATAAAATAGAAAGTGACAGAACTATTGAGCTAATAAACAAGACTAGAAGCTGGTACTTTGAAAAAACAGACAAAATAGACAAAGTACTGGTTAATTTAATTAAAAAAAGGAAAGAAGAAAGGCAAATTAATAGCATCAAGGATGAAAAGGGGGATCTCACCTCAAATGAAGAGGAAATTAAGGCAATCATTAAAAACTACTTTGCCCAACTATATGGCAATAAATATACCAACCTAGGTGATATGGATGAATATTTACAAAAATATAAATTGCCTAGACTAACAGAAGAAGAAATAGTTTTCTTAAATAATCCCATATCAGAAATTGAAATCCATCAAGCCATCAAAGAACTGCCTAAGAAAAAATCCCCAGGGCCTGATGGATTCACCAGTGAATTCTATCAAACATTCAGAGAACAGTTAACCCCAATATTATACAAACTATTTGACATAATAAGCAAAGAGGGAGTCCTACCAAACTCCTTTTATGACACAAGCATGGTACTAATTCCAAAGCCAGGCAGGCCAAAAATGGAGAAAGAAAACTATAGGCCAATCTCCCTAATGAATATAGATGCAAAAATCTTAAATAGGATACTAGCAAAAAGACTCCAGCAAGTGATTAGAAGGGTCATCCACCATGATCAAGTAGGATTCATACCAGGGATGCAGGGCTGGTTCAACATTAGGAAAACTATCCACATAATTGACCACATCAACAAGCAAACCAACAAGAATCACATGATTATCTCAATAGATGCAGAAAAAGCCTTTGATAAAATACAACACCCATTCCTACTAAAAACACTAGAAAGCATAGGAATAGAAGGGTCATTCCTAAAAATAATAAACAGTATATATCTAAAACCATCAGCTAATATCATCTGCAATGGGGATAAACTAAATCCATTCCCATTAAGATCAGGAGTGAAACAAGGATGCCCATTATCACCTCTATTATTTGACATTGTATTAGAAACACTAGCAGTAGCAATTAGAGAAGAAAAAGAAATTGAAGGCATCAAAATAGGCAAGGAGGAGACCAAATTATTACTCTTTGCAGATGACATGATGGTCTACTTAAAGAATCCTAGAGACTCAACCAAAAAGCTAATTGAAATAATCAACAACTTTAGCAAAGTTGCAGGATACAAAATAAACCCACATAAGTCATCAGCATTTCTATATAATTCCAACCCATCTCAGCAGCAAGAACTAGAAAGAGAAATCCCATTCAAAATTACCCAAGACAAAATAAAATACTTAGGAATCTATCTCCCGAGACAAACACAGGATCTATATGAACACAACTACAAAACACTTTCCACACAACTAAAACTAGACTTGAACAATTGGAAGAACATTAACTGCTCATGGGTAGGACGAGCCAATATAATAAAAATGACCATCCTACCCAAACTCATCTATCTATTTAGTGCCATACCCATGGAACTTCCAAAAATTTTTTTTACTGATTTAGAAAAAAACATAACAAAGTTCATTTGGAAGAACAAAAGATCAAGGATATCCAGGGAATTAATGAAAAAAAACACAAAGGAAGGGGGTCTTGCAGTCCCAGATCTCAGACTATATTATAAAGCAGCGGTCATCAAAACAATTTGGTACTGGCTAAGAGACAGAAAGGAGGATCAGTGGAATAGACTGGGGGCAAGCAACCTCAGCAAGACAGTATATGACAAACCCAAAGATCCCAGCTTTTGGGACAAAAATCCACTATTTCATAAAAACTGTTGGGAAAATTGGAGGACAGTGTGGGAAAGATTAGGCTTAGATCAACACCTCACACCCTACACCAAGATAAATTCAAAATGGATGAATGACTTGAACATAAAGAAGGAAACTATAAGAAAATTAGGCGAAGACAGAATAGTATACATGTCAGACCTTTGGGAAGGGAAATACTTCAAAACCAAGCAAGAATTAGAAAGAATTACAAAATGCAAAATAAATAATCTGGATTACATCAAATTAAAAAGTTTTTGTACAAACAAAACCAATGTAACCAAAATCAGAAGGGTAGCAACAAATTGGGAAACAATCTTCATAAAAACCTCTGACAAGGGTTTAATTACTAAAATTTATAAAGAACTAAATCAATTGTACAAAAAATCAAGCCATTCTCCAATTGACAAATGGGCAAGGGACATGAACAGGCAATTCTCAGCCAAAGAAATCAAAACTATTAATAAGCACATGAAAAAGTGCTCTACATCTCTTATAATCAGAGAGATGCAAATCAAAACAACTCTGAGGTATCATCTCACACCTAGCAGATTGGCTAACATGACAGCTATGCAAAGTAATGAATGCTGGAGGGGATGTGGCAAAGTGGGGACATTAATTCATTGCTGGTGGAGTTGTGAATTGATCCAACCATTCTGGAGGGCAATTTGGAACTATGTCCAAAGGGCGATAAAAGACTGTCTGCCCTTTGATCCAGCCATAGCACTGCTGGGCTTGTACCCCAAAGAGATAATGGACAAAAAGACTTGTACAAAAATATTCATAGCTGCGCTCTTTGTGGTGGCCAAAAATTGGAAAATGAGGGGATGCCCTTCAATTGGGGAATGGCTGAACAAATTGTGGTATATGTTGGTGATGGAATACTATTGTGCTAAAAGGAATAATAAAGTGGAGAAGTTCCATGGAGACTGGAACAACCTCCAGGAAGTAATGCAGAGCGAGAGGAGCAGAACCAGGAAAACATTGTACACAGAGACTGATACATTGTGGTACAATCGAAGGTGATGGACTTCTCCATTAGTATCAATGCAATCCCTGAACAATCTGCAGGGATCTAAAAAAAAATACTACCCACAAGCAGAGGATAAACTGTGGGAGTAAAAACACCGCTGAAAAGCAACTGCTTGACTACAGGGTTGGAGGAGATAAGACTGAGGAGAGACTCTAAATGAACACTATAATGCAAACTCCAACAACAGGGAAATGGGTTCGAGTCAAGAACACATGTGATAACCAGTGGAATCATGCGTCGGCTATGGGAGAGGGAAAGGCGGGGGGGGGGGGAGGGGAGGGGAGGAAAAGAAAACGATCTTTGTTTCCAGTGAATAATGTATGAAAACGACCAAATAAAATAATATTAAAATTAAAAAAAAAAAAGAAAGAAAACTCACAGAAACAGTTGACGGGGGGTGTTCCTGTCTCTTCAAGGTTTTGAAGAGATCATGTCCTGCCATTGATCTGACCAAGAAAAAGGTTACCTGGCTTTCTTTGGAAGCTCTTGGTTCCTGTTTTCTGTGATTCAGCCACCCAGCCATCAGGTCATCAAGTGAGATATCCTGTCCCCCTTGTCTTCAGTGTAGTCATCAATTTAGTTCCTGAGATCCAGTGCCATAAGGAATTTTGTACCACCTAAGAAGAAGCCCAGAGACCTGTCTGTGAGAGTGAGGCCACAGACATTTTGGCTCAGGCCCAAGAGGGTGAATTCCTCAGTTACTTCCCTATCTGCTACTGATGAACTATAACTCTTCAAATATTTAATTTGAGGACCAGTTAGACCAGGAAGCTAGATAGAGGTTTTTAAAAACCATCAGAGAATATAATTGAGGCAGCATCAAGAACAAGAAGAAGGCTCTGTGAGGGGTCTGTAGATTCTGGGAGGAGAGTTAGAGGGAAAAAATTAGGGTCACCTATTTCATGGATGGTCCTCCATCCCTTCCTGAGTTAAAGAAAGGGGAATAAACCAATTTACTGTTTTAAAATCATCAAGAAGCATTCAGATTGTATCTACCATCTGGGTCTACAGCCTGTTACCATCTAAAACCAGGTTCAGCACTGGTCCAAACCTTTTATAACAAATAATTTACCAATATTTCAGTAGCCCCTCCTCATATTCTTTACCAAGAATTTTCACATTTATTTATTTAAATCTATAACATTCAATTCTTTAATTACATTAGAAATTTATTAAAATTTATTCTTAGGATATATTTTTATGAAAATATTGAAAAGAGCCTAACAGCATATTTTATCCAGGTTAAATGATTTCCCTAAAGTCATTCAACTAGTTAGTAGCTGAGTTAGTAATGGACTTGGAGTGGAAACACTCCAAACCCAGTGCTTTTCCTGCTATGCCAAATTCTCAGAGCTTACCTTCTGGATGTGTTGCTGCTGAGTTCCAAGGTCACCTTCAGGCCATGGAGAGGCATCAAAGGACTCTAGCCCATTTGAAAGTTTTGTGATGAGTTTACTTTTTTTCTACATTCAAAGGCACTTTACTGTTTATCATTTTATCTTTACTGAGAAGTCGTAAGGATAAGCGTCACTATCTCCACTCGACAGATGATGAATTTGAAACAGAAGAAACAGATCCACTTGTTCAAGGCCATCTAGTGAGCTGGCCTGGTATGGAAAGGCCCATTGCTCTTTCCTTATATGATTGCCACTTCTCTGGGGGCCCCTTTCCACCCAAGAAGTCTGTGCTCCTCTTATTATATCAGTCTCCTCTGCATGCTAAATTGCCTATTATATTTTAAGCCATTTTTACTGCTTTTGAAGTTCAAAGCCATAATCTACCCATAGGGAGATGAGTTTGTAGTCTCTCTTACAAGATCATGGCTTGGGTTGCTTGATGGATTCCTCAAGCTTGATCTTACTTCATGACTATAAACATCAGTATCTTCTCTCTGACTGCGTCATCCATTTCCTTAGTGAAAGACACTCAAAAGACACAGAGGAATCAGGAACTGCAGTGTGTAAGAATGGGCTTGCCTCTTTTGATAGAAGAACATGTGAAGCCCCCAAGTCTCTTAATGCATGTGGATTGAGAAGCTGCCAAATACAACTGCAAAGCCTTAAATTTTGATATTGGTGGAAAGAAGAAATTTTGGTGAGGAGATGAAATATGGACTGGATGAAGGAAAACTTTTATTTCCCTAGGAAAAGAGAGATAATTTGGCTTCCTTAGTCCATCATTTCTGATTTTTCAAAGAGCAAACGTTTCTCAAGAAATGGGTAGATCAAAGGAAAATCATTTACAATCTTTGCTTTAGAAACATGGATATAACCAACCCTGGCCATTGAGATGGTATACAGCTGTGCATTACTAAAGTGGACCAGAAGATTAAAAGTTCATGCCACTCTCTCTAAGTCAGCCTTACAGAGAAGTCTCACTTCCTGAAGCTGTAAAATGAGGGAGTTGGACTTGACACAATTTCAATTCAGTTCAATAAACATTTATTAAATTCCCCCCTTCCATTATTTTTCTTTACTGAGTGAGGAGCGTTGGTGAAGGTTGTAAGATAAAAAGATTAGGGGTCAATCCTCATTCTCACTGTCACAGAATCATTGGATGTTAGAACTAGAAGGACATGATGATCTTCCAGATCATCTCAACTTATTTACCTGTTGTGACAGCTAAGGTTGAGGGAGATCACAGGACATAGAATCATAGAGCTAGAGCTAGAAGGGACCTCAGAGGCCATCTAATTCAACTCTCTCATTTTATAGATAAAGAAAATAAGGTCAAGGGAGGGGTAAATGACTTGCCCAAGGTCATACAGGTTATGTCAATGAATGGCAACATCAAATCCTAGGTCCTCTGACTATAGATTCCCTAAACCCCATTGTTTAAGGTCATTTTATGATTGGTGATAGAGCCAAGGCTAGAAACAAAGTACCCAAAATGCTCATCACCACTGCCAGCATCAGAAGTACCAGCAGAAGAAAATGATAGAAAAATTAGGTTATTATGTTTTCAGTGTCACAAGGCAAAAAGATTATGGCTCAGAAAGGTTGAGTGTGGTGTCCTTCGACACAAAGCAGTTCACCAGCAAAAGTGGGGTTCCAGCTCTTTTCTCTTGACATTTAGACAAGGGTTGGTCTGCATGATTGCTTTGGTGTTATTGAATCACTCTCAGCTCTAGTTCCTGGAAGTCCTCCAGAAGTGCCCTTATATGTGGATCTTGTTCTTAAAATAGGAAAAGGATAAACTCATCTAAAAAGGATAGAAAGACTTGTGAAGAGAACTGGGCATAATTACAAGTCACCCTGGCTTCACTAGTTCACACAGGCAGATGGTGGATAGAGCTGAAACCAACCAATTCACAATGACCAAATTAGCACCCATCTGTTGAATTCTGGGTGGAGGGAAAGCAAATGGGGGGGGGGGGCTATTCTCCTTTCAACCATACATAATGAACAAAAACCTGGTGCCCTTGGGATATTATCCTTTTCATCTGCCCAGGAGGACTTCAAAGATTCCATTCCTGTACACACAAGGTACCTTTCTCCAGAGATCTCAACTACTGCAGCTAGTCTCACAAAGATGTGCCAATGGGCATAAAGGCTCTGGGAAAAAGAACCTAGAAATCTCAGTGTAACCTGGTAATAAGAACATAGATTAAAGACTGGAAGGATATTACAGGCCACAGAGTCTAACCCCTTACATGTTATAGATGAGGAAAGCAATATCAAGAGCAGTTAAGTGACTTGGGCAGGGCCACACTAGCAAATAGCTGAGGCAGGCTTTGAACCTAGGTTACATCTTTCTGAGTCCAAGTACAATACTTTATTGGCTATGGTACTAATTCTTGCTATTATAGAAACTACTTTGTTTATAGAATAGATCATCTTTGCAGGTGAAAGAAGAATATCTTAGTTCTTTAAAGGGTTATTCACAGTACTCATATTTCTAGTTCTTTAATGGTTATAAAGTGCTTTCCTCTCAATCATCCTGTAAGGTAGGCAGGAGTTTTGGTATTGTTAACCCCACCTCAAATGTGAGAAAACTAAGACTTAGGATAATGATATAATGAGTCCATGATCAAATGGTTCATTAGTATTGGAGGCAGAATTCCTATTTGGGCCTCTGGATTCTATGTGTAATGCTTATTTGGCTATACTACAGATCTTATTCTTTTTCCTAGGGGTGGCTGAGGAGTTTGAAAAGGAATCTGGCTGATTTCCTAGGTGAGCTTGAGTTTGGCTTGTTCCTCGAACAAATGCCCATCAGCTGCTATTACCCTATCTTCCTTCTGAGATTACCTTCCATCTATTTGGTACCTATTTATGTGTACATTATCTCCGCTATTAGTATGTAAGCTCCTAGAGAACAGGGGCTCTTTTTACCTCTTCTTTATATCCCCAGCACCCTGCATAGTACCTGTAACAATGAGTGTTTAATACATGCTTGATCATTTATTGATTGGCAGGTCCTATTGTCTCCTCTACCTAACTGCCCCCTCCCCACCAATCCTTTCTTGTACTCTCATTTTCCCAATGGTGATTGGCATCATGGGATCATAGAACTAGATTCAGAAGGAACTTCTGAAGTAATTTATTCTATTCCCCAAATTCTAAAGATGAGGAAACTGAGGGTCAAGGAGGCTAATTGACTTACTCAGGGTTATACCTTGGTGACTCCAAAGTTGTATTATTTTATTTGAGATCTTCTTCTCAGTTAGTTCCTTAGTATACCTGGGATAATAAGCTCATATATTTAGAGCTGGAAAGGTCCTCAGAGGCCATTTAGTTCAATCCCTTCATGTTACTGATGAAGAAAATGAAGTATGTGTGGTGAGGTGTTAAATGACTTACTCAAAGTCACACATGTTGTGTGAGTGCCAAGATTTTTAGTCATGTTCACATGCTGAAGATAGCCCTGGATTAAGGCAGTCATTACTGGCCTAAATTATGAAATGCAAGATTTATTTTGATACACTACCACTTTCCTTTCAGCCCACTCACTTCTGGGTAATATTTATATCCAAAGAGAAGACAATGACTTTTTAAATTGTGACTTATTGTGAGGAATCACACAGAAGAAATGACAGAAGAGATTTTCATCATATAAATGAGTGATCATAAAACTAGGTCTGATGATAGGTAATGGATGGATAGCCAGTGTTTTACATTGCTATCTATTCAATGTCAACAAGGAAAATTCCCATGGTAGGTTGAGGGAAAGATATAGAAAAGAGTTATGCAAGATAGTCAGGTATAGATAGGCTGTGATCTCTACCCTTAAATTTTTTTTTAAATTCTTACCTTCTACCTTAGAATTAATACTATGTACTGGTTCCAAGGCAGAAGAGTGTTAAGAACTAGAACAAGAACTAGGAAGTGTCTGAGAACAGATTTGAACCTATGATTTCTCATCTCTAGGCCTGGCTATTAATCCACTGAGTTAACCCAGCTGCCACCCCCTCCCCTGTGATCTCCACTCCTTTTTTTTAAATTAAAAACTTTTAATTAAAAATTTTATTTAGAATATTTTCCCATGATTCCCTCTCTATTCCCTCCCCCCTCCCAGAGCTGGCAAGCAGTTCCTCTGGGTTATACATGTATCATTGTTCAAAACCTATTTCCATCTTACTCATATTTGCAGTAGAGTGATCTTTTTAACATCAAAACCTTAATCGCACCTCCATCGAACCACATGATTAATCACCTGTTTTTCTTCTGTGTTTCTGTTCCCACACTTTTTTCTCTGGATGTGGATAGCATTATTTCTCATAAGTTTCTCTGGATTGTCCTGGGTCATTGTTGCTAGTAGAGAAGTCCATTACATTCGATTGTGCCACAGTGTTATCAGTCTCCATGTACAATATTCTCCTGCTTCTGCTCCTTTTCCTCTGCATCAATTCTCAGAGGTCTTTCCAGTTCAAATGGAATTCCTCCAGTTCTTTATTCCTTTCAGCACAATAGTATTCCATTCACTATCAGATACCACAATTTGTCCAGCCATTCCCCAATTGATGGATACCCCCCTCCATTTTCCAATTTCTTGTCAGCACAAAGAGCATGGCTAGAAATATTTTTGTGTAAGGCTTTTTTCTTATTATTTCTTTGGGGTACAAACACAGCAGTGGTATTGTTGGATCAAAGGGCAGGCATTCTTTTAAAGCCCTTTGGGCATAATTCCAAATTGTCCTCCAGAATGATTGGACCAATTCACAACTCCACCAGCAATGTATTAGTGTCCCAATTTTGCCACATCCCCTCCAACATGTATCACTTTCTTTTGCTGTAATATTGTCCAATCTGCTTGCTAGATGTGAGGTGTTACCTGAGTGTTATTTTAATTTGCATTTCTCTAATCAGGAGGGATTTAGAACTTTTTTTTATATGCTTTGATTTCATCATGTGAAAACTGCCTATTCATGTCCTTTGACCACTTGTCGATTGGGGAATGGCTTGATTTTTTGTTAATTTGACTTAGTTCCCTATATAGTTGGGAAATTAACTTTTGTCAGAGAGTTTTGTTATAAAGATTTTTTCCCCTAGTTTGTTGTGTTCCTTCTAATTTTGGTTGCATTGGTTTTTTTGGTATGAAAACATTTAAATTTGATATAAACATAGTCATTCATTTTACATTTTATAATGTTCTCTATCTCTTGCTTGGACTTAAATTTCTTCCTTTCCCACAGATCTGACAGGTATACTATTCTATGTTCAGCTAATTTATTAATAATTTCATTGCCTATATTTAAATCACTTACCCATTTTGAATTTATCTTGGTGTATGGTGTAAGATGTTGATCTAAACTGAATTTTCCCCATACTATTTTCCATTTTTCCCCAGCAGTTTTTGTCAAATAGTGACTTCTTGTCTCAAAAGCTAGGATCTTTGAGTTTATCAAACATTAGTTTGTTCAGGTTATTTACCCCTAGTCTATTCCATTCACCCACCCTTCTATCTCTTAGTCAGTACCATATTGTTTTGATGATTATTGCTTTATAGTACAGTTTAGGATCTGGTAATGCTAGGCCCCCATCCTTCACATTTTTTCATTATTTCCCTTAATATTCTTGATCTTTTGTTCTTCCAGATGAATTTTGTTATACTTTTTTCTAATAATATAAAACGTTTTAGATAGTTTGATAGCCATGGCACTGAATAAGTAGATTAATTTGCATAGGATTATCATTTTTATTACATTAGCTCATCCTACCCATGAGCAATTAATGTTTTTCCTATTATTTAGATCTAGTTTTAATTGTGTGGTAAGTGTTTTTTACTTGTCTTCATATAATTCCTGTGTTTGTCTGGGCAGATAGATTCCTAAATATTTATATTGTCTAGAGTGATTTTAAATGGAGTTTCTCTTTCTAACTCCTGGTGCTGAGTTTTGTAGGAAATATATAGAAATACTGATGATTTATGTGGGTTTATTTTATACCCTGCAACTTTGCTAATGTTGTTAATTATTTCCACTAGTCTTTTAGTTGATTTTCTGGGATTCTTTAAGCATACCATCATATTATCTGCAGAGAGTGATAGTTTAGTTTCCTTGTTGCCTACTTTAATCCCTTCAATTTCATTTTCTTCTCTAATTGCTACTGCTAGTACAATATTAAAGTACAGAGGCAATAAAGGGCATTCTTGCTTCACTCCTGATCTTATTGGGAAGACTTCTAACTTGGCCCCATTTCAGATGATATTTGCTGATTGTTTTAAATATATACTGTTTATTATTTTGAGGAATGATCCTTCTATTTCTATGTTTTCTAGTGTTTTTAATAGGAACGGGTGTTGTATGTTGTCGAAAGCTTTTTCTGCATCTATTGAGATAATCATGTAATTTGATTATTGATATGGTTAATTATGTGGGTGGTTTTCCTAGTATTAAACTATCCTTGCATTCCTGGTGTAAATCCCACCTGATCATAGTTAATAATCCTTGTGATAACTTGCTGGAGTCTTTTTGCTTGTGTTCTATTTAAGTGATCTCCACTCTTTAAAGGAGGACCCACACCAGTGACGTCAGAGTTATTAAAATGCTGTAGTTTGCTGGAGTCACACAGTGAATTCTCTTACAAGTAACCTAGAAGCTCTCTCATCCAACATAGTAAAGGGCCATGTATAGGTGAGAATTATCCCATTTCCCAAAAAGGATAAATCCCAGAGTCAAAAGACCCAAACACTTTAAAGTTTAGAGTTTTCACCTAGTGCCAAACATTGCAAGTCAGTGACTAAAGGGTTAAAAGACATCTTTGGCCAAATAGGTAGCATACTTTCTGAGCTGTCCAAGGTCCTGGCCACTGCCTGGGCTCTCCCTGATTTCTTAAGCCTTGATCTTGTTCTTAGTGTTTCTGTCTTATACCCTGACAAGAGGCCGAATATTGTAGTGGAGAGAACACTAAATTGCAATTCATAGTATGAGAATGATTTTTTGACTAGCTGTGTGACTTTAGGCAAACAAGTCCTCTTATCTAAATGTCTATTTCCTTATCTGTAAAATGAGAGGTTTAGACTAGATCATTGCTAAATTTAATAAGACAATAACTTTAGACCTCAAAAACCTTAGAGGCTGTCTAATCCAACCATCTTTTATAAATGAGGACCAAAGTGGGTAAGTAACTTGCTCAAGGTCACAAAGGAAGTAATTAGCAGAGATAGAATTTGAATCCAGACTCCAAAAACTGTTTCTCTTCCATGTACCACACTGTCCCCTAACACTCTAAATTTTATAATGCTATGATTTTGTTACTATTTCAAACCTTGACCACTCTCACTAGTGTAATTGTGTTTCTTTTCATGTTTCTATGACCTACTGTGGAACCTGACAACTGAGCTTATAAAATCAGAGTAATGTGTGTTTGCTCACTTGTTGTTATTCAATAATTCCTGACCAATTGTGACACCACTTGAGGTTTTCTTGGCAAAGGTACTGGAGTGGTTTACTATTTCCTTCTCCAGATCATTTTATAAATGAGGAAACTAAGGCAAACAGGGTTAAGTGACTTACCCAGAGTTACAGAGCCTAGTAAGTGTCTGAGGCTAGATTTGAACTAGGGTCTTCCTGACTCCAGGCCACTGGGCCACCTAGCAGCACATGTGGTTGCTTGGTAATTTTCTATTCTTCTTGGTAGACAGACTATGGTATAATGGATAGAGCACTATCCCAAGAGTCAGGTAGTCCTAAATTTAGTTCCCAGCTTAAAATCTGGACAAGTCACCTAAAGTCTCTGAGATTCAGACAACCCTCTAAGAATACAAATTACAAATGCATTGGAATCTCCTTTGGTGGAAGGAATCCTCAATTAGGAGTTCCCACGCCCAACAAAATAACATGTTCTCAATATATTATCATTAATTTCATGGCATTCCAATCATTGTTGTTTGGCCATATTTATCTGTGTGGTGTATCTTTTATTATGTATTCTGGGATTAAAGAGTACATGTTGGATGTTTTTGGCATGGTGCTCAATAAAGGCCGTGTGAACACAATATATGCTTGATGTGATGGGGATGGTGGTAATGATGATGTGAAACTTTTAGGCTATGTAACTTCACCTGTCTTATAACAATAATTCCTCTGGTTGTCCCAGGGGAAATTGATGGGACCTAATTAATTAATGTGAGTCAAGTGTTCCAAGCTTAGAGCTTTTTAGATTAAAGGTGTGATAGGCACATGGAACATTACCATTGCATAATGTTCATGGATGACCAGGGGCCTAGTTACAACTTCTTTATCAATGGTAGATATAATCTTGATCCCCTCAGCCTGGTTGTTATACCTTAGAACTATTCATCTTTCTATCTATAAAACTCTCCCTTGATTCCACATCCATTCAATACTGATTTGCAGCTGTTGTTGTTACTACATTCTGCCTCCTAAGCTCTGAGCTCCCGTTTTCCTTGTGGGGGAAGCCTGATCCACTCCAAGTAGTGAACAGAAGGAGGAGGGAAAAGATCAAGAGTGGGCAAGGGGGAGAGAAAGACAAGAGAAAAAATATCCAGGCATGTCTTTATTAAGATTTCATATAGTACTCTGCTTGTATGTTGCAAATATTCAGGGAAGAGAATCAGAGGAAGATTAGTCACATTTTTGGTCTTTTCTAAATTGTAAGCTATTTAATCTTACCTATATATGTGCACACACACACACACCTATAATGGGGTGCTACTCCTGCTTGTACGTACAATAGAAACTTCATTCTTTGGAAAGGAATGAGATAGTCTAGCGTTAAGTAGAAACCACTTTGTGCCCCAACCTGTGTTAGGAACTTTTCTTAAATGTATCAGTCCATTTCTCCACCTTACAAATGCAGTATCCTGAGTGGGAAATAAATCAGATGCACTTCAGGTATGGCTGAGTAATCCTTATGAATGTCCTTCCTCAAAGCAGGTGATTGTGGATAATAGACTAGCTGACATTTCTACAGCACTTTGTGTTTCACAAAATGTTGTCTGAAATTACAAAAACCCCATGAGGTTGGCAGTGCAAGAGTTATTATCTCCATTTTACAGATGAGGAAACCAAGGTTTAACTGAGAAGAGAGGTTAATGGTCTTGTCTATGACCACATAGTTAGTGTCTCAGGCAAGATACAGAATCAATGCTTTTGACTTCAAATCTAGTATGTCACCCTCTGTGCCTTATTGCTTCTCATCTCAAAGATAAAGGTTTAGGAGAATGGAAATCTGAACCCATCCCAAGAGAAAACCCGAATTTTTGCTTAAATAATTGCTGAAAACTCATTTACTAAAAAGCTATCCTTTTTCATCTAAGAATTCAGGAAAATTTTAAGGGATGGGGTGTAGAATCTCAGCTAGTTGGATCCTAATGGGCATTTGACTCTCTCTTCCTGTCTTCTTTGTTCTCCTTCCAAGACTTTTGCTGTTATATAGAAGTTTCTGAATTTATGCTTCTGTAACCCACACCACACACACACACACACACACACACACACACACCACCACCACCACCACCACCACCACCACCAAACCCTTCCTTCTTTTCAACTAAAAATACAACTAAGCAAAACTAGTGATGGAGCAACTACATTTGACCGTATATGCAACGCATTATGTACTCATAGTGCCCCGTATCTCAACTAAAATGAGAAACTTGTTTCATAATTTGTTCACTGAAAAAATAATTGGCCGTTATAATTATTCAGCTACTAGTTTCTTGTTAGTGTTCTTTTTATGAACATTATTATAATTATCTATATCTATCTCTATATGTGTGCAGACACTTTTTTCTGGTTCTAATTACTTTACCTTGTATCAGTCCATACAGGTCTCTCCATATTTTTCAGAATCCTTCATATTCATTATTTCTTATTTTGTTGTTCTATCATTTGTCAGTTGTGTTCAATTCTTCATGACCCCATTAGGGTTTGTTTTCTTAGTAAAGATACTGGAATTGGCTTGTTATTTCCTTTTCCAGCTCATTTTTCCAGATGAAAAACCTGAGGCAAACAGGATGAAGTGATTTGCCCAAGGTCACACAGCCAGTAAGTGTTTGAGGCTGTATTTGAACTTGGGAAGAGGAGTCTTCCTGAGTTCAGTTCTGGTACTCTATTCACTGTTCCACCTAGCTATCCCCATTACTTCTTATGGCATGATAGTGTTCCATTATATTTATAGTCCACATTTTACTTAGCTATTTCTCCATCAATGGGCGCTCACTTTGTTACCAGTTCTTTGCTACCATCAAAAGTAAATACTGCTCTGAATATTTTTCTCTATATGAAACCTTTCTTTCTGCCTTTGGCTTCTTTGGAATATCTGATCAGCAGTGGGATCATTGGGTTGAAGGGTAGGAACAATTAAGTAATATTTTTTGAATAATTCTAAATTGTTCTCCAGAACATCTGTAGCAGTTCAAAGCTGGCATGGATTTTTACTGCTTTCCAGTTTGTGCCATGGGGGAACTTTCAACCCCAGTGCATGACCTGGAGGAACATTACAGTAAATAAAGCCCTGGCTGTTTCTAACAACTGATAGCTGTGCCTAATGAGAATCTTCTGACCATGAAGAGCTTATTTACTCAGTGCTGGCCAACCTTCTGCCTTTAAGTTCAAAGTCTTTCTTTGTCTCATCTAGCACAAGGAAGAAACTTCCAGAGGGGAAGATAAAGAAAACATCTCCCTTTCATTTCTCAGCTTCTTCCTTTTCTCATCCTCAATTCCTAGGGGGCAAAAACATGAAGGATATTACTGTCTCGATGAACCTCAGGAATGATATTTCCCCAATGAAGTTTCCCTACCAGTTTACTACTTTTTAGACTAGGACTGGAGTGGAACTCCCTCCCTTAACTTTTTTGGCTGCCTTAACTGGTGAGAAACAGAAATTTATAACCAGGACACAATCTTCTTAGCAACAGGCAACTTTTCCAATTTTTCTCTGATATATAGCTCAAGTTATACAAATCTTAGTTTATAGCAGAAACTGTTTTATAAAAGGACTGCCAGCATCTCTTCCAGGGGAAAAAGCATCTTAAAACAAGACAAACAGAGCTGTAACTTACAGAATTCATTTTCTCGCAGTTATCTACATGAATACTTTGTGAAATAAGAGTGAACTAGAAGAGCCCAGTTACTGTTTTCCAGAACAGTTTTCAGCATATCCTTCTGCTGCTCAAGCAACTCCAATGGCTCCCTATCAGATGAAATATAGACTACTTAATTAACTTCCATAGTCCTTGATTTTTTCTTAGTTAACCTGATTGTTCCTCTCAGTAATCCCTAATATGTTCACTCTTACCTCATAGCCGACCACATGTCATACCCATTTCTATCTTTGCATTTGCTTTTGCCTCTACATCTCCAACAAATTAAATTTCCTCTTTTGTCCCTTTTCCATCTATTCATATTCTATCCCTTAAGGCTAAGTTACCCACGTCTCCACAAAATCTTCCTTAACTCTTCCAATCTCTTCTCTGAAATCATATAGCTGTTATGCCTTGAATTATACAGATGTTTAATCCATCTCCCCTATCTCTCTCTCTCTCTCTCTCTCTCTCTCTCTCTCTCTCTCTCTCTCTCTCTCTCTCTCTCTCTCTCTCTCTCTCTCTCTCTCTCTCTCTCTCTCTCTCTTCTCTCTTCTATCTAATCACATTCCAAACACACTAAATAAGCAGGCTAACTGACTAATTTCATAAAAACCAGTAATTCCTTCCACCCACCATTTTGAAGCAGTGCATCTAAGTGGCACAGTAGATAGAATGCCTGACTTGAAGTCAGGACAACTCATCTCCCTGAGTTCAAATTTGGACTTAGACACTTACTAGCTGTGCTACCCTGGGCAGGTCACTTAACCTATTTGCTTCAATTTCCTTATCTGTAAAATGAACTGTAGAAGGAAATGGCAAACCACTCTAGTATTTCTTCCAAGAATACCCCAAATGGAGTCATGAAGAGTTGGGCATGACTAAAATGATTGAACAACAATTTTTAAACAGAGTACAGTTACCTTAATTGCCTTCTCACATTCCCTTTTAGTAGCCTTCTGACACCATTTTACCCTCCCTCTGATACTTATCCCATATCGCATTCTTACATGGCTATGCTTTTAGTAGCCATCAAGAGTGAAAAGTAAATAATCTGATCACAAAATATTAGAAAATAGCTTCTATATCTTAACTGAGAACTTCAAGTATGAACCTTTCAAATATGACACCTGCATTTTAATAGGGGATTCTTGAAGACTGAAAAGACCTTTCATGCTAAAGGAAGAATTTTCTAATGGCAAAATTTCAGGCACTGAGGCAGACAATTGGAAGAGACATTTGGTGGCAACAAGGTTTTCTTAGAACCTTTCAAGTGCAACATGATCACTGATTCCATCTATTTTTAAGGGTGACTTGATAAGCAGTTGGATCCAATTCAATTCAATTTAATCCATATCTAGTACTATTTAAGTACTGTGGGGCTATAAATATAGACTAAGAAATTACTATATCCCAAGGAACTTACAATACAGTGTGAAATTGATATGAAATGACCCTACCAAATTTTGGTATAACTAAATTTTAATATATTCATAAATCAGTATTGGTGACTATGGTTAAAAACAAGGGGCAGCTGGATGGTTGAGTAGATTGAGAACTAAACCCAGAGACAGGAGGTCCTGGGTTCAGATGTGGCCTCAGACACTTCCTAGGTATGTGACCTTGGGCAAGCCACTTAACCCCAATTGCCTAGCCTTCACCATTCTTCTGCCTTGGAGCTGATACTCAGTATCAATGCTAAGACAGAAGGTATTTTTTAAAGAAAAAATACTCTGTTGGCATCAGTCTCAGTAAAGAAGGGACAAATAAAGTTAGTGCCTTACATGAAGGAAAAAGCTATTGGATCTCCAGATGGGGACAAGAGAAACATGTTCAGTTTTATAAGTTCTTGGTTGAAATGAATGAATGAAAAGCATTTATGAAGCAATATGTGCCAAGTATGGTGCTAAACTTTGGAAATAGAAATACAAAAAATAGAGCATCTCAAGGAACTCATCCATTCTAATTGAAGTAGGTGGCACATATAAAGGATATCAGCTGTAGGAAGGATGAAAAGGCTCAGTTATTCTTAAAGATGAAGCATTTACTCAGATGGCAAAGCCAACAGATCTTTAGAATACATCGATAAGTCAGCAGTGTCCAGGGAAAGCCCAGAGGATTTTAGCATGCAAGAGTAGGGCAGATGGTAAAGCCTATTGGTCCTCCATATCATTTCAAGGTTAGTAATTGGTGACTTCAAGATTATCCAAGTAGTATGAACAACTAGGTCACTCTTCCTTCCCAACTTCCATCCCAACCGCATGGCCCTAAATCAGGAGAGGATGAAAAGAAGCCAAGGGACATCCAGTTATATCTGTAAGATGAGCAGATAGGGACAGATGCACCTGGGAGTCCAATTTTAGCAAGAGATTCATAGGTGATGGGAGAAGGAGCAGAAATGCAGAGGTTCAGCCCTAGTCTACCAGGCTGAGACCTACAATGAACAGGCAGAAGAAATAATTTTGTTCATTAAAGCCTGAAGGCCTGAATCAATTGGAAAACCTTGCCTGCAGAATCTGCTTTAGGGGACAATTCAGAACAAAATGTAAGGTTGAAAAATAAACAGCTTCTGCTGAGAGCCAGAGCACTGAAACCCCCAGATAATCCAAAATTCAGGGAATGATAGTTTTGGTACCCAAATAGCAAAGAGTTGAGAATTTTAGTTTTGGGTGAGGCCTTTCTAGGCCAGAGTAGTAGGTCAGGAGTACAGATCTAATTATCATTGAGCTCAGAAGATTCATAGGAAAATACTTACCTGGACCTAGACCTCCATATACCATTTGGAGAGCTATAACAGCATAATCTGGAGGGCTACAAAAGGCAGACAATTCCATAGCCAGGGAACTGGAACCTTGTTAACATAAAGGCCCAGGCTGAAAAAAAGAATTTAGGTAGGAGGATTTTTAGAAAAGTAGAAAATTAGTCTGTGTCTGGTGGAGGGCCAATATTAAATTAAAAGAACACTTGTGATCTGGGAAACTACAAACTTTTAAATATTCTTTCTGCAACCCCCTCTCTTCATAATATGTTTCCCTACAGGACTGCATTGCCCATCCTCTTTAAATACCTGACAGATTGGTGGGCTGTTATCAGGAAACAAGAGAAAGGCTTATTTCTGTGTTGTCTGGTTCCAGTTCCTTGGCTATTGGAGCCAATGAAATCCTTGTGGGCTTCCCTCTGAAGAGCATATGGGCTGTGGGGAGCCTAATAATTGAGGAGAAGTTGTAGCCATCTAAAGAAGGATACTGGACTTTTTAAGGGGTGGGAAGAAGTGATAGCAAAGGATTTAGGAGGCCAACTGCATGCCCTGCATTTTAGTCAGAAAAGACTGTTGTGGTTCAGTTGTGTTTGGCTCTTCATGGCCCCATGGACCATACTGTCCATGGGTTTTCTTGGCAAAGATACCAAAGTGGTTTGCCATTTTGTTCTTCAGTGGATTAAAGTAAACAGGGGTTAAGATTTGCTCAGAATGTCACAGCTAGTAAGTGTCTGAGACTGGATTTGAATTCTATTCTTTCTGACTTCAGCCCCAGAACTCTATCCACTGAGCCACATAGAAGCAAAATGTGAATAAGTGCCCAAATATTTGAGGGACAAATGATGTGCTAAGTACTCAATAATTGTTTAAGGAGAGAGATGAGCAGGGACCAGAATGGACAGATAGGAACTTGGTAAATACTTAGAATCATAGTATTATGTATGCATGTTGAATATGTATATACAAATTTTTAGTAAAATTAAATCTATAAAATCTATATTTGTGCACAAAATACATTTATTTAGTGCTTACTATGTGCCAGACACCTTGTTAAGAGCTGGGGATAGAAATACAAGCAAGTAATACAATCAGTACCCTCAAGAAGCTTACCTTCTAGTAGCGGTATGTGATGATTAAAGGGGAAATCTGAAAAGGGGGAATTGGGAACATCTGTGATAGAGCTGGAGCCCAGAGAGTAAAGAGTTGTTTTTGTCTTGGGAATTTTAGGCTGAGAGTTTTAGGTCAGAATTTTTGGTCGAAAGTAAGAGGTTAGAATGAATAAAGAGCCAGATGAACTTTCCTAAACCAAGCTAGTAGATCAGGGGTATGAATCCAAATGATTACTGAGCTTAGAAGATTCATCAGACAATCCTCCCCTGAATCTAGACCTCCACACACCATTTGGAGTCTGTAGCAGCAGAATCTGGAGTGCTTCATGAAATATGGTTAAAGCTTGGCCCTAGGCTAGATAAAATGAAAGCTCTTCTAACAGAGAGAACATTGGATGGTTTACTGAGGTGCAGTCCAATGAGAAAACAGAAGTCCAGAGAGGTGAGGGTACTTGTCTAAAGTCACACAGAAACTTAGTGGCAGAACTGTGAGCAGAAAACATAGAGAAACCATTGGAACTCTACCTCCACATCTTATTTGGGAAGATGAAATATGAACATGTATAAGCAACCAGAGCTTCAAGGAGCCATATATTCTTGCTGACTCAGTCTGGCAAACACATGTCTTCTGAATCCTTTCCTGTGGTGGAAGCTATCTTTTTGATTGCTACTTTTCTAATCCCTCATGTTAGTTTACCTGAAGGCAGGACCTACATTAGCTAAACAGGATACTCAAGTTTGGGACTGACTTCCCTGTACCCTCCCCTGGACCCGTACATGGCAAAGCTGATGCTCATCTCCCCTTAGGGGAGGTCAATGGAGATTTTGCCCACAGCCCAATAACAGTCATTGCTTGGATCATCTGCAAAGGAGGGCAGCAGAGTGGCTAAACTGAAGTAATTTACGGAGAAATAATTCCTGGCAAGGGACTCTGGTGACCTTATAAACCAAGGAACTACAGCCAACTGACTCCTCTCTCCCCAGAATGGAATTAATTCTACCTAAATCTCTGTAGATCATTTGATATTTTTTTAAGAGATAATATACTAATCCCAGGATCCCATGTTGTTTTTTAGAGACATTTAAACTTCCAGCCTCATTAATGTGACAGTTGGATGAGCAAAAGTTTGGAACTATGAAACCAGCTACTAGACAAACTAGGTAGGCAAGAAAGAGTATAGAAGGGGGGAAAATCTCATACTTTCATCTTTATTGGACTGTCTTGGAATCCCTTTTGAATAGATATCAGATTTTTTTTCTGTTACTTCTTATGATCATTGCTCTCAGGATTTCAGTTTCCTCATTTACAAAAAGAGATGACATTTCAGATATCTATATCTTAAGATATTTTATATTTCTACAAAAGCAACCTCCTATGCCTCCCCATCTCTATCTTTTAGAATCTCTTCCTCCCTCCCTTCCTTCCTCCCTCCCTCCCTTCCTTCCTTCCTCCCTTCCTTCCTTCCTTCCTTCCTTCCTTCCTTCCTTCCTTCCTTCCTTCCTTCCTTCCTTCCTTCCTTCCTTCCTTCCTTCCTTCCTTCCTTCCTTCCTTCCTTCCTTCCTTCCTTCCTTCCTTCCTTTCTTCCTTCCGTCCTTCCTCCTCCCTTCCTTTCTTCCTTTTTAAACCCTTACTTCTGTCTTCAGCAACAATTCTAAGATAGAAGTGCAAGAGGTAGGCAAATGGAAGTTAAGTGACTTGCCCAGGGCCACACAGCTAGGAAATATTCGAGGCCAGATTTGGACCCAGGCCCTCTAGATTCCAGGCCTTGCTCTCTATCCACTATTTATCTGTCACTAATTTCATTCAAAGTTTTGCTCAAGTACCACCTCTTATATGAAGTCTTTCCTGATGGTTCCTAATTGCTTTCCTGCTAGTGACTCACTTCTCAAAACTACCTTATATTTATTTATTATTTATTCCTTGTTTTCCTCCTGTAGCATACAAGCCTGTTGAAGTCTGGGATTATTTTCCGACTTTCCTGCTATAAATATCCAGAAATCTTCTCATAATTATCCAATGCGTGTCCATTCTAGACTTTGCTCACACTATCCCCTAAATGTGGAATGCCATTCTCTTCATCTCTGCTTTTTGAAATCCAACTCAATGTTAACTTCTTGAAATAGACTTCCATAGACCTTCCACTAAGAAATGATCTTGGCTTCCTGTCTGGCTTCCTGTACTCACATGGTATCCATCTTATATCTATCTTACTTTCTATTCTACAATGTGCCTTTTATATCATTATTGTGCAGCTGTTGTTTATGGAACTGTGAATGTATGTAAGATATTTCCTTCTGCAGGGGTCAGTGATAAGCTCCATGAGGGAAGTAATATTTGTCTTAATCATCTTTGTAGCTTCCCAATGGTTAGGGCCATTCTTTGCATATAATAAGTACTTAATGAGTCCTTGTTGGATGGATGCTAAATGAAGGAATGGCTTCGGTAACAAATAACATTTTTCCACAAGGCCAAAAGGAACAAAAATGATGAGCGCTGTCCAAAACAACCACATTGAACTTGGAGGGTTACTAGAGAATGGACCAGGCCCAGGTTCCCATAGAAGTCAGTGGTCTCTGCCCATTGTCCTTTAGGCTGATCTGATGCAAGGCCATTTCTAAGTATCATGAGTTGATTTTTCCCAATTATATGTAAAAATCATTTTAACATTCATTAAAAGAAATTTTGAATTCCACATTCTCTCTCTCCCTCCTCCTCCCCTCTCCCTTAGGTAAGTACGTAACTGGATATCGATTTTACAGCTGCAATCATGTAAAACTTTTTTTGCATCATTTTGTGGAAAAGAACCCAAAATGAAGAAAGCAAACTATAATATTTTTGGTCAACACTCAGACTGCATAATTTCTTTCTCTGGAGGCAGATGGCATTTTTCATCATGAGTCCTCTGGGATTGTTTTGGATCAACATACTGTTGAAAATAGCTGTCATTCACAGTTGATTATTGTAAAATATCACAGTTATTGTATGCAATGTTCTCCTGGCTCTGTTCATTTCACTGCATCAGTTCATGTAAATCTTTCCAGGTTTTTTGGAGAGCATCCTACTCATTACTTCTTATAACATAATATTCCATCATGGACATATGCTACAACTTTTAAGCAATTCCCTAATGAGTGCCAATTAATTTTTTTGATCCTCAGTTCCTTATTTGTAAAATGATAGGGTTGTTTTAAATGACCTCTAAGGTCTCTTTTAGATCTAGGTTTTACTTTGTCATATTATTATGTTAGAAAAGTATCTTAGGCCCCTCATATAGCTATGAGGCAGAGGCAGAGTCCATCAATGCCATTAGAACTTTTAAAAGGTGTGAACCTGATAATACTCTCATTTCCTAGACTTCAGAAGGGACAACCCCTGGCTAGATCCAAAACAGGTCTTCTCTGTGAAGAAACAGAAAGGTCAATGGTCTTCCCAAGTCTTTCAAAGGTGTTAAGTTGAAACTGAAAAGTACACTCAACTGTCATTTTATTTAGAGTGAAAACAATACTTTATTGATATCTTTTGTTCTCATATGATCTTTTCCGAATACATTTCTTCCCTTCCTATACTCTCCCCAGAGAGCAACTCATTGTAACAAAGAATAAAAAAGAAAGTGAGGGAAAGCATTTTAACAAATTTAACAAACCAATGTTTTAACTGAATATGACACTATATTAACATCATTGACAGCCTGACAGCAGTCACATCTTACTTTGCCTCTTCAAAGAAGGAGAGTGGGGAAGGAGGCACATTTTTTATCTATTCTCTGGGAGCTGAGTTTGACCAGGCATATGGCTCCATAGCATAAAACTTGAAGGATTTCATTGTTTTCTGTTATATCCATTTATATTATTGCTGTCATTGTGCATATTATTTTCTCAATTTTACTTACTTCTGCATCAGTTCATGGCAATTTTTCCCATGCTTCTCTGAATTTTACACACTCATCACTTCTTATGACCCTTATATCCTCTTACATTCACATGCCACATAAGATTTATCTATTTCTTAACTATTGGCAGCTACTTTGACCACTTGACCCTGACTTCCAATTTTGAGTGTGATTCATACTTTGTGTAAAAGTTTATTTAGAAGGACCTCTTATGTGGTAAGGGTTACACAAGTTTGCCATTAGTATTCAAAAGTCAACCTTAAACTATTACTTGACTCATTCTCATTTTTAATTTCACCATCTCAAGATCTAGGATAACCTAGGGAATATTTCTGTTATTTTTATTAATGAATAAATTGGTAATTTATTTTATCTTTTATTAATCATTTGGTTCATCTTTACTGCAGATTATTTTCCTTTCCTTGTGGAAAAATCATTTTCCATTCAGTTCATTCAAGAAACCATTTAAAATCTCTCAAGATTCCTCTACATTTCTCCTCAAGATAAGAATTAGTTTCAGCACCACAGAAAATGTTATTTTTGTTCCTTTTACTTCCCCTTTCATTAGGCATTTCAGGTAACAGTTTCTCCAGAATTGTGCTGTAAACTGCTAGTTCCTTCACAGACTCTTTGTAGATTTCACTTGATAATGTTTCTTCCCAAAATAACAGCTGACAGTTCTAAGAAGAAAGATGCTTCTCTTCACCTTCTTTTTTCTGTCTTTTCCACAAAATCATCATAGTTGCTTATAGATCTAAGTCAATGCACACACATTTCTCCATGACTTCAGAGGGAGATGGACCTCAAAGCATGCCGTTTACAAAAGTAAACTATAAATTGCCAGCCCAAATTGCACTTTAAACGACATTCCATTTGTTGTTTGTCTTTTCAAGATACCCATAGTAATAGTATCTATCATCTTTGAAGAATCTAGTGAAACATGTAGAGGTGTTCTGGAGCCAATTTGAAATGACTAGAGAACCTGTTGTTAAATTTTTAGTGTGAAGATTTACATCTTGGAATTTGGCAAGTGCTACAAATCGAGGTTTGATTTATTGTTTTGTTAATTTTCTAGACTTAAGAAAGTGATAGAGAAAGTAGTAATAATGAAGACTAAATTTAAGTGTATCATGGGTACTTTTTGGGGAGAGTAAATTGTTAAACACTTATCAGAATATTCCTGGAAACAGGCATTACAATTAGTATAATAGAGTGAGACTTGCAAGGGACCTTAGATATTTCCTACTCTAACTATCTCTTCCCTTACTGGGACAGGCTATTTCTTTCTGAACTGCAGTTTTCTTATCTTTAAGAAATTGATTAGTACCCGCCTTCCTAACTCACCGAGCTGTTTTGAGTAAAATACTTTGGAAATCTCTATGGAAATGCTGGATTTTTAAGAATTAGAGATGTATTCAAATCCCTCTTCTATAAGTGAGGTGGTATAAACTAAGTAGATAGAGGACTGGGTCAAGAGTCAGGAAGACAAGTTCAGCTCTATTCCTCAGATGCTTTTTTAACTATGTGACCTTGGGTAAATCACTTACCTTTTGTTTTCCTTAATTTCTTCAACTGTAAAATGGGGATTATAAGAGCACTCACCTCCCAAGTTTGTTGTGAGGATCAAATGAGATAATATTTGTAAAGTATTTAGTAGAATGCCTAGAACATAGTAGGTACTTAATAAATACTTATTTGTCTCCCTCTTTCTCCTTCCTCCCTTCCTTCCTTCTTTCCTTCCTTCCTTCCTTCCTTCCTTCCTTCCTTCCTTCCTTCCTTCCTTCCTTCCTTCCTTCCTTCCTTCCTTCCTTCCTTCCTTCCTTCCTTCCTTCCTTCCTTCCTTCCTTCCTTCCTTCCTTCCTTCCTTCCTTCCTTCCTTCCTTCCTTCCTATGTGTTCATCTATATAAACTTCTAAAGTCATATCTCTAAAGTATTGAAACTATATATATATATAGCGGTATAGCTGTGCAGAGAGCTTGGGTCAGGTGTGTCACATTCCAGGGAAGGATCCCCATTGGCTCTTATTATGAAGGGCCATTTGCACCTAATAATCATGTTGCAAGGTCAAGTATTTGAGTATTATTGTTCCCATTTTGCAGATGAGAAAACTGAGGCTCAGAAATGTTAAGTAATTAGCCTGGATTATATAGCTAGTAGAGCTAAGATCTGAACTCAAGTTTTCTAATTTCAAGGGAACATACTACAGTCTGCTGATTCCATTGTTTAATAATTTAAATAAGGATTTGAGCATCAGTTCTTCTCCTTTTCTGTTGGGACCATGGGTATTTTTCTTTCTCTGGAGAGCATTTTAAAAATTGACATTCCAAACATCCATTTAGCCTTTTTTAAGAGCTAGAAGAACAATATAAAAAATCTCTTGGAACCCTTCCTAGGGAAAGAATTCTTGGAGATATAAATTTGTACTACTATGGATACTGGGTATAGCACCGATGAACAAGATGTCTTTATGGAGTCAGGTAAAATTGTTAAATTCACAACATGTTACTTGAAAGTAATGTGGAGACTAATGATCACAATCTATCCAAGTGAACCATTTCTGGGGTGCCATTTAATCCCTTCCCCTTCTTCAAGGTGGCTAGATGGCTTAGTGGATAGAGGTCCAAGCCTGGAGTCATGAAGATCTAAGTTCAAATCCAGCCTTAGACAATTATTGACAATGTAATCTTGGACGAGTCACTTAATTTGTTTCCCTGTTTCCTCAATTATAAAATGAGGACAACAACAGTCCCTATTTCCCAGGATTATTGTGAGGATCAAATGAAATAAATTTGTAAAGCCCTTAGCACAGTGCCTGGCACATAGACCTGGCTTAATAACTGCTTATTCCCTTCCTGTACCCTTCTACTTCTGACATATCCACACTATTGGCATCAGCTTAGAGTCAATCAAATAAAGAAAAATAAACTATTTTCATCCTACAGCTTTGTGATGTACCTCTATTAAAACCTTAGCTCCATCTCTCTCTTTCAGGACTTTCACCGATTTCTGTATTAGCCATTAATTGATTGATTGTCAAAAAATTTTGAAAAACCACAAAGGAATAACACAAGTTGTTTTCGATTGCATTCTTAATGGCATTTCTTGCTGCCTTCCTGTCCCCCCTCCAAAAAAGGGGGATCTCTATGACTGCTGTGGTGACATCCAAGAGGTCTGAACCTATTTAATTCATTCATGCAGTCAACCATAAAGACATTTTTCAGAAATAAAGACAACTCCTGTAACTTTTTAATTAAGGCTTAAAAGCCCTTAATTAAAGAGACATAAATCATGGAGAGACCTTTAAATCTTCATAATCTTTCATGGCACTGGGGCTGTAGTTTTCAATCATGTTTGTATTGACCTCAGTAGCAGTGATGATGGGTAAGTGCCAGTGCTAGGAGCTCTGTAAATGTCTCCTTAGCCTGTTCTTCCATTTTCTGGCAGGGTGAGGTGAGGAAGAAGGGGGTACTTTCACCATTCTCATTAGGATGGATGGATTTGCATCTGGACAGCCAGGCTTGCTAGGGTCACTCTACATCAGTGCCAACTCTTTAATTTCCTGTTGGTCAAGAAGGAAGAATCAGAGTCTAGTTAGACTGGCCAGTGGCATTGTGGATAGCTTTCTGGGCTTGGAATCAGGAGAGGCCTGCCTTTCAATCTTATCTCCAGTGCTTACTAGCCATATGACCATGTATAAGTCAAGTACCTCTTTTTGCCTACTTCTTTATCTGTAAATCTGGGGATGATGGCAATACTCAAACTTTGTATCTCAAGTGTTGCTTTGAGGCTTCAGTGAGATGATGTAGCTAAAGTACTTTGTAAACATTAAAGCCTTTAAAAGTGTCAGTTACATTGTTATTGTTATTATTCCATTTGTTCTCAACTTCGGGAAAGTTATTTGGTTCCCTAGACTATGAGGGATCTCTGTCTCCATTCAAATTCTTGATTCTGAGCCCTAAGAGCAGGAACTTTATTTGTTTAAACTTTCTGTTTTTTCCCTATACAGATATCCTCTCAGGAAGATACCTTGAACTGGAAGTAGACAATCAGTTGAATCCAGAAATGAACTCAAGTGAAGACATGGCTTGAATTACCTTTGGGAAATGGCAAATTTTCTTTAATGACCCCATACTTCTCTTTAAGACAAGGGCCCATATTTTTAATACCAAATATTATTTCAGGCCCATTACATAACTCTGGAAATGGAATGTTATAATCCCCCAGGAAATGAAAATTATTTTCAACCAGAGGGCAATGGGAAAGCATGATGGAAAGGTGAGTATAAAGAGAATATAACACATTATGAAGGAGAAATGGAGGAAAGGGCATCATCAAAGAAATATATGAGTAAAGAAGACAAACTGGTCATGTGTTAAGAGAAAGATAATTGGCAGATAGCCCTTGTGGGAGGTTGGTTTCCACAGGAGGTCAAGAGAAAGCAAGCATGTTGAACTTGTGACTGTTAGGTAGCACAGTGAATAGCAAGCTGGGTGTCAAGTCAGGAAGACCAGAGTTCAAATCCAGCCTCAGGCACATTTTAACAGGGTGATCTGGGCAGGCTGCTTAATTTATCTGCTTCAGTTTTTTCAACTCCCAAAATTGGAGATAATAATAGCATCCATCTCCCAGGGTCATTGTGAGGATTAGAGATAATATCTGCCAAGGGCCTAGCAGAGTGCTGAGCACATAGTAAGTGCTTAATAAATGTTTATTCCTTTCCCCCCATACAATCTTGAACACAGATAAGCATTGAACAAGGGAGACAGGCACATCAGCTTTCAATCTGCATTTTTGGAGGACACAGACATTAAAGAGACCACTGAGTCATTTGAATTCCTGTGTATTTCCACTCCAGCCCCCAGTAGAATCATTATTTAATAAATGTTTGTCAAATGGAATTAAATTGAATTGGAATCCTTCATGATGTCCAAACCTAAAGATGATAGTCTAGGACCAAGAGGGACAATTGTGTTGCCATCCAGATAATTTTTCTTGCTCTGTTGTGACTGAAAGTCCCAATGTAGCCTGAAACCTCTTACTAATTCCTAACGAGGACAAAGAGAGGCAATTCAGTTATTTTATCCTTATAGCAAAAAAAAAATTCCTCTGTTCATCTCCCTTGTCACTCCCCAGCCTGTTCCTATAGGCAGCTGGTGGTGTAGTGGATAGAACACTGAGCCTCAAGTCCAGAAGACCTAACCTTAGGCTCTTAAAAAAATAATTCATGTTTCTATTCAGGTCCTCTCTCCCTTCTTCACAACATAGAAGGCATCATCCAGCAAAATATGTAGATTATGTCTCTTGAGTTTCTACTTAAGTTCACTCTAGTGGTGAACATTCACAAGTTATTCTTCAACTTTAGACTCTTTTTTTTTAAAAACCCTCACCGTCCATTTTAGGATTAATACTGTGTATTGGTTCCAAGGCAGGAGAGTGGTAAGGGCTAAGCAATGGGGGTCAAGTGACTTGCCCAGGACCACACATCTGGGAAGTGTCTGAGGTCAGACCTGAACCCAATCTCCAGACCTGGCTCTCAATCCACTGAGCCACCTAGCTGCCTCAACCTTAGACTCTTAATTTCCATGTTTACTCAGGCAAGTTGATTACTCCCTGTTTGCCTCAATTTCCTCATCTATAAGATGGGTATCATAAAAACACTTACCTTCCAAGGTTGTTGTGGGAATAAAATGAGATAGTATTTGTAAAAAATTGTATAATATAGTACCTGGTACATAGTAGGTACTATATCAATGTTTATACCCTTCCCCTTAGGGCAGCTCTCCAGCCTCTGACCCTCACCTGACACCCAGCTCTCACTTGTGGCTCCCAGTAGCTGCTAGCATGTGGCAGCAGCCACACACCAGGCAATGGCTTTGACAGGCCGGCTAAACCTTGTGAAGGTAGCCATCGGGTTGTTGTTGACCCCTGGTGAACCAGGACTTTGCTCACCCAGCACATGAAGATTGTTTCGGCGGAACAGGCGGAAGAAACCAATATGACGGTTCAATGGCTGAGAGGGCGACGCAGCAAAGCACTGTGGAGTGCTTAGGGCATGTTGGAGCACAAAGGACAACACGGCCAGACAATGCAGTTGAGGAAGTCTCCAGGTGTAACGACTTTTCGTGCCAATGGACCCAGGCTTCCAGTGCCGAGAGAGTGGAACTGTCTCTGTGCATTGGCTTTTCCACTTAAATCTCCTTCATGCACAAGTATCTTTGTGCACATTCATCTATCCTAACCCCGTCCACCCTCTTCAAGACCTGCGGCGATGGGGGAGTGGCGACACAACAGGTGGGGGTGACCTCTGGCAGTTGTAGTCACGATCCTGCACGTAGGCGGCCCACAGAGCAGTGGTCGCTCGGCCCTGTGGGCAGCAGGGACATTCGGCAGCATCGTGGGTGACTGAGCAGCCCTCTCTAGGACAGCACTGCTCACCCTAATCAAGGGAGGGGACTAGAAAAGGTGTCCCAAACATTGCCTGCCCTACAAACACCCGGTCAGCACACCGCGACTGGCGGGTCATCCCTTTAAGCGGTTGAAATCAAAGAAAAAATACAAAGAAACTCCTACTAGGAGCATGGAACACCAGGACATTACTTGACAGAGAGAATACCCCAAGACCTGAGAGAAGAACAGCTCTAATCGGTAAAAAACTGGCGCGATATAACATCGACATCTCAGCCTTAAGCGAAACACGCTTACCAGAAGAGGGATCACTCAGTGAACCCACCACTGGATACACCTTCTTCTGGAAAGGGAGAGCCTCAAATGAAGGCAGAATCCACGGTGTTGGCCTGGCCATCAAGACCAGTTTGCTCAAACAGCTGCCAGACTTGCCTGTGGGCATCAGCAAGAGGCTCATGAAGATCTGTTTGCCTCTCAGCAAAGACCAGTATGCCACAATCATCAGCGCATATGCCCCAACACTGACCAGCACAGAGGAGACCATCGAGCAGTTCTACTCTGACCTGAGTGCCGTCCTGCACTCAGTGCCCACAAATGACAAGCTGATACTACTGGGAGACTTCAATGCCCGCGTTGGTCAGGACCATGAAAGATGGAAAGGAGTGCTCGGCAAACATGGCGTGGGCAAAATGAACAACAACGGCCTACTGCTACTCAGCAAATGCTCAGAGTTCAAACTCACCATCACGAACACTGTGTTCAGAATGGCAAACAAATATAAAACAACGTGGATGCACCCACAATCAAAACAGTGGCATCTCATTGACTACATCATTGTAAGCCGGAGAGACATCCAGGATGTACAGATCACCAGAGCCATGAGAGGAGCTGAATGCTGGACAGACCACTGATTGGTTAGAGCAACTCTTCAAATGCGCATTGCACCTCGCCATCCAAAACACGCCCAGACAGTTCTCGCATTTTACAATGTGAGTCCTCTTAGAGATCCATCTTATTTGCAAACATTCCAGTCCTGCCTGGAGGACAAGCTGTCTGCCAAGGGACCACTCACTGGAAGCTCAACCCAAACATGGAACCAGTTCAGAGACCCAGTGAAGGAAACATCAAAGGCAGTCCTAGGCCCCAAACAACGCAACCACCAGGACTGGTTCGATGAGAACAACACTGCTATTGAAGACCTATTGAGCAAAAAGAACAAAACCTTTACCGAGTGGCAAAATAACCCAAACTCTGTTCCTAAAAAGGACAGATTTAAGTCTCTCCAAGCCACAGCACCATGTGAGATCAGGAAGATGCAAGACCAATGGTGGGAAAAAAAGGCAGAAGAATTCCAGTGCTTTGCTGATACAAAAAACTACAAACAATTTTTCAGTGCCCTCAAGACTGTCTATGGGCCATTAAAACCCACCACCACTCCCTTGCTATCCTCTGATGGTGACACTCTCATAAAAGATAAAAAAGGCATCAGCAACAGGTAGAAAGAACACTTTAGTCAGCTTCTCAACCGACCCTCTTCAGTCGACCAAAGTGCCCTTGACCAGATCCCCCAAAACCGCACCATTGAACAACTCGATGTCCCTCCTTCAATAGAGGAAGTCCAAAAAGCCATTCAACAAATGAGTGCAGGCAAGGCACCTGGTAAAGACGGGATCCCAACCGAGGTGTACAAGGCCTTAAATGGAAAGGCACTCCAGGCATTCCACATAGTGCTGACCAGCATATGGGAAGAGGAAGACATGCCCCCAGAACTCAGAGATGCCTCCATCGTAGCCCTATACAAGAACAAAGGCGCACAAGTAGCCTGTGACAACTACAGAGGCATCTCACTACTCTCCACTGCTGGAAAGATCCTCATCCGTGTTATATTAAACAGACTCCTGTCATCTGTTTCAGAGCAGAACCTGCCTGAATCACAGTGTGGCTTCTGACCAGATCACAGCACCATCGACATGGTCTTCACAATGAGGCAAATGCAGGAAAAATGCCTTGAGCAGAACCTGAGTCTCTACGTTGTCTTCATAGACCTGACAAAGGCATTCGACACAGTGAACAGGGATGCATTGTGGGTGATCCTTAGCAAGCTTGGTTGCGCAGCAAAATTCGTCAAACTGATCCAGCTCTTTCATGTCGACATGACAGGGGAAGTCTGATTTGGTAGAGAGACTTCTGATCGCTTCAACATCTCCAATGGCGTGAAACAAGGCTGTGTTCTCGCTCCGGTACTCTTCAACCTATTTTTCACCCAAATATTATGACATGCTGTGATGGATCTAGACCTGGGCGTCTACATCAAATACCGATTGGATGGCTCACTATTCGACCTTCGCCGCCTGACTGCAAAAACAAAGACAACAGAGAGACTCATCCTGGAAGCTCTCTTTGCAGATGACTGTGCTCTCATGGCCCACCAAGAAAATCATCTTCAAAATATTGTGGACAGGTTCTCCACTGCAACAAAACTGTTTGGCCTGACTATCAGCCTCAGCAAAACAGAGGTGCTGTTCCAACCTGTACCAGGGAGGTCAACTAACCAGCTATTCATTACAATCTATGGCACACAGCTTTCTAACGTCAACACTTTCAAGTACCTGGGCAGCACCATCGCCAACGACGGGTCCCTAGACCAGGAGATTAATGCCAGGATCCAAAAGGCCAGCCAGGCACTTGGGTGGCTGCACTGCAAAGTCCTCCAACACAGAGGTGTAAGCACTGCGACGAAGCTCAAAGTGTACAACGCAGTGGTCCTCAGCTCGCTCCTGTACGGTTGTGAGACATGGACACTGTACCAGAAGCACATGAAACTGCTGGAGCAATTCCACCAACGCTCCCTCCGGTCAATCATGAGGATCCGATGGCAGGACCGAATCACCAACCAGGAAGTCCTCGACAGAGCCAACTCCACCAGCATCGAAGTCATGGTCCTCAAAACCCAGCTACGATGGTCTGGACACGTCATCCGCATGGACCCACAGCGAATACCAAGACAGGTATTCTATGGTGAACTGTCAGCTGGACTCAGGAAACAAGGCCGACCAAAGAAAAGATTCAAGGATCAGCTAAAGTCCAACTTGAAGTGGGCTGGCATTACACCAAAGCAACTAGAACTCACTGCCTCTGTCAGAAGCAGCTGGCGAACCCACATTAACCATGCCGCCACCTTTGAAGATGAGCGACGTCGACGTCTTGCCGCTGCACATGAACGCCGACACCAGGCCACAACCGCACCTCCCGTAATAACTGGCATCCCAGGCCCCATGTGCCACAAACTCTGTGCCTCAGCCTTTGGACTTCAAAGCCACATGAGGGTACATCAATAAATGATAATGCACAAAGACAATCGTCATTCTCGGTCACAGAGAGACTACCACTACTACTATACCCTTCCCCCTCTTCTCTAAAATATTTCAAATATTGGAAAGAGTGTAATGATGGGAAATTTCACTTAGAAACATAAAATTATAGGATTTGGAACTGGAAAGAACCTTAGAGAATATGATCCTACAGAGCTGGAGAAACAGAGACCTAGAGAGATCAAGTGACTTGTCACACATCACACAGCATGGGAGGTGAGATTGAATGAATATCCTCTGATTTCAAAGCCAGGGCTATTTCCATTGTTTGACAATGTACAGTGGCACCACATCCCTTGTTGTATAACTGAAGCTATTATGGTCCAGGTCAAACAGTGAGTTAATGACAAAAATGTGACTAGAACCATTTCTCCTAACTTCTTGGCATGCTGTCTTCTCCTTGATGTTCAATATAAATCATCGAGCTGCTTCCCTGGACTTCAGGACCCTTTAGGCTATCACTGGTTATTTGGACAGAGTGATGAAAAAATCTTTAAATTATTTTAAGTTTAATTTGTAAAAGAAATATATGCCAGGAAATACAGTGCCACATTTCTGTGTTTTTGTGAGTTGGGGAAGGAAAGAGAGAGAGAGAGAGAGTTGGTATGTCACAAAACAAACTGATTTCATCTTCAGGATGGGTTATTAAATGAATGGCACTGCTCCAAAGAGCCTGGAAATAGCTGCTGGCTTAGAAAGTTAAATCTTTGACCCAAGCCAAGTCATTCTTCCATCCCTTCAGGTTTCTCATTTTTTCAAAATTAGTTCATTGTTATACCCCCAAGAACTGAGAGTCTTAGAGACACTGAGTAGCTTCCTTAAAATCAGACAACTAGCAAGAGACAGAAAAAACCAGAAATGATAGAGAGACATAGAGCCATCCCAGAATGAATAGATGGGAGACTAAGGTGGCCCTGCTGAAGGGAAAGGAGGAGGTGGCTAGACACAAACAGCTCTTTTACTCACCTTTCTGATCTTAATGGAACTCCCAAGATCCAAAACAAATGAAGGGAATTAGACTTGTTTGACTTCATCCCAGTGAACAAACAAGACAGACCTTTCCCCCAAGACCTCAAAGACCATAGTGTTGCAATTTTCTAATGCACTTATCATGTGATATTGTGTATTATAGTTATCTTTGTGTTTTTAAGTAAAATAATCCTGGGGATTTTGTTCTATATAAACTTTGTACTTTTTCTAGCATCAAGGATAGTGATGTGTATAAAGTGGGCAATAATTAATATTTGGGGAATGAAGGAAGGCAAGAGAAAGGGAAACTATACTGTAGGAAATAATAGAAGGGACTTCTCCTGAGATACAGATTAAAGTAGGTGACCTCCAAAGGTCAGGAGATTTTGAAATTTCATAATTCTATTTTAGAAGATATGTAGCTATACCCCCACCTACTTAACTCATTTGATCTTTCTTTCAAAGTCAGTTTTTGGCATTGACTTACCATCTTTCTCTTCTCCAATTCATCATCCATAAGATTTTCTCAAATTGAGGCCTCTAACATTTCCTTATTAGAGTAATCTCTCATAATTCCTTTCCATAAAGGCAATTCCAGAAGACCTGGAGCCAGTCATCTCTAAACAAGATTACGAGGTAAGTGAAATTAGACTTTTAGACTGCAGCATTCTCTTTACAATTCCTTTGCATATCTGTATCTCTGCCTCTTTTCAGCACTCTATTTACTCATAATGGTTCAATTCTTTCTTTGGTGATATAATGGAAAGTGCAACCAGCTTTCCCATCAGGAGAGTTGGGTTCAAGTTCTGTCTCTCCCAGTTTATGGGTTTATTCCTATAACACTCAGACCCAGTTTGCTCATATATATCATAATTGTGCTGTTACATCACTGGGTTTTTGAAAGGAAAACATTTTGCAAACTTTAAAGTGATGTATAAATGTGAGTTTCTAGAATTGTTTTTACTATGGTCTCTTCTTGCTGAGTAAAGCAACTGATAAACACAATGATATCCAGCCCTTAGTGTCTGGTACATACCAACACTTAAGAAATGCCTGTAGATTTTGAGGTATCTAAGGGCTTGAAACATTGCTCCTCTGCGTAATTTGTGTGTTTTGAAAGAAGACATCTAGACATGGCAAAAAGACTGATACACAAGCAGTGTCAAACTCAAATAGAAATGGTGACCACTGAGATTCCTGGGGGCTGCATGTTGACTTAGGAAACC
This sequence comes from Monodelphis domestica, assembly GCF_027887165.1. NCBI lineage: Eukaryota > Metazoa > Chordata > Mammalia > Didelphimorphia > Didelphidae > Monodelphis > Monodelphis domestica. The sequence continues at coordinate 205,195,287 of NC_077231.1, read as the reverse complement.
GCATATTAACATTATCTATTGTTTTATTGCATTTTGATTTATTTTGCTAGTATTTTCTAGTTACATTTTAATCTAGTTTGGGCCACCAGTGGACTGAGTGTTTGATATCTCTGATTAATACAAATGAGCTCTGGGCAGTAAAGGGAAAGGAAAGAATTTCCACTAGAGGTAGAATTTGGAGCATATGATGGGTTAAGTATTTTTCATTTGGTCACTTTTCCCAGACCCTGCCATTAAACAATACATGACATTGTACAAACCACTGCATAGTCTTAGAGCTAGAAGTGGTCTTACAGGCCAAGTTATTCAACCTTCTAATTTTATAGACTTTGCTCTAGGTCACCTAGGTAATAAATTTGAACCCAGGTCTTCTGATTTCAAAAGGAGTATTTTTCCAATGTACCAAGATGACTCCCAAATTGAAAATTGATAATACCATAAAGTGCAGACAATATCCCATCTGAGGACTAGCCAGGACCAATACTGTTTAATTTCTAATATTAGATAATATTGGAGGAATTCAGGATGTCATGACCTTTGATTTCCTTATTTGTAAAATGAAGGCCACTGTTCTGGAGTTGATAAAATGTGTGGGCAGCCACCTCTCCATCTACATATAAAACCTTGCCCAAAATTTTAAGTTATTAGGCATGGGGAACAATGATTGCCTCAGCCTTGAATTCTATATTCTTTCTTAAGCAGTATCTATAATGTGGCAAAAACAATTGTGCCTGAAAAATGTAGCTAGTTTGATTCATTGAAGATTGTCTTAATGCCATGAAAGTCACAACATCAATTCCTCCAGTTTCCAGTTCTAGGTTCTAAATCTATGATACTATGATATAATTAAATTAAGTGGATTCAATGCTCCAATCCTCCTTCTCCCCTCCATTTATCTGTTGTACGTGAACTCCGCCTTAGTTTAGCCCACTTTAAACTAAACCACTGTGTTCTCAGTCCTGACACAGATTCATCTGAAGCAGAGCTCTAACTAGGGCGGAGCAACATTTTTTCCCAAGGAACCAAAATTTAGAGGGTGAAAATTTTAATAATAACAACAACAATAATAAAAAGTATTCTGCAGTTTTAAGTTTGTACATTTATATTATGTTATCACCTCAATTCCAGTAGCATAAAAACAACTAAGCTTAGAACGTACTTAGCTGAGAATAATTCATAAAAGTAGGAAGCTACTAGATGTAATATTTCCCCACAAATTTTCCCCACCCTCTGATGAATTCTTCCTCTCTGTCCTGGCCCTTTCTTCTCCTCCTCCTTTCTGTTGGTAAGATGTCAAAATGGCCTGGAGTCCCACCCTTTGAAAGGGTAGTGTCCTGGGGTTTTGACTCATTGTTTCTACCAGGGTCTTCCTCCCTACTCAGTTGAATTTGTCTTCATTTCTTCTTATAATCTTTTCATAAATTACAGTTTATTTGAAGGTGCAGTTTGTGCTGCCTTCCCTATATCTTCAAATTACTAGTTATATCTCTGATCTGAAGTTCACCATCTCACTTAAGACCTAATGCTATCTTGCTGGTGGAGGTGTGAATTGATCCATTCTGGAGGGCAATTTGGAACTATGCCCAAAGGGCACTAAAAGACTGTCTGCCCTTTGACCCAGCCATAGCACTGCTGGGTCTGTACCCCAAAGAGATAATAAGGAAAAAGACTTGTACAAAAATATTCATAGCTGCACTCTTTGTGGTGGCAAAAAATTGGAAAACGAGGGGCTGCCCTTCAATTGGGGAATGGCTGAACAAATTGTGGTATATGTTGGTGATGGAATACTATTGTGCTAAAAGGAATAATAAAGTGGAGGAATTCCATGGAGACTGGAACGACCTCCGGGAATTGATGCAGAGTGAGAGTAGCAGAACCAGAAGAACATTGTACACAGAGACTGATACACTGTGGTACAATCGAAGGTAATGGACTTCTCCATTAGTGGCAATGCAATGTCCCTGAACAATCTGGAGGAATCTATGAGAAAAAACACTATCCACATGCATAGGAAAACCTGACGGGAGTAAAAACACCAAAGAAAAACAACTGCTTGATTACATGGGTCGAAGGGATACAGTTGGGGAGGTAGACTCTAAATGATCATCCTAGTGCAAACACCAACAACATGGAAATTTCTGATCAAGGACACATGTAATACTCAGTGGAATTGCACGTCAGCTATGGGAAGGGTTGGGGAGGGGAGGGAGGGAAAGAATATGATTCTTGTAACCAAGGAATAATGTTCTAATTTGACTAAATAAAATAAAAAAATTAAATTAAAATTAAAAGACCCAATGCTATCAAAAATTCTTACTTCTGAAATAATTATACTGTATCAACTGATTTAGTATTCTCCAGGCACAATTTCATGTGGGCATTTCTCTGTCTATGAGTCTCTCTATATTACTGATTTGGATTTACAAATCTGTTCTAGTTGTAAGATTTTTCTTTATTTAATGCCCAAAGCATGGTGATAACCTATGGTTGGGCAAGTTAAGAAGTCAGTGAACATTATTAAACAATGTGTTGGGCACTCTGCTAAGTGCTAATAGTATATATTTAGTACTTTTAAGGTTTACATTGCTGCCAGTAGAGAAGTCCATTACATTTGATTGTGCCACAGTGGATCAGTCTCTGTGTACAATGTTCTCCTGGTTCTGCTCCTTTCACTCTGCATCAGTTCTTGGAGGTCATTCCAGTTCACATGGAATCCCTCCAGTTTATTATTCCTTTGAGCCCAACAGTATCCCATCACCAACATATACCACAATTTGTTCAGCCATTCCCCAATTGAAGGGCATTCCCTCATTTTCTAATTTTTGGCCACCACAAAGAGCGCAGCTATGAATATTTTTGTACAAGTCTTTTTGTCCATTATCTCTTTGGGGTACAAACCCAGCAGTGCTATTGCTGGATCAAAGGGCAGACAGTCTTTTAGCGCCCTTTGGGCATAGTTTCAAATTGCCTTCTATAATGATTGGATCCATTTAAAATTCCACCAGCAATGTATTAGGTTCCTAATTTTGCCACATCCCCTCCAACATCCATTACTTTCCTTTGCTGCCATATTGTCCAATCTGCTAGGTGTGAGGTGGTACCTCACAGTTGTCTTGATTTGCATTTCTCTGTTTATAAGAGATTTAGAACACTTTTTCATGTGCTTCTTGTTTTGATACTTTTAAGGTTTACAAAGTGAGCTTTGTAAAGCTCATTGTAAAGATGAGGAAACTGAGGTAAACAGGGTAAAGCAACTTACACTGGTTTCACATAGCTGGTAAGTGTCTGAGGCCAGAAGATGAGTCATTCTGACTCCATGTCCTGTGCTTTATCCCCTAGAAGAGTCCTTAGAGGTCATCTAAACCACCCCCCTCATTTTACAGTTAAGAATACTGAGGTCTAGAGAAATTATATGATTTATTAAAGATTAGTACAACATAATTCTTTACCTCAACAATAGGCAGAAGCCATACAAAATAGCTTTTCCTGAATTGAGCACCAGATGTTAAGAACCAACCAGTCATTTGTTACAGTGTACATCAGTACATCAGTACCAGGTACTGACCTGGTCCTCATCAGGTGCCCCTGTAACTCTTCTCTCTTTGGTGGCATTTGCTACCCAAGAGGACGTTCCCAAGAGAACCTCCAAACAGATCAAAACGTTGGTACTCTGTGAGATTAGTGAGTAAATCTTCCAGGGGCTGGGTCCCTTTGTCTGGGTAAGAAAAGGCTGCCATAATGATGGTAATGAGTGTCATGATTGAACAAGAGTTATCAGTCATTACTCTCCCTCACGTCTGCAGAGGATTCCGATGAGAAGATGGTGATCAGTTACTCCCCATCCTTGATGAGGACAAACAACAGGAAATGGGCCTTCATTGTCACAGTGGGAATTTGTGGGAAGGCAGAAAGACAAATTTTCTGCTTGTGAAAATTGTTAGAAGTTTTGGAGGGAGGTAAAAGAATCTTCCCCTAGTTGAAAATATTTCATCACAGGCCACATACTCATCTTTCCAGGACTACTTAATGTGAATATCTATCTATCTTTGGAGAGTGGGTTGGATTATGTTGAACCATAACCACAGTAATAATACAGCTGAAATTCATATGGTAAAATCCTTTACATCTATAATCTCATTTGGGTCTTACAACAATGTTGTCAGGTAGACACTGCAGGCATTATTATCCCCATGCTAGAGGCGATGAAACAGAATGAGAGAGAGAGAGAGAGAGAGAGAGAGAGAGAGAGAGAGAGAGAGAGAGAGAGAGAGAGAGAGAGAGAGAGTTTCTTGCCTGTGATTACAGAGCTAATAATTGTCAGAAGCAGAATTTGAACCCTGGTCTTCTGACCCCATTTGACTGGACCATCGAACCAAGGGTCCTTTCTAATGCTAGGATTCTGGGATGTATTTAGTTCAGGTTTTTTCTAACACCCTTGGGCCAAAATATTGCTTAAGAGGTGTGTGTGTGCTTGTTCAGAGCCATGCCACAGGTCTGGGACAAAAGTGGCTGGACCACAAATGAAGGTCCATGATTGAGGAAGAGCCCTCCGGTCAGCAAGAGCATAGAGCAGGTTGAGTCAGATGGCAAATCTCATGTATTTTCACTAATGATTTAGAAGAGAAAGGACAGCTGATTTATGAAAGAGTAAAAGACAAGAGCAATATATCATCTGAGCCCAACACAATGCTATCACTGTTATACAGTTGTGAAACAGAAGTAGTTCATAAGAGAATACTATCTAGCAAGAAAAAGAGTTACCAGGACAGCTAAGAGAACCAGACCTAGTGATGGGAAGTCCAGAGTTCAAATCTAGCCTCAATGTGGCCAGGGCAAGTCACTTAACCCCAAATGCTATACTATTTTGCCTTGGAACTGATTCTTAGAATCACATCTAAGACAAAAAGGGAAAGTTAAAAAAAATTAAAATAGGGGGAAGCTGGGTAGCTCAGTAGACTGAGAGTCAGGCCTAGAGATGGGAGGGCCTGGCTTCAAATCTGACCTCACACACTTCCTTGCTGTGTGACCCTGGGCAAGTCACTTAACCCCAACCTAGTTAAGCCCTTACCACTCTTCTGCCTTGGAACCAGTACATAGTATTGATTCTAAGATAGAAGCTATGGGTTTAAAAAAATAAAATAAAATAAAAACAAGAGCTAGCCTTTATAAGGCACTATAAGGATTGCAAAACACTTTCTACAAGCTACCCCCACTTTAACACTTTGTTAAAACTCTATAAAGACTTTGGAATACTCTATTTATGTTATACTATTTGATTTTTACAGCAACCTCATTAGGCAGGTATTATTATTATCTCCATTTTACAGATGAGGACCCTGAGCTTGAGAGAATTTGTCTTGCCTAAAAAATATTTTTAATTTAGTCCTTCTTGATTCAACTCTTAGTGCTCTATTCATCATGCCATCTAGCTATTCCTTTAGCAAGATGGTAGAGGGCATCTAGGACACCATCCTAGAGCCAACAGTAGAGGTCTAATCTTTTTTTAAGCCCTTACTTTCTGTCTTAGAATCAATACTAAATGTTAGTTGCAAGGCAGAAGAGTGGTAAGAGCTAGGCAATGGGGATTTAGAGGACATGTCCAGGATCACACATCTAAGAAGTATCTGAGGTCAGGTCTGAATCCAGGACCTCCTGGCTTTCTATCCACTGAGCCACCCAGCTGCCCCAGGGTCTCCTCTTCATACAGTTCCAGAAAGGGAGATGAATGGCACAAGAAAACTGGCCCCCGTAGACAGGTCAAGGGAGTTGGCCTGGCTTCAGATCCTTCATACACCAAAAGACTTCAGAAATCTTATTTTGTTTCTGAGCTCGAGGTAATAATAGTAAGCACAGGATAATAAGCTCAAAAAAGGTACTTAAAATTATTGGCTCAAGTAGAGGTTCGGAGAGAGCTGGTGCATTTTTCTTTCTTCATGTTTTCTCTGTCTCCCATTACGTGAGCCATTGAAGAACAGACCATCCTTTATGTCTCCCTCTCATGGTCTTTCTTCTGCAGTGCTCAGAGGAGTTTATCCATATTGTCTTACTCTTCTTTCCTCCAAATGATCTGATTCAAGCTCTTGATTTGGCCCCAGGTTCATCCACTATAAATGGCTGGCTCATTTGGTCTAGTAGCTCACATGGTCCACATAATTTTCACAGTTTGGTTCTATATGAGCTATTTAATTTTTTTCTGAAAGGTCCCATATGCCAGCCATTCATCTCAGAAAAGGGCTGCCATCGATCACAAGGGACCCGTACATAGCAGGAGAAGACGGTATGTGGTTGGAGGACTCTCATTCATCACGATTACTGTTAAGTCTCTTCAAAATCTGCATCCTGGTGGTGGTGGATGGTGTCCTCTTTGGGCAAGGGATGATTCATGATTCTCATATACTGACTTGAGTCAGGGCTCCTGGACTGGCCATTTCCAAGGCTGGATCAGAAGCCCAGGAGCCTCTGGGAACAGAAGGGGTATCGTGGGGATGATGGGAAAGAAGGGCACGCAGTCATTTACTAATTTCTACTCAATATCAGCCTGGGGAGACTTAATGTCACCTGCGAGAGTAAATGGCTGTAAGATTGGCAGACCACAGCTTCCACTGATTGTATCCTATTAAAATGGAGCGTAGACAAAATTGATAAGCACTACATTATCTCCTCCAATTAATTCAGAAACAGTTTATCCTCTGTGGGGTTTGTCACAGTGTCAAATCTCCCCTTGCAAACTTAAGTTTTCTGGACCAGTCGCATTCACCGGATTGGTCTCCATCTTTTATTTTCAGTTTATTTTGGGGGGCGGGGAGGGAAAGGTAGGACCTCCACTAAATGCAATGATTTAAAAACAGCAATAAGTGACAGTAGTAGCAATCCCGGGCAGTGGCAAGACCCAGGGCCTCTGCTCCTTTGGTAAGGAAAAGAAGATGAAGAAGAAAGACATGCAAGGGGGTTTATTTTTGATTAAATGCCTTAGCTTTGCTTTGGCATTTATCTTCCAATGGCAGCCCCCTGATCCAGTCACAATGCGTAATTCCATTAGCATTATCTCTCAATTCATTGGAGAGGGGCTTCGGCATGGACAGCAGAGGCATAAAGGGCTACAATGTTCAGGCGGCTTATTTCTTATTTCCTCCATAGGTTTATTCCTTTATCGGCAGCTCGTTTAAAGGGAGCTAAAGGGGAGGCAGTCAAATCGTTAGGCAAGAAATTTAACACGGGTTTTAAAGGCAGACTCAAAAGCTTTTTGAAAAAAATTAAATAAGTGAACAATGTTTCCTTGCTGGGCCCCGGCAGGCCACAAAGAATGCTATTTTAAGGGCCCAGTGTTTATAATGGAGGTTTTTTTGCTTTGGGACTTTAATGAGGCAGGTGATCTAGATGGGGAGCCAGGACAACTGGTTTTATTTCCAGCTCAGTCAACGACTAGCTCTGTGATCACGAGCAGGTTCCTTGCTTTCTCTCTCTCTCTCTCTTTCTTTGCCTCTGTTTCCCTCCCTGGGCACCAGGGAAATTAATCTCACCTCCGGCCCACCACTGAGGCATCGCTGTGAGGAAGAATGAGATGATCTTTCTAAAGTGCCTTGAGTGCCTCAAAAGAAAGATGAGGGTAGATGGAAAATAGATACCGGCCAGTCTCATTTGTCCATGCTAATGGGAGGCAGAGATCACTGGGAGAAATGAATTGCACAGATAATCCCCAAACCTCATTTGAGTCTTAACCTTTCCCTCCCCAGACGAACCCTTCACTCCAGCAGCTGATGGGTCACAATACTCGCTGGATTTATGTTTCCCTCCTCTCTCTGCCCTCATTTGCCCCCCTCCAGAGAGGGCTCGCCAGCAGAAGAATGGCAGAAAGATGGGCAATGGCAGCCTGGGGGAAGGGAGGAGGACCTGGGATGCCTACAGACATGATCAGCAGCCTCAGAGAGTTGACTATAGATGGTCAAATGAAGGAGTTTATGGATTTCATTCATTCATCAAATAAATCCTTACAAAGCACTAGGTATGGGGCACTGTGCTTAGCAAAAGAGATATAAAGGGGTGGCCTGGGATCAGTTTCCTTATCTGTAAAGCAGAGAAAATAGTCAGCTTCCACCTGAGAGGGTTGTTGTGAGGATTAAGAGAAATGGTCACTTAGCACAGTGTCTGGCATATTAATAATTAGAGTTATTATTAGTAGTAATTATCAGTCATAATCCGATATTTACTGTATGCTTCTGGGCAAGTCATTATACCTCTCTGAGCCTCAGTTTCCTCATCTATAAAATGGGGATAATAATGCTTGTTTCTTTATCAGAGAGACAGTAGGGAATGATGGATAGAAAGATGACCCCAAAGTTGGGGAGCTGACATCCTACCTCTGATACATATTATAGTGTGAAACAGTGGAAGTGTAGAAAGGCAGTTTTGTACAATGTATGTTTATGTGGATTCATGAAAACTGGAATTCACATTCAGCCTTTATAAACATTAATCAAATGATCTAAGCATGTCACTTAAACTGTCTTGGTCTGAGTTTCCTTATCTGTAAGATTAGTTAGGTGGACAAGATGACTCATAGGATCCTTTCTACCTCTGACTCTATAATCCCATGGCTATGTGATTCTGGACTAGTTGCTTAACCTCCAAGTGTCCCCAGATGATGCTATTCTAAATTATAAATGTCAGCGCAGGTGCCAATCTATACTGAGAGTGGGATTTTCCATACTAGGAGCTCTCTTGTCAATAAAATTGTAGATCCTGTCCAATACTTTATTACCATGGGATTCTCATGAAGAAAATGTTTATAAACAATAAAGCACTCTGTGTGAGATTTAAATTTTTTTAAAAAGTATTGTTCCAAGCCTCCATCCTCATAGAGTTTATAGATTAGTCAGAGAAGTAAGACAGTTCAGCAAATAACTATAAGAAAAAAATAAGAATACAATGGGAGAGGCACAAAATTCCCCTGGAGGGAGAGTGCTGTGTTCAGTTCTGGCCCCAATATTTTGGATAGGAAGTATGTAAGCCAGCCTATCCCTGGAATTAAGATAGATCTCCAAATCATGCCTTTTAGCAGGTGTTCTTAACCTGGGGACCAAGGTGACATATTCCTTGGAGTCCATAAATTTAAGATAGGAAAATACAACTGTATTTTGATATAATTGGTTTCCTTCATAATTCTATGCAATTTAATTTTTGCATTTAAAATACTACTCTGAGAAGGGGTTGATGGGTTTCAATGAATTGCCAAAGGTGCCCTCAACACACAAATAACAGGGAGATTCTTTGCCTTAGAATGATCACTAAAGAAATTAGAGAGGTTTAGTGTAGAGACAAGAAAAGATGTGTAGTATGATTTCTACTTTCAGATATTTAAAGAACTGTCAAATGGATGAGGGATTAGGTGTGTTTTGCTTGGCTCTGAAGGGATAGAGTCAGGACCAATATGGTGATAACTACTGGGAGGCAAATTTCAATCCAATATAAGGCAGAATTTCCTGAACAAGAAGGTTAATGTGGTGAAGAGTATTGAATCTGGATTCAGAAAAACTGGATTGGAGGCCTTGCTCAGCCACCTGATAGCGCTGTAACTTTCTAGAAATCATGAAATCGCTTTGAAAATGAGAGTATTGCATTAGATGCTTTCCAAGATCCCTTCCAGCTTTGACATTCTTTGAGTCTATCCCAAAGTAAAGCAGTCTATTTCTTGAGATAGTGAGTCCTCTGCAACCAAGGTCTTCATGCTGGATGGCTGATTTTATCACAGAGGGGATCCAGACTTCAGCACAGGTTTGGACGAGATCATATCTGAGCACTGGGTAATGAATGTTGTATTGGAAAAAACAACAAGATTTGCTGACTTCAAGATTCAAGATGACATAGAAGTTTCTAGGCTAAATGACTTGGAGGATGGTGGTGACACAGATGGCTTTAGGGGTAGATGATGAGTCGAGGTGATTTTGACGACAGTTATCATATATTCCCTTAATCAATGATTGAAAGATTGATAAAGCTGAAAGGTGGTTTAGACATCAATATGTACCAAAAGGAAAGCAAGAGATAGGTACATGTAATTGGAAAGTTGGTGTTCTGCTTACGGAGCAGCTCCTACTTCTAAAATTCTCTGTTTGGATTTGAGCAGTACCGGAATGAACTGAAACTTTCCTTAAAGACATATAGTTTGTTGATATTTGAGCTATAAGAACAATATCAAAGGTATGTCCTGGATACATAGATATGGGACTAAGTTCATCGAATTGTAGACTTTCTGAGTTGGAAGAGACCTCAGTAACCATACATTCTTCCTCATACCTAAAATTAGCATGCCTTTGATAACATTCCTAACAAGAAGAAGATTAATTTCTTCTTGAGAACTTTCAGAAATGGGAATTTAAACCTTTTGAGGCAATTCATTCCACTTCTGAATAGTTCTTATTAACAGACGTTTTTCTTCATGTTAAGCTGAAATCTTCCTCTCAGAAGTTGCCATGAATTGGTCTTAGCTCTTCTTCCCAGAATTATAATCATCTTAATTCCTCTTTGACAAGATAGTTCTTCAAACTTTGGAAGATAGTTATCATTTATGCCCTACATTTACAATTTAAAGATTGGGAGAGTTGAAAGGGTCAACTCAGTGCAAATGGAGAACAAAGAAGTAGATACATGTAACTCATACCATTGGAAAGTCAAGAGGTATGTACATATAACAGGGATATACATTTCCTACATGTGGATCAGCTTTGTTCTGTCTGCAATAAAGCATAGTAGAAATGTGCTAACCTTCTGTTAAAGGTAGCTGAGTAGTTGGTGTCATGTCATCAAGAGAAATTGTGGGAAGCCTGTGCTAGATAAATTAGGTCTCTCTTGGGAGTCTCAGTGACTGAACTTTGCAGCCCGGCAAGTTTCCCATGGTGTCTACTGTCAAATGTCTTCAAAAAGAGTCTCTAAAAAGAAGACAGAGGATCAAAGGATCTCCATTTAAGAAAGTATGAAGGGCAGGTAGAACTTTTCAAGAACCTGAAAAGAGCAGTTATGTTTGTGTTTCTTCCAATACCAAGTATTACCTATATGTGGATAATGTGCAATTTGGTCTCTATCCTAGAGGAAGAGAAAGAATTGCTAAGAGCTCTAAAATCATGGGGGAAAAACGGAAGACCTCAAGGACATAGGCGGGCAGGTTTTTTGTTTTTGTCTCTGTTTCATAAGTCACTTCTGCCAAAGGAAGATAGGGGATTCAGAAAAGAAAGGCAGACTCAAAAAATTAAAATCTGGTCAAAAAGAGAGTGTCTGAGAAGGGGATTTGGATTTCTGAACCATAATAGGAACTCTTGGCCAAGTACAATATACAGCTAACAAGGGACAATGAAAACATGTTTACTTGGAGTCTTGTGAATCTGGTCAAAAGACTTTTAAACTGAAAATAGAAAAGGATGGAGAAAACTATCCACATAGACCTGCCAATCTTGGTACCATGGAGAATAGTGGGTACTACATGAGAATAGAGAAGAGGATTAGTAATCCATGGCAGATGATATCTGATAAAACAACCAGTAATAAAACCCACAGCCTAAAATATCAATACACAAATGCATACCATTTTGGATAATAAATAGGGCAACCTGAAAGTACTAATACAAGGAGGTAAATTTGGCTTCTTAGGAATAACACATTAGGTGGGTTAGAATTTGTAGCTAAACCTTATTTACAGGGAATGGGATAGATAAAAGGGGAATTAGGATGACTTAGAGGGTAGCTAGGTGGTACAGTAGATAGAAGGCTAGGTTTGAATTCAGGAAGATTCATCTTCATAGGTTCAAATCTGATCTCAGAAACTAACTAGCTGTATAGCCCTAGGCAAGTCACTTAACCCTCTTTGCCTCAGCTCCTCATCTGTAAAATGAGCTGGAGAAGGGAATGGCAAACCACTCTAGTATCTTTGCCAAGAAGGATAGGAAAACAGTTGAGGTTGAATGGGTCAGTGGTAATGGATCCTGATGAGAAGGTTGAAATATTACTCTCTTACTTTGCTTCTGTTTTTTTTTCTTGGACTATTAACTGGGAAGAATGGGTACAAGGATTCAAGATCTGAGATAATAAGGAGATGCACTTCTGCTCTCAGTAGTTTCCAGTTACCTAGGCTTGACCAACATTATACCCCAGAGCACTAAGACAACTAACAGTTGTGATTGCTGAGCCAATGTTGGTAATCTTTCAGAGATCATGGAGCTTAGGTGAGATCCTGCAGTAATAAGAAAAGGGCAAATGCCCTGGTTTTCAAAAAGGGGCAGAGGAAAGGGGCAAGAAACTATAGGCATCTAAGCTTGACTCCTCCAGAATTTAGAAAGGAGAGATTGATTACTGAGAGTTAGAACATCTTCACTAGGAAAAACTCATGCCAGACTAAGATCATTTTCTTGTTTAACTCTGTGACTACAATGGTAGATCCAAAAGGAACTTAAGATTAGTTAAAGGAACTGTGAGCATCCTCTTCAATGCAAAATTATCATTATGCGAAGAGGATAGCATATATGTTGGCTATGAGATCACTTTAAAAGAAATTTAAAGTAGAGTGAGTACTGGACAGGGATGTAAATTATAGTTGATCTTATTTGCTATGACTCAAGATTAGTCAAAGTGTGAACATGGAACTTGGAGAAGAGAAGCCACAATGGGACCACAATAGCTGTTTTCAAGTATTTAAAGGGCTGCCTTTGGGATTTATGAGTTTGTTCAGGGAGGACTAGCATCTCTGATCATGCCTTTTCAGGACTGCTCATCCACTTTTGATGTCTCTTTTCAGCAGACTCTAACCTGTGGCTCCAAGAAGCTGTAACATGTCCAGAAGTCACATCCTAGTAAAACCATCTTGATAGATGGCTAAATAAGGGTGAGGGTAGCCTACAGGACTAAAACCCATCAGTGATTTAGCAGGGGCTATCTATGCCAAGCATGTGAAGTTTTCCTCTGGCAGAAGGGGCAAGAACAATTTGTTCCAACACCCATGAATGGGGGCTAAAGCAGGCACTATGGGGAGCTTAGAAGTTGGTCAGACATCAGAGATGCCAAGGTCATCCACTGCATTCCAGGCCATTACTTTCACTTTTGTCTTGCCAGTGGATCTAGATGACTTTGAAAAAGAGAGTGAGGGGGGGCAGTTGGGTGGCTCAGTGGATTGAGAGCCAGACCTAGAGACAGGATGTCCTGGGTTTAAACACTTAGACACTTAGACACTTCCTAGCTGGGTGACCCTGGGCAAGTCACTTGACTTCCATTGCCTAGCCCTTACCACTCTTCTGCCTTAGAACCAATACACAGTATTGATTCCAAGATGGAAGGTAAGGGTTCTTAAAAAAAAAGAAAAGAAAAAGAAAAAGAGAGTGAGATTGACAAATTTGCACAACTCTGCCTCATTTAAATCCAGCTTAGGAGCAAGTCAAGGAATCATCTTTGTGATGATATTGTTCCTCTTTGAAATGAAGAATAAACAACAAAAAACCACCTGAAAGAAGGACTAAAATTGTTTTGCTTGCCCGTCCTCCCCCATCTCCCACCAACACAGAACCAGGGATTGTGGGTAGAAATTGCTGATGAGATTCAGGTTTGTTTTAAAAAAAAACAACAACTTCCCAAAAATTAGAAATCTGAAAGTGAAAGAGACCACCCTGAGATATAATAATTTCCACCCCACTGGGCCTTTTAAAGTTGGACAAGAATTAGTGCTATTCAGGAAGGGATTTTTAGTCAGGTATAGGTTGGACAAGATAGCCTCCAAGTCACCTTCCATCCTATAAATTCTGCAGGGTTAAAAATTTAATTTTACAGGTGAGGAAGTATGACTTAAGGAAATGAGATGACAGATTATGGTAAGCCAGCTATTGGGCAATAGCTGCATTTAGAGTTGGGATTTGATCCCTAGTCTGCCCTTGCTATGTTACAAAAGTTGCCTTTTTAGATTCCGGAATAGTTGTGCTGATACACTCCCATTCTCCTCCATGATTTATCTTGTGACCAATAGCAGGCACGTATGAAAATGACTGTCTGTGATTAAGGCAGAATCTGTGTCCATGGAACAGTGCAAAGTGAATTATCTCAATCATGGGACTGAGCCCATGACCTTGACCCAATTTAACTTGGCTTGTGGTTAAACTGACTCAGCTCAGCTATCCCATCCCCACTACTGTAAAAGCACATGCCTTATTGATGGTGGGTCAGTAGAATTCTCTTTTATACAAAATTATTATTATGGGAAGAGGATAGGAGGTGTCTAGGCTATGAGATCATTTAAAAAAAATCTTAAGTGGGCTGCATACTGGACGGGGGACATGAGTTTCAATTGACCTCATTTGCTGTGACTCATCTTCACAATAGTTCTTATGTGCCTGGAATTTGGAAGTAGCATCTTAGCTATTTTGGCTGTGTTCAGATGTTCCTCAGTGAGATGGGAAGACTGTGTTTTAATGTTTAATGTAACTTAATAGGGATACTATCACAATGAGAACTAGAAAGAACTTTAGAGTCTATCTAATCAAACTCTGGTGTTTTACAGATGGGGACATTGAAGCCCAGAGCAGATTGGTGATTTGTCCAATGTCCCAGAGGTAATATTAGAGATGGGATTCAAACCTAGGTTCTCTGATTCTAAATCTAATACTCTTTCCACTATACGAGGTTGCTTGGATAGGCAAGGGGTGGGGAAAGGAAATAAGAGAGGTATTGCCTATTCAATTAATTTCAATTCAAATGTCCCTACTCTCTGACCATTTCCTTCTCATCAACATCTTTGCTACTTTGGAGAACTTTTCACACTAGGGCCATGCCCTCCTGTTTGGTAACTAGCGATTGCTACTTCAGGAATGCCCTAACCACCACGCTTTACTTTACTCTCTATTCCCCCATCATTTTCTGCTTGCTATGCATGAGCACACAGACATGCCCTTTCTTCTACCTTCCCCACGGCCTTTCCACTTCTGGACCAAGTTCAAAACAAGTTTTCCATTGTTCCTGGAAGGAATATGTCCATTTATTCCCCTCTGGTCCAATTCTCCATCACTCTCATATTCAGAACCAAAGGGCTGCTCCCTGTATGCCATTCCCTTTGTGTACTGTGTCTTCCATTAGAATATGAGCTTCTCAAAGGAAGAAACTGTCTTCTTTTGTATTTATATTCCCTGCACTTAGCACAATGCTTAATAAATGCTTTTCCATTCACACATTAATTCATTTATTCAGTTTAAGTCAGTGAACTAAGTTCCTACTATGTGCACATAATCATTGCTTTAAGAGTTGGAAGTAGATACAAAGGCGAATGACCGACTCCTCAATGGCATTACAGTTTAGTAGGGGGGCCAAAACATATGGGAACAGCCACAACCAGATCCAGTTTGACTAATGAATTTCCTGAAGTGGTTAGTATACATTCAAAGTCACAATATTAGAAGTAATAACTACATAAAATGCACTAATCTGGTTACAGCCGAGGGGAAGCATGCAGTATGAATTCGAACAATGTTACCACTTCAGAGGGATTCACTATTCACTCTAATTGGGACTTGGTTATTCAGGATGCAATGGGACACAGAAAGTGTATAAGAAAGGTACGAAGTGCTGTGTGAGGTTCTGAGGAAAGACAACTGTTTTTGGTTCAGCTAAATGTGCCCTTTTACTGTGTGATACAGGGGTAGCTGATGCCCTGAGCCAAGAATGGAGACCTGTGTTCTAGCCCTGTCTCTATCCCAGATTAGCTATATGACTTTGGGCTAGTCACAGACTCACTGGGCCTTGATACTTTTCAACTAGAAATTAGTGGGTTGGACAGCCTGATTTCCAAGGTCCCTTCCTGCTTTAAGAATCCAGGACTATTTCTATTTTCTTTTCATTTCCCTTTCTTTCCCTTATATTCTTTCCTTTTCCCTTAAGCCCTGCCCTCACATTCTGTTCTGTATTTCTGAGCCCTATTATACTATCCTTTCCTTCACCCATCCCTGTGCTCTCCCTGTTGATCACATTCGGGTTTGCAGCCCTGCATTTGTCTTGTCTCCTTTCAGATCAATTTTCCAATGCTCTCTCCCTCTCCCCAGACAGAATTTTATTATGTTAACTGGTTCTCTCTGCCTTATCCCACTGCCTCATCTTCTAACCTCTTAAGTATTCTTATCTGTGGTTCACTATTTGTGACCCTATTTCAAATCATTATTGCTCCTTCTCAGTTCATCACATTGGTTTTCTTTGGCTTTCCATTCTGCATGGCTTTGTCATTGCCGCATCTTAATTCTCACCCTTCTTAGCTTCGCCCATCTTATACAGAAATCAGTCTTATGACTTCCTCACTCCTCTATACCATAGCAAAATGACTCTATTCCCAGTCTGATTTCCCAATCTCTCTGCTGAACAGCTGAATGGTCTTTCCCACTTGGATTCCTGTGAATAAAAACACTACGAAGTCGGTCTGCTCCATCTTTTACTCTTGTACAATCCCACCTACTCTGGCTCTATCTCTCAGCTCGTAATGATTGCCTTCTGTGGTATCAAATGTTTTCCTCTGGTCCTCATATGTCTTCCTATGGATATGGTGCTACTGGCTCATCTGTGTCTTTGTTTGGTCTGCTCCCCAAGGAAACGTTTCCCCATCTGTGAAATGGGGATATTATAAGGATGGATGAGTAAATGTCTGCAAAGCAATCTGAGCTCTTTCAGATTAAGGTGCTGGGTAAATAATTGCATCATCTTTATAGCCCTCATAATTTAAAAACATTAAACTGGGATGACTTTTATTATTATTACTATTGTTATTTTTTAAATTAGCATAGTTGTATCTGGTCTTAATATATTGTAAGAATAAAGGTTTCATTATTGAAATAGATTCTAATAATGTATTGTTGGTATAGAATTTTTCTAATGATACAAACATCTAAAAGTACTCTTCCTGACTTGATGTTGAGTTATAAAACAGAATAATGAGTCACTTAATTTCTCTGGGGATCAGTTTCCCCATCTAGAAAATGAAAGACTTGGACTAGATGACCTCTAACATCCCTTCTTAGTTTTTAGTTAATGACTCTAAAATCATGTATAATACAAATCAACCCAACACTCCAGTTTCATACTTTTGATTGAATTAACTTGAATTTGAATCTTTACATCCCTGTGATAACTTATTATGTGCTTTCTTCCCTATGGAAGTGATATCATCCCCACCACCACTATCAGTAAGTCAGCCAATCAACATGTATTTATTAAGTACCTACGACATGTCCGGCAAATTGTGGTCATCTTTATCATTGTTCCTATTTCAATCTTCCTTCCTCTCTTTTTCCGTTTACTCTTCTTGGTGAAACATGATGATTTGACCTGAAAGGGAAGAGAAGAAAATTCCAATCATGCCTGGGGAAAATGATGGTATAGACACCGAAGTAGAAAAGGTAGATGCGGAAGCTTTATTTGGAATCATTTGAGAAGGAAGATGAAGTCCAAGAGAGAGCAAGGTGATGTAACACATAGGGCACTGAACTTAGATATAGGAAGACTTGAGTTCTAATTCCCAGAAACTTTCTAGCTGTGTGACACTAAGCAAGTTACTTAAGTGCTCCCAGCCTCAGTTTCCTCATCTGTAAAATGGGGATAAAATGGTGCCTGTCTCAGAGTTTTTGTGAAGATTAAATGGGATAATCAATATATAGTGGTTTGCAAATTGAAGTGGCATATAAATATTAATTACTATTATCATAACAGTTTTAATACTATAGGAAGAAACCTACTAAGTAAAGGTGAAGGAATTCTTTCACAGAGAACTGGGGGCCACAGGAAAACAAACAAAACAATCCCTTCACAGAGATATGCATTTGATGAGAGAACAATCTCCTTAGGGGAGAAAGGGGTTCTATCACTCAGGTCATTTGAACTAAGCTAGACTAGAAAGCTGGCATTATTATTACATATTGGTTATTGAATCCCTGCAGCATAGGCAGGTGCAGGACAAAACACAGATTAAGTCACTCTCGGGCTCCCAGGGTTTGAAGTCTAGACAACACAGTTTAGTCATTAAATACCAGAGTATGAGATCTCTTTGAGGATCTACATTTTCTGGTCTGTTTTTCAGGAAGTTCCCACTGACACTGAAAATGCTATTATAGACAGAGAAATTTCTACAGCTAAATGAGGTAAAGAATTGGAAAATATGACCATTCCAGGGTGATGAGGAACTGCCAGATGAAGCAGGCCAAAAGTGAAGGACTGAAAGGTCTAGGAGAGGAAAGAAAAAGAAATGAGATTAAACAAAGCAGCAAGATGGAGTAAAGGGCAAAGTTGAAGGTGCGGGAAAACTAGGCGAGTTTCTGTTTGCCCCAACGGAGTATCAAAATGATCAAGAAAATGTTATCACTTGAGCTCTTTGAGTTGAATTAACCCTAGCCTCAATCTAAAGAAGAATCTCCAAGAGAAATAATTCTCATCTAGGATACCAATATGGAGAGGTAAAAGGAAGGAGAGAAGTTATAGCTTAACTTTGATTTGTTCCCTTGCATAGAGTATCCCATATAGACTGAGGTCTATTAGGAAGTTTGACCAGCTTATAGAACAGATCGCCACAGACTGAGATTAGTTATCCAAATGAGAAGCTAAGCCAAGACCTATTGAATCATCTCTACATTAATATAATTCAGGATTGTATCTCTGACACTGACCTAAAGGGTCAGTTTGTGGGGAGGCATGAGTGCCTTCCACACGCTAAAGGTTAGGGGGAGGTAGGTTAGGGTGATGATTCTTGATTCTTTAGCTACCCACTTTGGATTTGTTACTCATTGATTGAAATAATTTCTGCCTAAGTGACTTTTTTGAGGGTAAAAGTTGCCCTAAATTTACTACTTGCCTGATGGGGAGACAGTTTGTGGTAGAGGAAAGTGTTCTGAAGATGGAGGTTTAAGCCCTTCCTCTCATCTTTATTAGCCATGGAATGGACATGGGCAAAGTATTGAAACTCTCACAGCCTCCCTCAGATTCCTTATCTGTAAAGTGGAGAATAAAAGCACTTGAACTACTTGCCTCCCAAGAATTCTGGGGGAAAAGTGCTCTTTAAGATCTAAAGTCCTCTAGAGAAAGGCAGTGTGGTATACTGAAGAGAGTCATAGTCTTGGAATCAGAAAGATTTGGGTTTCAGTCTTGCCTCTAACACATATTGGCTGTGTGATGCTGGGAAACTCTATTAACCTCTCAGTGCCCCCAGGCAGATATCATGAGTAGAAGTTATAAAAGATATATATATATATATATATGTATGTATGTATGTATGTTAAGGAAGTTTTCTTGCACTAATGGAATTATAATTTGTTTAAGACATCCATCCATTCTCCATCTATCCATAATCTCTCCATCCATCTCTCCATCCATTCTTCTATAATTCACCCATCCATCCATCTATATACAGTGTCCCAAATGTCCTATTACAATTTCAAGCTGTGGTTTGAAGCAATCAAATCTTAAAATAGCACTAAGATTTTTGGGAAGTCTTGTGTGTATACCCGTGTGTGTGTGTGTGTGTGTGTGTGTGTGTGTGTGTGTGTATGTGTGTGTAGATATAAAAGCCATATAGAAATGTGAGATATGAGTGGTATTTCCTGAAACTTGCCCTAAATATCCTTGCTTCTAGATTCAAAAGATGCTCCCTGGAATTGTTTTGGAAGAACCCAGGTGCAGATGGAAGGCACTTAAGCCAGGGAGGAAACAGACCTGCCTTTATGAAGAGGACTGAAGACACCATTCCCTGGGGCATTTATCCCTTCACCCCATGGCATTCTCGTTGCTGGGGAGGATGTCCCAGCTGAGCCAAGAAAAAGGAGTAAGATGGTGAGTAGGAGGAAATTAGAGGAAAGACAGATGGGCCGGATAGTTAAACTTGAATTTTACAGAGGAGTCGGGGTGGAGTTGCTGGGCCAATTTGAAGAGAGGAAACAATGGGGACTGAGGGATGAGGTATATATATATATCTTCATATACATATATGTATATCTTTAGCAGCAGTGTTCTGAGAGAAAAGAAAATGAGAAAGGTTGCAGTGGGCAAGAGAAGATCTGGCTACATGGTGGGTAGAGAAGGAAGCCATGTTAGAAAGAGCCCCAGTGGAATCCCAACTCTAAATCTAGCCTCCCCCTTTGCCACTAACTATAGTTGGGCGATCTAGGACTATTCACATTGCCCTGTTGACTCTCATTTCCTCCTCTGTTAAAGGAGAACATAATTGCTGCATTCACGTCATAGGGTTATTGAATGGAAAGTTTTATAAACCCTATGCTGCTATAGATTGTGAGCTATTATGATATTTTTGGCTTCCCCAGGCCTAATGCCACGAGTCTACTGTAGTCTGCCTTCCTTACTCCTGAAGTTGTTGTATAACTCCAATAATACAGGGCATAGGAAAAGACCTAGGGGGCAGCTGGGTGGCTCAGTGGATAGAGAGCCAGGCCTGGAGTTGGGAAGTCCTGTGTTCAAATCAATCCTCAGATGCTTCCTAGCTGTGTGATTCTGGGCAAGTCACTTAACCCCTATTGCCTAGCTTTTATGGCTCCTTCTGCCATAGAGCCAATAACCTGTATTGATTCCAAGATGAAAGGAAGGGTTTTTTTTTTTAAAGAAAAGAATAACTTTGCAGACATTTAAGGAGATAGAAAACTACCACCCCTAGCATCACCACCACCCTGACTACTATTATCTTGGGGATAGCATAATTGCTGGGCTCCTCTCCTGTGAGTTTCGGGTAGCAACATATCCCATGGGCTCCTGAGAAAACGCTACACTGATGCCATTTTCAGGGAACTAACACTGTGACTGGAGGTGGTTTGGGAGAAGAGAAGATCTTGAAAGAACCCAACTTCCCTCCCTCTTCCAACTAGAGTACAAGCTCCCTAGAGCAGGGTGGATATACACACAGTGGTGAATTTACATTCAGTGGATACACAATAAATATTTGTTGAACTGAACCAGGCCAGCTGACTGAGGCAACATCACACAGTGAAAAGAATGTTGGCTTTTGAGTCAGATGGTCTTGGTTCAAATCCCAGCCCTGACCCTCACTATATGTGTGATATTGGACAAGTCACTTCAACTCTCTGGCCCTCATCTGTCAAACATTAGAAAGCTATATTAGATGACCTTTAAGGTCCTTTCCAATTCTGAATCTATGATACTTTTTTTTTTTTTAGTTTTTAAAACATTATTTTATTTGGTCATTTTCACACATTATTCATTGGAAACAGATCATTTTTTTTCCTCCTCCCCCCCGCCCCCACCACCCCTTCCCTAGCTGACGTGCGATTCGTCTGGGTATCACATGTGTCCTTGCTCTGAACCCATTTCCTTGTTGTTGGTATTTGCATTAGGGTGCTCATTTAGCATCTCTCCTTGATCATGTCCCCTCAACCTCTGTAGTCAAGCAGTTGCTTTTCCTCGGTGTTTTTACTTCCTCAGTTTGTCCTCTGCTTGAGGATAGTTTTTTTTTTCTCCTAGATCCCTGCAGATTGTTCAGGGACATTGTAAAGCCATTAATGGAGAAGTCCATTACATTCGATTGTACCACAGTGTGTACAATGTTCTCCTGGTTCTGCTCCTTTCGCTCTGCATCACTTCCTGGAGGTTGTTCCAGTCTCCATGGAATTCCTCCACTTTATTATTCCTTTTAGCACAATAGTATTCCATCACCAACATATACCACAATTTGTTCAGCCATTCCCCAATCAAAGGGCATCCCCTCATTTTCCAGTTTTTTGCCACCACAAAGAGCGCAGCTATGAATATTCTTGTGCAAGTCTTTTTCCTTATTATCTCTTTGGGGTACAAACCCAGCAGTGCTATGGCTGGGTCAAAGGGTAGATATTCTTTTGTCGCCCTTTGGGCAGAGTTCCAAATTGCCCTCCGGAATGGTTGGATCAGTTCACAATTCCACCAGCAATGCATTAATGTCCCTACTTTGCCACAATCTATGATACTTTGAATTAATCAACAGAACAGGGAATTGGGAGGTACCAATAAGTTTAGTAATAAAGCTACTAGTAAATTAGTTTCTTGAATGTGACCTGAAATACATTGAGAAAATGCTCTGTGCTTCCCTTTACTGACCTATCAACTGGGGACAACAGAACTAACGTAATTCTTGGTTCTGGTGTCCTAGTGTTACACTTAAGATACTATTAATGGTTAAAGAAATGCCCAAGACAGAAATGGCAGCATATTCTCACATCCTAAATGTGAGGAGGAGGAGGAGGAGGAGGAGGAGGAGGCAGGGAGAAAGTTTTACTCTGGCTGTGTCTATAATGAATTATCCATTTAGGTCACATTGGTATCTAGCAACACAGCAGCAAAAAGCTCATTCGCCAGATGGGGCAACCAAGGGTCCAGTGGCCTGCTCTGCCTCTTTGCTTTGGATCTTCATGTCTGACTCACTAGACTGGAAGGCCAGCACTTTCTTCTAGATGTAGAGTGTGTTCATGCTTTAAACATCCTCTGCATGCTTTATTCTTTTTGAGACTTCACCTGTTTAACACGGAAAGGGCTGGGGTTGAATGTCACTCTGGAGGTCCATTTGTCCAGACAACGCTCCATCCTCTCTGTTCCTTTCTCCCTTCTTGATAGTAGCAAAAAAGCAGCCTTTCCCAGGGGGTGCCTATCTCTTTCCAGGACAGGGGTGGATTGTCATGGGGAGGTTTAGTGTGTAATATTTTCTCTGGGTCACTGCCCTCTCCTCCCTACTCCTTTCCTCTGGAGATTTAATCAGCTTCATGTTGTTACAACAATTAGCTCACTTTTTAGACGAGGGCAATATAATGGCCCCTGAGGTCTACTTGATTCCCTTCTCTGCTATTTTATAGAGTTTATATCAGAAGAAAAAGTTAGCAGTATAATCACAATAACAGAGCTCCCACTTAGGAAAATTCCCAACACCCAGGCAGAGGTTTGGTTCTCTGTCCTAATTTAAATTGATGTTTAACTCTCCATAAACCCTGGCTTCTTCACATTTGAAGCAAATAGCAGGATATATTCCTTATATAGATGAAATATTTAGGCAAAGGAAGGGAGCATTCTTTCCTGGACAGGCACGGGGAGAGGAAGATGGGAAAAAGAGCAAACTTTATTGGAAATTTCCCTCAGCACTTGAAGAGGTGGACACCTCTAGAATCCTGCCCAAGTCTTCTACTCTGAGATGTGCATAGGGAATGATGGACATTCTCAGTCTTTTCCTTCTCTGATGAAGGTCAGCCCTCTTTTTACTCCCCCCCCCCACCTTTCTCTATTCACTTTCTCCTTTCCATTCTTGAACCTCTGCCATTCCATTCTTCCCAGCTTAGCTTGGAACATCCTGGGCAGGGCTGAGGAATGAAGTTTATTCACTGCTGCTACTGTTCAGTTCTTAAAGTCTTTCCACTCTTTCCTCCCAACCTGTTTCTTTTAGACCCTGTATGTCCTTGGAAATGACTAGAGTACACCTTCTGGATCAAAGATCACGAGTCCTAAATTACTCTTAGGGTTGAGTTGAAATACAGTCTCTGAATTCCAAATTCCAGGTTGCCAGTCAGTTCTTGAATTTCTAATATACTGGCAAGGTAGATATTCCATGTATTATTATCACCCCGATTTACAGATGAAGGAATTGAAGCACAGAAAGGTTTAAATAGCTTGCCCATGCTCACACAGCCAGCAAATAATAGAGGCAAGATTTAAACCTAAGGTTCCTGTTCCCAAGACCAGTGGCCTTTTTACTTTTACTACACCAGGGATTCTCCACCTATTTTTTTTTTTTTTGGTCCTTGAGCCATTGGCTTTCCTTACTCCCTATGCCTTTTGAGTTCATATTCAGTCTCAGTCACTTGCTAGCTATATGTGACTCTGGGCATCATCCTATCTCTATGTCTCTTAGTTTTTTTCATCTCTAAAAGTACAGATGATGATAATAATAATAATAATAATAATAAAAACCTCTGAGGATTGTTGTGAGGACAAAATGACATAATATTTGTAAAGGACTTTGCAAATTTTAAAATGTTACACAAATGCTAGCTATTATTATCATTAATATTATTATTCAATGAAAAAGGAAATAAATCCTAGAGCCTGTAATGTACATATGCATATATGAAATGAAAGAGATGACTTACTTTTCCTAAAGAAAATTTCGTTCAATACATATCCTTTTTCTTTTAAACCAACATTACCACTTTTGGGCTGTAGAGCAAGTATAGACATTCAGATGTAGATAACTCCAGGGTTCCAGGTGAGGAGGAAAAAGGGGTCTTTCTTCTGGAAGGAAGAAGTGAATGTTTATGGTGATGCCACATCTTGAAACAGGAGGAATCAGAGCATATGCTCTTTGTATAGATGACCCTCTCAGAGGTTTCTCATTCTGGTATTGACCTGATCCCCATACAGGAATGAGAGTTTCCCTGAGTCAGGGGCTAGGCTCCATCCATACTATGCAGGGATATTGAATAACCAAGGGCCCATCTAAGCTCACTTTTAGGAGTTAATGAGACAACCCTACCCTTGAGCCTAACCTTGGCCCTAGAAATCAAGCGGGTAGGTTCAGAATGGTTACTTTCCCCCTTTGTCCTTCGGAGACAATGGGGCACAGTGAAAAGGGTGCTAGATTTGGAATCAGAAGATCCATGTTTAAATCCTGACTCCTCTCTAAGGCACCTTTAGGAATTTAGTTAATTCAGAAATTAACTAAACTTCTTTGGGTCTTAGTTTCTTCAGGAATAAAATGAGGGAATTGGACAAGGATGATTCCTTAGGTCCATTCTTGCTCCAAAATTCATGATCCTATGACAATGAATGCAATTCATAAATGGTTATTATATATATTTATATTTTATATCATGTATAAAATTATTAAATCATATAAAAATTAAATGTCATATATAACAAAATATGTTTTAATTGTATATTTAAGATTCAGGTATTATAAAATCCTTAATTTTTAAAAATATAATGCAAGTTAATAAGACTATGTCATATGAACAGTGTGGTGAATATATCATTTTGGAGGTTAAAAGTAGATGGTTGCTACATAAAGTTTAGAAACCACTAGGCTAGATTGTCTCTAAAGTTTTTTTTAAGCCTAACATTATGTTATTTCTGTGACCTCTGATATCAAGTCATATCAGCTCCTTAGAGTAGTGCTTTGTAGGTGGCAGATGTAATTATTACTCTTTAATTCTGGAAATTTGGGTCTTGGGATGATGGAAAGGCCTTTGATGAGTGGCAGCTGATAACTGCAAGGTTTGTGCAAATTAGCAGACATACAGCACCCTGTTTCTATTCATTATCAGGGTCCTTTGACTTTAGACACCACGGGATTGACTGCATCCTGGAAGCAACTTGAAATTTTTATTCTTGATGGTTTCCAGACATCCAGTTGGGTTTTCTCATTTTCACTGCTGATGGAAATGTGCTAAGAGGTTCCACACGAGCTCTGACAGGATTTCTTGGAAGCATATGTTTTAATACCCATTGAAGTCCAGTATGGGGAAAAATCACAAAACAGCATCTCTCCTGATGCCTTTGTCTGTCTGGGATCAGTTATCACAGGTGGCTAATGGCAAGGGGCTAATGAGGCCAAGGTCATGGGTTGTGATTCCCATGTGGTTCAGTTAACTTTGTTCTATGGCCACAGAGTGTATACCTAACTCCAGCCAGTCATCTTGCAAATGTGTACCATTAGTCTCAAGGGGATCCAAGCCTCAGAGTGCAGATAAATCATGGGAAAAAACATCCATCCCTATGTCTGGGGGAAAAATCCAATTTAAACACATGCCCTTTGGACAATAGGACATGAGCATGACTTTTGTACTTCCAAAGGACACCATGATATACAATATCCGTGCTGAGGGCATTGTATAATATCCTTGGTCAAGAAATATTTTTCTTCCTTCCTTCCTTTGAGGATGTCATTGGAATTCATAGGTTGAATCAATGGTGATCCTTTTGGTGAGACAGGGCTCATGTCCAAACTCCAGAGTCACACATGATCTTCATGGGAATCTGACCTTATCTTTAGTTAGCAGTTGCTGCTACAAGAATATAATTCTTAAGAATTTGAATGAATTGAAGAAGTGTTCTACATCTCTTATAATCAGAGAGATGCAAATCAAAACAACTCTGAGGTATCACCTCACACCTAGCAGATTGGCTAACATAACAGCAAAGGAAAGTAATGAATGCTGGAGGGGATGTGGCAAAGTAGGGACATTAATTCATTGCTGGTGGAGTTGTGAACTGATCCAACCATTCTGGAGGGCAATTTGGAACTATGCCCAAAGGGCGACAAAAGAATATCTACCCTTTGACCCAGCCATAGCACTGCTGGGTCTGTACCCCAAAGAGATAATGGACACAAAGACTTGTACAAAAATATTCATAGCTGCGCTCTTTGTGGTGGCCCAAAACTGGAAAACGAGGGGATGCCCATCAATTGGGGAATGGCTGAACAAACTGTGGTATATGTTGGTGATGGAATACTATTGTGCTCAAAGGAATAATAAAGTGGAGAAGTTCCATGGAGACTGGAACAACCTCCAGGAAGTGATGCAGAGCGAGAGGAGCAGAACCAGGAGAACATTGTACACAGAGACTAATACACTGTGGTATAATCGAACGTAATGGACTTCTCCATTAGTGGCGGTGTAATGTCCCTGAACAACTTTCAGGGATCCAGGAGAAAAAAAACACCATTCATAAGCAAAGGATAAACTATGGGAGTGGAAACACCGAGAAAAAGCAACTGCCTGAATACAGAGGTTGAGGGGACATGACAGAGGATAGACTTTAAATGAACACTCTAATGCAAATACTATCAACAAAGCAATGGGTTCAAATCAAGAAAACATCTAATGCCCAGTGGACTTACGCGTCGGCTATGGGGGGTGGGGGGGAGGAAAAGAAAATGATCTATGTCTTTAACGAATAATGCTTGGAAATGATCAAATAAAATATATTTAAAAAAAAAGAATTTGAATGAATCTACTTCATGTTGAAATGTTATGTGAAATGTAACAGGGTTTCTGTCTATAATAAAAAGAACAATAGGGGTTGGAAAAGGACTGGACTAGAGTTTTCATCTGAAGGGAGAATTTCCTTATGCAGGAATTCCCTAAAAAAGGGAATAGAATGCCATTAAATTATTGACAATTGTTCTCAGTTAGGCTGACCCTATTCAAAGTGTTTAAAGTTCTTTATATGCTTATTTGTTGTGTCATCTTGGCCTCTTTGTCAAATCAGAAAGAACAAAGAGTAGATATGTTGGATTTGAAAAGAGGGCCTGAGTGCAGTTTCTGGCTATTTAGGACCACAATTTTACCATAGAGTATTAATAGTTCTGGTTTGGCCACAAGTCTTGACCTTCTTCCTTCCTTCTGTAATTGCATATCTCTTCCACAGGGAGTAACCAGTCCTTTCAACAAGGTAGAAATCTTGTGGTGTCTGGGGTCACACATTTCTCCCATTCCCAAATACAAATATTACAGCTTTATTAAGGTGCCTCCCATATCTAAGTCTACAATCCTATGCTCTGAAAGGGAAAGTAGATTTAGAGAGATCAGATGATTTATTCAAACGCCTTGTCAAGTGATCTGGAGTAAAATGGTCTATGTTCAGGAATGTGTATCAGTGAGGACCTGGAAACAGTTCTGTGGCATTAAAATGAAGGGAGAAGAACACCAGTCCTCTCTCTCTCTCTCCCTCTTTGTTTCCACTGATATTACTGGTTTATTGACTGGTAAGTTAGCATCAGTCCAGCTAGTGATATTTTGCGAACTCTGGCTGGCTTGATGTGGCTAGGCAGTTCAGCAAACCAGTGACAGGAGATATGGGTATCAGAATAATGAAATCATGAAAATTAAAAAAGACTGAAATCATGAACTTAAAAAAGATCTCCAAAGTCATCTTGTCCAATTCTAACATTTTTAATTGTGCACAGAATCATCCCAGCTGTTGATTATCCAGTCTCTTTTTTAATATTCCCAGGAATGAAGAACTTGCTACCATTCTGAGGCTTGAATACTCTTAATAATGAGAAACTCATTACCATACTGAGGTTTCCATTACATGTTGGATAGATTTAATAATTAAAAATGTTTCTCTTTATGTATAAGCAAAATTCATCTCCTACCCATTGGGCCTAGTGATGGTCAAGCAGAACAAATCAATTCTTTTATATGATAAACCTTAAGACACTTGAAGGCAGCAATTATTTTCTGTCTTGTCTTCTCTTCTCCTGGCAAACCATTACCAGGTCCTTTAGCTGTGATCCCTAGGCATTGTAGCTTTTAGGGTTCATAACAGCCTGACCACTCTCCTTTGAAGGTGCTTTGGAAATAAATTATCCCTTCAATGTTCCTTCAAAGAATATCATCTGTGAACTGCTTGATTTCTATTATGACCTGGAAAGACCTCCATGAACTGATGCGAAGTGAAATGAGCAGAACCAGGAGAACATTGTACACAGAAAGTGAAGCATTGTGGGACAATCAAGTGTAATAGCTTCTGCTGCTAATAGCAATGCAATGATCAAGAACAATCCCAAAGAACTTATGAGAAAGAATGCTATCCATATCCAGAGAAAGAGCTATGGGAGTAGAAACACAGAAGAAAAACATATGATTGATCATGTGGTTATATGGTTATATGATTGGGGGCTGTGGTTTTAAAAAGATTACTCTATTACAAATATGAATAATATGGAAATAGGTTTTGAGTAATAAGACACATGTAAACCAGTGGAATTGCCTGCCAGCTCTGGGAGCAGGGAGGGAAGAGGGGAGGGAGAGAACATGAATCATGGAATCATGGGAAAATATTCTAAAAATAATCAAGTCATGTGAAAAAATAAAATGTATCATCTAGAACTGGGCATGGGATTCTAGATGTAACCTGACCATGGGAGAAGACCATGGCCTTACCTGCTTTTTAAAAATCTGGCTGCTCTAGGTCTTTTAATGCAGCCCCAAATCATATTAGCTTTTATGGATGCGTCTTCACACAGCTGACTTTTATTCAATTGGCACCTTTCTAGAAGCTTTAGCTACCTGACAAATAGCATTTTTAGTTACATCTCTGCTCTCCTGAAGTCATGCACCCGATTTCTAACCCATATGCAAGACTTCCATTCATTCCTATTCAATTTCATCTTGAGAGCTTAAGATCACCATTTCATAATAATGAAATTTTGTGGATTTTATTGGAGATCCAAATTCTGGACCTTTAACCTATAAGTCTCCAGGTGGTGCAATGCATAGAAGGCTGAACTTAGAGTCAGGAAGACCTGAGTTCAAATCCTGCCTCACAAATGCTACCTTACTAGCTGTGTGACCTGGGCAAACCACAACCTCTGTTTGACTCAGTTTCTTTCACTATAAAATAGGGATAATGATAGCATTTATGGCCCAGTATTATTGTCTCAAATGAGATAATGTAAGTAAAGCAATTAGTAAGTACAATTCCTGGCACACTGTGAGTTCTTAATAAAATTTGCTTCATTCCTAGAGGCTTTGAGGGCAGCCATCTTCCTCCTCTTCTACTTCTCTGCTGATTCAACTCAAGAGAAAGTCCAATAGTAGTCAGCAGAGAACATCATCCACTAATGGTCTGGAAATGGCAGAATAATAGTTGATGCTACAAACTGATTAGATTGCTGTTTAATGTTCCTCATTAGCTAACTGGCAGTTCTATAGTGCTTTAAAGTTTGCAAATCGTTTTACAAATATTATCTTATTTGGTCCTTAAACCAACCCTGGGAAGTAGGTGCTATTATTACTCCCACTTTACACTTGAGGAAACCAAGGCAAATAGAGATGTTTTAAAAAGTGACTTGCCCATGCTCATATAGCTAGCAAGTTTATAGGCAGGATTCAAACTCAAGTTTTCCTGCATCCAATTTCAATCATCTGTCCACATCCCATAAAGCGGCCTGGAGTGCTGAGGAGGGGAGAGGCAGGGCTCATTCTCCCAACTGGGACCCCAGCCACCTTCAAATAAACAAAGCCAGTGTACAGCTAGAATGGAGCATCATGTTGGAGCAGTGAATGAGCCAAGGCCCCTCTTGGTCTAGATTGCTTTAAAAATCTTAGACTGACAGTGATTTCATATCTAGCTCTTGCATCTGTAGTCCACCACCTCTGTATTGAGTTGGGAGAAGCATGTTTCAGTATCAGTCTTCTGAAACCAAGACTGCTTGATGCATTTCATTTGAATTTGGGGGGCAATGAGGTGGTTTAGTGGATATATAGAGAGATAGGACTGAAGACAGGAGGCCCTAGGTTCCAATTTGACCTCAGACAAATAATTCCTAGCCCCGTGACCCTGGGCAAATCTTTTTAAACCCTTACCTTCTGTCTTAGAATCAATATTGTGTATTGGTTCCAAGACAGAAGAATGGTAAGGGCTAGGCAATGGGGGTTAAGTGACTCGCCCAGGGTCACACAGCTAGGAAGTGTCTGAGGCCATATTTGAACCTAGGACCTCCCATCTCTAGGCCTGGCTCTGAATCTACTGTGCTACACTGCTGCCTGGGCAAATCTTAATCCCAATTGCCTAGCCTTTTCCACTTCTCTGCCTTAGAACAGATACTAATCCATTCTAAGACAGAAGGTAAGGGTTAAAAAAATAGAAACATTTCATGGGAATTTTGATGTGCTTTAGTGTTGCTTTCATTTGCATTTCTGGATTTACTCAATAATTGATTTCTTGGTTCTGTCATTTTCTTCTCTGTGTCAGTTCACAACACTAGTCTCTCTCGGTCGTTTTTCAGGAGCTGTCCAATATCTTTCAGATGCAACACCTGAGAATGGCCAGAGCTGAGCCTTATACATTTTGGTAACATCAGCCTGATAACCAGGGCTTTATTTTTCAGCATCAGAGACAGTGATGATCAGGAAACAAAGCTCGACTCCTTCTCGTTTCTCCCTCTCCTTCTGCTCTTCCCTTTTTCGGGTATTTTTTTTTTTTGGTCCAGTTCCCAGTCTCAAAACAAGTCTAGTTGGGTCAGCGACTGATTTAACTCCTAAAGAAATGGAGGAAAGACAGGCTCCCTTTAGTTGACTGAATTATTAGCATCACGGCATCTTGCTAGCATAGAGTGGATGGAAAATTGAATTAGTTGCTTTCAAAGGAGGATGAAGGTTGAAGGATGCCGGAGTATGTCATGCTAGGATAAGCCCTGCCTGGGGGAAGCTCCAGCTACAACTAGGAAAACAGGGGCCAAGGGGGAATTGAGAAAGGTTTTTATTTCAGCACACTTGTGACCCGAAGAAGCTTGGGGCTGCGGTCGGTCGCGCACTGCGGAAGACGCCTGCCTCCTCTTCCCCTCATCTTCCAGGTTCAGTCGGTGTCTTGGAGAGATGCTGATGTTTCTGGTCTCCTGCAGGTGGCGCCACAATTTCGGTTTTTAAGAGCTGACTGAAGATCGTTTTCTTGCTAAAGGCACAAAATCCCATCCAAAGAGGCTATGCTTGGGCGCAAGGACAGGAGGGCTTTAGGGCCGGAGGGGGATCACAATAGACCCTCCTGGCTCTGGGGATTTATTGAACAAACCAATCTGGCTTTTATCAACTTAAATAGCAATTCTCTTTCTTAGCTTATAAACCAATAGTAACTAAGTAGGGAAAAGTTGGGGATTCTAGCCCCTACCCTATTCCATCTGGAAATGGTTCAATCGATAAGCAATTACAGATCATCTAAGAGCCTCCAAAATCCAAGACAAAATCCCACAGAACTAATCACCCAGGAAAAAGATAATTTGGGGGACCCCAAAGCCAGCTAGTATAACTGCTTATTTCCTTCCAGCTTTTCCCTCTTGTAGGAGGGAATATATTATCCTGTAATGTCCTGTAGTGAGTGTTCTGTCCCACTGACCATTAGACCAAATGTTTGATCTTGGTCAGTAGGGGAAAGAATGTTTTTGTTTCCCACTGACCTTCCTTCTCCCAAGTCTTCAAAAGGATGGAAGAAGAAATCACCCTCCAGTGAAGAAATAAGTATTAAATTGCTCATGTGATGCTATTGGGACTTAAAAAAATAAATGCTTCTATTCATAGACTAGGAGCGGACTAAGCAGTGGATTTAACTACTCTGAGGCTGCCTTTCTTTCTTAATAATCTACTGGAATCATCTTTACCACCATCATTATCACCACCAGCACAGATCATCATTGTCATCTCTAGCATCATATCTCTTATCATCTTCAGAAAATTACCCACTTATTTATTTTTGGGCAAGTCACTGGACCTCAGTTTCCTTATCTGTTAACCAAGAGAATTCGACTAGATGGCCTCTAAAGGCATTAAGTAATTCTAAAGGCATAGTAAAATAAAAAAATAAAATAAAATAAAAAACCCATACAAACACAAGCCACCTGCTGTGAATTCAATTCTTTTTGCCCCTTAATACTGACATCACCATCTCCCCATTTATAGGTCCCAATCTAGAAGTCTCTTATATTTGTTATTAACTGGGAAGAAGTCAGGAAAAGACATTCACTGATACCACACCATTAACAACAGGAATAATCTGCTAGGGTTACTCACCTGCCCATTGTATCTTCCAGATTTCTGCTACATTCTTTCCTTGTCATTTGGTTCTGTTATAACTCTTCAGGCACCACATGGCATTCATTTCCCTGAATGAAAACAAACGACACTGCAAACCAGGCAGGAGATAAAGAATAATAAATACATTTTATGCACCACCTCAAAAAAACCCATCCAAGTCTTTGAATCCCCATCCATCCATCAGAAAATGTAAATCTGGGGCTCACCATCTACACACATACACACACACACACACACACTCACACTTCCTGCAAGAAAAAGACAATCATGTTCTATTAAAAAAATGTACTGTTGTGATTGAGAATGAACACAGAGCAGTCTCCTCATCCCCCCCCCCCAACACACACATTTTTATGGCAGACACTGAAAGCTGAGTGGCAAATAGACATTTTAAGGGTTATTTTTCCTCCCCTTTTTATTGAACCACATCCCTTAAGTAATCCATTAGGGTTTTCAATAGGTCTTTATAAGATGTCACCTCTGGGAATGGGCCTATGGTTGTTTCTGCAGTTTGTGCTGGGGAAAAGATATTTGGGGAGATATTGTCTGGTGGAAGCCTCAGTTCTGGGGTTCCTCACTCACAGATTGCTGCCTTTACAGGAGACACACAACTTTATTTAGTCATATGGTTTAGTCATATGGTGGCTTTGGGCTCGGGGTGTTGCTTCAGAAACTAACCTCATATCAGTATTGTTGGTTTTATCTTGGGCCTGAAATACAGGATTTCTGAGAAGAGAGAAGCCAGACCAGGCTTATTCATGTAAACTAATAAGATAACTCTTACTTTCTGGGGAGTGAGATGTTGAAAGGAAGACTAAAGTCTGGCATGGCTTTTATGAGTACTCCTGTATTATCTTTCACCCAAAGTCAGCTTTCTCCTTTTCCTTCTCTTCTTCTAGTTATCAACATGCAATAAGTACACAGTGAGTGCAAAGCACATTCAAAGATTTAGCAGATAGACAGTTCATTGACCCCCTTTTGCCCTTGTGTACAGGTTCAGAATACCACATATAGAATATTTATGTTTTGATTTCAGGGTTATCTTTGCCTTCTCCTCTTGCAGAAATCCCACCTAAATGCTAATGTCTTAATTCTGGTTAGGATACTCCTATCTCTGAGAGGAGTGAGTCAAGGTTTAGTCCAATCAAGGATTTTGTCTTGTTGGGGAGGAGGAGCATCGAGGTGTTTGGATTTGGGGAAGTGGTGTATTGGGAACTGTGGGGTGTATTGGTGTGTGGTTGTGTTTTAATTCCTCAGGAGAAAGAAATTCTAGAGCTATGAAGCCACTACTGGTTCACCTCCACTCTTTAACCCAATAATAAATTGCTAGGAAAGTCAAGCCACTCATCAAGAGGTGAGCTTCTGGCTTGCTGTCTTTCCCACCCACTAACCTCAAAACATGAAGTGCACACCAGGAAATCTGACCTAGGGTATATGGGGGGGGGGGTCGAGGGAAGGGGAGCATTGCCTTGATTTGCTGACATGAAATCAGAAGAGATCATTTAATTACTCATTTCATGCCTTTCATTGAACAGATTAAGAAACTGAGATTGACAGAAGTAAAGCTGCTAAAGAGCTACAAAAGCCTAGTCTCCTGGTTGCGAACCCAGTTGAGCAAAAGTCCATTGCATCTCTCTGCCTTTCTGACCGTGCTAGCTTGTCTGTACGGTGGACATGGTTCGTAGAAGTGTGCCAATGCATGTCTGACTAGCTCCCGACCTGTCTCTGGACTATGTGGCTATGTGGGTCTCAGAATGCCAGCGTCTGTGGCCCATTTTCCGAGCCCTTGTGTTCTTCGCTTTGCTCTGGCATCCGTGTGCCTCCGTCATTCTGCGTGCCCTGCTCTGACTCCATCCATGGCTGTCTCTGGGTGGGTTTCGGGTGGGGGTCAGTACATGCTTCAGCCCGTTTCTGCATATATCCGTGTGTGTGAGTGAGAATTGGTGGCGAATCCTGGGGGAGCCCGCGGCCCCCGACCCCCTCTGCCGGCAGCTCTCCCACAGTCTAGATGTCAGTAGCAGGCTTGGAGCCTGAGAGCTCCAGAGAGGGAGAGAGTAGGCTGCTGGGAGGGGAGGAGAGGGAGAGAGGGAGGGAGGAATAGAGAGAGGGAGGGAGAGAGAGAGACGAAGAGAGAGAGAGAGAGAGAGAGCGAGAGAGAGCGAGAGAGAGAGAGAGAGAGAGAGAGGAAAGCAAGGAGGGAGGGGGGAGGAGAGGAGGACCTGGAGAGCGCCAGGCAGCTGGAGTTTTTGCAGCGCTTGGCCGGGCTTCAATGCACAGCAGCGGCGAGCCGCGGTGGCAGCAGGCAGCCTGTGAGCTCCGGCGGCGGCGGCCGAGCCAGCGGCAGCCCAGCTCCCTGCCCCCTGCAAACTTTCCTACCAGCTCGCCCGGGGAGCCACGGGGACAGCCCAGAGGACCCGCACCAGTAGCAGCCCCTGGAGCCGCCGCCGCCGCCAGCGCCGCAACCTCAGCAGCCCCAGCAGCAGCAGCAGCAGCTCCAGTGGCGGCAGCAGCAGTAGCGGCAGCAGCAGCAGCAGCAGCAGGAGCAGCAGCAGTAGCAGCAACAGCAGCGGCAGCGGCGGCGGCGGCGGCGGCGGCAGTAGCAGCAGCAGCAGCAGCAGCGGCAGCAACAGCAGTAGCAGCAGCACCCAGTCTCCCTGGGGACCAGCTGCCGAACCCCACGTCCCCTGGCATTGCCCCCCGAGCCCTCCGGTGGGGACACGAGTGGTGCCTGGCCAGCTGACGCCTGCCTCCGGAGCTGGTGGCCGCGTGGGGGGGCGGGGAGGGTGCCTACGGTGTAGGCAAGAGCCCCGACTGGCTGGGGAGAGCTGCAGTGCCAGGGGAGAGCGCTCCCAGCCCGGCCACCCGGGCACCCGGGGCTGGGGAGCCGCTGGACTTGGGCGATGGGCGGCGCTCAGTGACGCCGCCGTTGCCCGCTTGGCATCAAGGACATCGAGCCCTCCGGGGGGGGGGGGGTGCAGGGGGCAGCCCCCAATCGTCACTGCAGCCGCTGAGAGCCTCCGCTGTTGCCCGGCTTTGGGGGTGACTGCACGAAAGAGGGGTGCTTGGAATCGCTTTTCAATTTTTTGTACATTTCTCCCCCTCGGACGCTGGAAAAGGATCTAACCAAGAGCCAAAGGCTTTACGTTATTCTTGTTTTTTCTTTTCCTTTTTTTTTAACCCCTTCCCTTTGCATCTGTGGAGTATTTTTGTTTGGAATTTGGGATTGAAGAGGCATAGAGAGACATACTCACACGCACATACAGAGGGAGAGACAAGAGGGAGAGAGGAGAGAGAAAGAGAGAGAGGCAGAGACACACCATCTGCAGTGTCAATGCGGCGCTCCCGCTGAAGGAGGGAAAAGCGGCAATCCCAGGTAAGGAGCTAAGCGGCGTGCGGGTCCCTGCCGGGGAAGGAGGAATAGCGGAGAGAGCCGCGGCAGGCCGGGGGTTCCTTCCCCGTCAGTCTGGCTGTCTGTCCGGCCGCATCCGTGGGCTCCGGGAGTGCAGTGGAGAGATGAAGAGGAAGTCGGTGAAGGGAGGTGTCTGGGCGGAAACATTCCCAGATCCTGGTGATTCCCCCACTCACCCCTTAAACCAACCCGGCTCCAACCAAGCGTGCACGCACAGGCACACAGACACAGACACAGACACACACACACACACACACACACACACACACACACACACACATACACACACACTCACACTTTCTACCTGGAGACCTGCTTAGGTGCAAAGCCAAGAGAATAGGTATTTCTCCTCTCTTCTCTCCCTTCTGACTCTCCTTACATTCCGACTTCTCCACAGCACGACTTTAATGGTGTTTCTTTTTTTTTCCTCCTCCTCCTCCTCCTCCTTTTTATTTATTTATTTTTTTCAATACAAGATTGCCCTCCTCCCCATAGCAGCTGAGGGAGTATTTCTGACTTCCCAGTCCTTTTGAGTGTACCTACCTTTTTTTTTTTTAAAGGGGAGAGGGCTTGGGGAGTTGGGGAGGGGGTTTGAAACCTGATCAGAGATCTTCTGAGATCCACCCAGTGCAAATGTTGCTGGGCAGTCCTTTGGAGCACTCTGAGATTTTAATTATTATTATAATTTTGAAGGAATAAATGGGTTTGCTTTAGAAGCGAGAACGTATTCCCGGTAAAAGGCATCCTGGCTGCCACTGAGCCAAAACACAGTGCTGCCTTTCTGGAAATGAAACAGAGTTCAGGCTTTGAGGGGCTTAAGGAATGCTTCCCCTCAGGGACTGTTATATTGACTTGTCCAGGGACAGTGTGGGCCCGTTGGGATTTACCAACTCACAGCCACAGTTACCAGAGGAAGCTTGGGCAAGATTGGGGAACACTGAGTTAGTGATACACGCCTGGTTTTTCTACCTTGCCTTTCCTTTTTACTGTATAGTATGGGAGGAATGGTTTTCACTCTGCTGAGTTCCCCCCAATACACTCTGCCTGAACCTATCACATTCCTTTAGAGGTGTATAGCTGAGGAAAAGGAAGGGGGAGAGGATACTCCATGGGGGAGGTGGCATAGGGATGGAGTGGTGGAGATGCTTTTATCTCCTCACTATCCAGATGGTTACTGTCTTTTAAGGAAGGCTTTCTTGGTTTAGATAAAATCTTTCACAGCTTGGCTGATCTTACTTTTGGGAAATCTATAAGAGGCACCAGAGTCCCTACAAGCCTTAGGGTGGCTGCCTCATTCTTCCAAAAGCTCTTCCTTGCCTCCTTGGCTGGTCAGTCATATGCCTCACATTTTCTAAACTTTTCCTAGACAGGATGCTTCAGAAGACTGTCCCCAGCCTTGCCAGGTCTCCATTCAAAGAGCAACTTAGAGTGGGAATCAAAAGTTTGAACAAGAAGGATAGGAGATCTAGAACCTAAATGATTTACCTTGGGTTGCCTGACAATATAGGCCAGATAATCTATATATTGACTATATAGGTATGGATTCAAACCTGGATCTATTCCTTAGTGAGTTAGTGAACTGGGAAATCTGGCAATGATGAGAACAAGTATATACCCTCTGTTAAAAGATCATGTTTGGGGGAAGGGAGGGAAGAGAAGCTTTGTGAACAAGTGGGGAAAAGTCTGATGTATGTCTTCAAGCAAAAAAAAAATGAAGAGAAAAAAACACACCTATGAGAAGGTAAAGATTGGGTGGAGTTTGGGGGGGGATAGTTTCTACAAATCCTTGAAGAAAGACATGGAAATGGTGGTCTTTCTTAGCCAGTCCTCATTTCTGGCATTTCCAAACTTTTTCAGCTCCTGCAAAGGTCTCTGAGTAGGCTAGGGAGGAGGCAGAGCTAGTACCCTGGGAGGAGGATTGTATTCTTGGGTGTTGTGTGAGCTGCCCTTTGATTGATTGAAAAGGGTGGAAGGAAATAAAGAAGAGCCACCACAATGGAAAGAACCCAAGGGGGGAGTTTGGGGGGGGGTGATTTTCCTTTTCAGAATTGTGTGAATCTGCACACATACAAACCTCCTCCCACTTCCTTCTTGACACATACCCTCAGAGCCTGACTGAATGTGTCTGCTTGTACAACCTTGCCTGACAATAGTGCCCCGAACAAGTCTCTTTTCTGTGCTTCAACAGGAACCTGAATTTCTGCCCTCAAATTATGTGGATAGGGACAACTGATCCAAACATTTAGCAGCACATGGATTTTTATAGAAATATTGTACTATGGCAACAGTGGGATGCCTCCCAGGTAAACAAATATTTCCTCATAAGACCTTGTTTGGAGTAAAGGGTTTCAGACCCAGGTCTCTCAAATGTTTGTGTAGATCTTGCCCCTAGATTCCTGTTCCATTCTCTGCTTTCCTACAGCCCAGTTTTCCTACAAAACTAACCCCCCCCACACACACACAAATCTCTTCTGCCTTCTTGTGTTTGCACAAAAGGAGAATTTAGATTGCTTTCGATGTCATTTTCATTCAAAGCAAGGAGTGGTTATGCTAAGCATCTAGGTTCAAAAATCCCTACATTTTCTCACTAAGCAATAGACATAAAATTGGTTTCTAGTACAAATCAAGGATTGATTAGTATCTGGGCAAAACCTATGTGTAATGGACCTAATTTTCCTGGTTCTCATGCCCAGTGCTGGACCGTGCCACATCTCCTCATCTACCCCAGCCTCTTGCTCTTTAATTTCTCAGGGGGTCTTAATCGGTTTGCAGGTAACTGTGTTGGAAAAAATCCCAGCCATGAAAGAATTGATTATGTATGGCAGATCTGGGATGCCTTATGTGCTACAAGCTTTCTTGGGTTGGTGCTGGAAAGCTAGCTGCCCTTGGGCATTCAGAGAGTATCTACTCGGTCTTGGGGGCTTTTTCCCACTCTCAGAGGACTTTATCTTGGATGTACACTGATGTTTGGCAAATATTTTTTGGAAGACTAGGAGGCAGTTAACTTCTTTCTTTCTTTTTTCTTTTCTCATCTCTGTCCCCCCAATCCCCCTCCTGCTCACTGATGCTCCTCTCTGCAGACAATGAAATCTGAATTGCAGAGCCTATGGACTGCCTACACTCTGCTTCCTCTATTATTTTACCCACAATGAGTGTTGCTTGAGATTAATGTAAGAACCTTTGGGGAACTCTAATCTTTAGGGGTGTCAATGAGCTGATTGGGTTGGGGGTAACAATTTAAATAACCTGGATTTGTAGTTTTAAGTGTGGGATTGGGAAAGAGAGAGGTTCTAGATTCTCTTTCCTCTGAGGTAACTGAAAATGCATATTTTAGTCCCATGGTCATCTAAACAAGGTATACAAGTGGTGA
Source organism: Monodelphis domestica (assembly GCF_027887165.1). NCBI lineage: Eukaryota > Metazoa > Chordata > Mammalia > Didelphimorphia > Didelphidae > Monodelphis > Monodelphis domestica. The sequence continues at coordinate 205,155,947 of NC_077231.1, read as the reverse complement.
TGGACCAGAGGTATGACAAGAGCCTGATTGATGGAGTAGAGTGGAACAGTAAACATTTATTAAGTGCCTACTATGGACCAGGCACTGCTAAGTGCTAGGGATACAAAAAAGATGCAAAATACAGTCCCTGCCCTAAAGGAGCTCACATTCTAGGAGGAAGTTGAATAGCTCAGTGGATCTCTAGCCAGGCCTAGAGATGGGAGTCCTGGGTTCAAATCTGACCTCAGATACTTCCTAGCTGTGTGACCCTGGCCAAGTCATTTGACCCCATACCACTCTTCTGCCTTAGAACTAATATACAGTATCAATTCTAAGATGGAAGGCAAGGTTTGTTTGTTTTTTTAAAGGAGCTCACATTCTAATGTTTATTATATATAATATATACATATATAAGTAGTGTATGTGTATAAATATACATTTAGTTCAAGTCCCAGCTCTGCTACTTATTGGTCATTTGAACTAGGGTGAATTTTTCTGGGCCTCAGTTTCCCCAACTGTCAAAAGGGATAATAATAGAGTTGCTATAAGGATTAAATAATACAACCTATGCAGTAGTTTCAGAAAGGCCAAGACTTGAGGAAGAGAAGTATGGTGGTAATGGTTAGGTTACAGGAAAAGCTATAGTCTATAAAGGTGGACTGGGTGTGCACAGGGAAACAGATGTGCCATCTCCACTGTTGTCCAAGGCATCCTCTGATGTGACTCCAGGACTGCTGCAAGAGCCTTACCCCTTTCCCTTTTACGTGAGCACCTGCCCAAGTCCCACCTTTCACTAATCTGCCTCCTGGCTCTTTGCACACAACTGCCTGCCCATTGGCCCTCAAATTTGTGGCACTCCAAGAAATCAATATAACATGAACTTAACGACAGCTGGATGATTAAGTGTTATTTATATTTAAGAGCGGCATTTTAAAAAGACGTCTGGCTAATAAATCAGGCGGCTGTTTAGGAGATCCACATGATTAGGGTAATTGCCCTATAGGCTCTGATGAACACTGCTTAGTCCATTCAGAGCCACGCAGACATTGGCTATTAATAAGGAGTGAAATACCACCTCGGCTCCCCTCGCCTCCCCATCCCTTCCTCTTTCTTCTTCCTCCCTCCCCCCGCCCCACCCCCAACCTCCGCCAGGTCTATAACATTAAAGTTGGAGCATAAAGCGAGAGTCAGCAGTGAGAGTGAAGTAAACCCATGCTGCTAGGCAATAATAGATGGGCTTTAGAAAAAAAGAAAAGAAAAGAAGGCAGGGCATGGCGATTCAGAGAGCAGAGACGAGACCTCCTTCTGTGGCCCCGAGGCTGGGCCACTCTGCTTGGTAGATATTAAATTCAGTTCAATCTAAGAAGCATTTAAAAATGTCTACCATGTGCCAGCCACTGAGCTTGGTGCTGGGAATACAAAGACAAAAAACTGAACTGGCTTCAAGCCAATCCTCCTGCCCCCCCTCCCCCTTCCAGCTCCCACTGCTCCTCAAGGAGCTTCCATTCTGCCAGGCTTGCTTGTATAGCTAGGAATCAAGATTTTCAGGGCACCACGTTTAGGTTTAAGGCTGAGGCACCAGAAGGGAAGGGAATAAGTATTTATTAAGAACCTACTGTAAGCTTGATAGACCCTATGCTAAGCACCTTACAAATATACTCTCCCCTTTCATCCTCACAACAATCTTGAGAGGTAGGTAGGCACTATTTACTATCTCTATTTTATGGTTGGGGAAAAGGAGGCTGACAGTGATTAGGTGACTTGCCCAAGGTCACACAGCTAAAAAGAATTTGAGTTTGCACTCAGCTCTTCCTGACTCCATGTCCAGGGCTCCATCTCATCTTGGCATTAAATAGCCTTTAACAGACTCTGACTTATCTTTCCAGGTTTATTGCACATGATTCCCTTTCAAATACTATGTGTTCCAGCCCAAGAGGTCTATTTGCTATCCCCCTCTTCACAAATGCCATCTTCCCTCTCTCTCTTTCTGCATAGGCTGTTTGTCTTCCCATGCCTGGAGTGTTCTCTCTCCTCTCCTCTGCTTCTTAGAATTTCTATGTGTGTTGAGTCGTTTCAGGTGTGTCTGACTCTTCATGATCCCATTTGAGGTCTTCTTGGCAAAGATACTGGAGTGGTTTTCCATTTCCTTCTTTAGCTCATTTTACAGATGAAGGAACTGAGGCAAACAGGATTAAATGACTTTCCCAGGATCACAGAGCTAGAAAGTATCTGAGGTTGGATTTGAACTCAGATCTGACTTCAGACGTGATGCTCTATCCACTGTACCTTCTAATTTAGAATTCCTATCTTCCTTCAAAACTCAACTCAGTTGCCATCTCCTACATGAGATCCCTCTTCATTCCCTCACTTGTCCCCCCCCCACAAAATAAGTGTTTTCCCATATTACTTTGCACTTATTCTGCATATATTTCCTATTTATCTTTATTTGTACATCCATCATTTCCAATCAGAAGACTAAGTTTCTTGAAGGCAATAATTGTTCTTTTTGTCTATGAATTCTCAAAGTCTAGCATAGACCCTGGCACATAGTAGGTAGACCCCCTAAGAAATACTTATTGACTGACTGAATGAAAGTCATCAGTACCTTAAGGGTGAAAGGTGTCCATTACTCATTAAAAGAATACTTATCTTCCATCTTAGAATCAATAATATATATTGGTTCCAAGAAAGAAGAGTGGTGAGGGCTAGATGATGGGAGTTAAGTGACTTGTCCAGGATCACAAAGTTTTCTGTGTCTTAGGTCACATTTGAATCCAAACCCTCCTGTCTCTGAGCCTGGCTCTCAATCCACTGGTGCACCTAGCTGTCTCCTGCTTTTGGAGTTTTAATCTTGGGTTTCCTTTATTGAAAAATGACTAGGGGATTTCCAGACTAAGGATATGGTATATATATCTTTTCTTTGGCTTGGATCCAAGTGAAAATTCTGTAATGTACCCTTCAAACAGACAAGATGATCTGTACAGGAATGATACCATGGGCTACTCCTGAGGATACTGAATGGTTTGAGGGAAAAAGCACTGGTTGTCATGGAATTGAACCCTTATTTAAGTGACCTGAGCAAATCTCAACTTCTAAGAACTTGTTTCTTCTTTTAAACAATGCGACTGGCTTAATCTCTAGTTCTTGCCTGTTTTAATTTTCAATGAATGTCTGTGACTCTAGCCTTGGTTTTTTGGTTTGGATTATATATATATTTTTGACCACTGGCTAACTGTATGACTTTGGGAAAATCAATATATTTCTCTGAGCCTCAGTTTTTCTGTTTATAAAGTGGGAAAAGTACACAGAATTTCAAGATTTTAAAGCTGGAAGGAACCCTGTGTACTTAAAAAGAATAGTAGTCATTTAATTTAATCCTTTCAATTTCCAGAGGATAAAATTAGGCCACACAGGTAAGCAGGGGCAGAACCAAGATTGTTTTGTGCTTTGTAACCTGCCCTTTGATTGATTGAAAAGAGTAGTAGGAAATTAAGAAGAGCCATCACAATGGAAAGAATCCAGTGTGGGGAAAGAAAACTTGTTTTAGTTGAAATCCAATCCATTTTTCACCACATGCTTTTTTTTTTTTTGGTTGTAAAGACACTTAAAATTCTACCCATAGCTTGCTTTGAAGATAGTGTATTAAACAGTTATTTCTTTAAACATTTTTACAATTTAGAATATTTCTCATGGTTACATGATTTATGACCCCCCCCTCCCCAGCTGACAAGCAGTTCTGCTGGATTATACATGTGTCATTGTTCAAAACCTATTTCCATGTTATTCATATTTGCAGTAGAGCAATGCTTTAACATGAAAACCCTAATCATATTGCCATTGAACCATGTGATCTGGCAGTTATTTTTCTTCTGCGTTTCTGTTCCCACAGTTCTTCCTCTGGATGGGGATACTGTTCTTTCTCATAAGTCCCTCAGAATTGTCCTGGATCATTGTGTTGCTACTAGTAGAAAAGTCTGTTATATTTGATTGTGCCACAGTGTATCAGTCTCTGTGTACAATGTTCTCCTGGTTCTGCTTCTTTGAACAGTTATTTCTGACAACTGTCACTTATTTGGCACTGCCTTGTTTCCTTCACTTGTTTTCCCTTCGTTGGGGGAAGGGGTTAGAAATGAGCAAAGGGTCCACTTCTGCTCTGAAATCCATGTGTTCAGGGTTCCTTGCTAGAATAGTGTTGGCTAACTTTGATCTGGTGTTCCTGATTCTGGAATCCAGGGGGCTAGGGAAAGCCTATTTGGGGGCAGAGTTGTGATGCCTTCCCTGTTAGGATTAGTCCCTTGATTTTACCTTGATTAGATGTTTAGGAGCCTACTCTAGTAGGCTAATCTGAGGGTTTGAGCATCTGCAGCTAGAGGGCGCAGTGGAAAGAATGCCTCATCTAAAATTAGGCAGATTCATCTTCCTGAGTTCAAATCTGGTTTTAGGCACTTATTTTCTGTGTGAGCCTGGACAAGGCACTTAACCATGATGGCCTCAGTTTCCTCATTTGTAAATTGAGCTGGAAATGACAAACCACCCCAGTTTTTCATAAAATGGGTTGGAGGAGGAAATGGCAAATCACTCCAATTTCTCTGTGGAGAAAATGGGATTAGAGTCAGATACAACTGAAAGCAGTAGAACCATCTCTTCAGCAAACCAGGGAGGGGCTATTCTGTAGAAATAATATTCATAAAGTGAAGCTGAATAAACTGAAATTAGACATTAAAAATGACTCCCTGATTTTGTGGACCAGGGGGTTGTTGAAATGAGTGTGTGGGGGAGCCCTTTCCTTAAGAATCTACACTGGACTGCTTGAGATTGGCTATATCTAGCCTTGCCCAGAGGCAGGCATATGAACTAGGCGACCTCATGTTTCTTTGACCTAATTATTCTAGCAAACAGCTCTGGGTAGCTTACTCTGGATTATTGTTATTTCTTTCCTCTCAAAAATACATTCAGCTCACATATTATGACTTCCTATGAAGTTCAATGAGGACCAGTTGTGTGTAGAACCCAGTACCCTACACAATCTGGACAAGACCATCTGACCTCATGGGGCTTATGGGCTAGCAGTGAAATCTAATATGTATACTAGACTGTAAAATAGCCTATTTGTGCATTAAAAAGAAACAAGAAAATATCGACATCCTCCAGGCAATGTGACTGTTGGCTGATTTGATATGGGCTCGAGATTCAGTTTTCATCTCTTACCTGTGTGACCTGGCAAATCGCTTAATAGTCTCAGAATTTCACTTAATCTTTCCTTAACTATAAAATAAAGAGGTGGGGCTAGATCAAGGGTCAGCAGACTATGTAGCCGGCAGTTTTTCTATGGCCTGTGAGTTGAGAATGGTTTTTACATTTTTTTGAATAAAGTTTTATTGTGGTTAAAAAAGTTTAATAACTCATTTTTTAAATCCTTACCCTTTGTCTTAGAATTAGTACTGTGTATTGGTTCTAAAGCAGAAGAGCGGGAAGGGTTAGGTAATGGGGGTTAAGTGACTTGCCCAGGATCACATGACTAGGAAGTGTCTGAGGCCAAATTTGAACCCAGGACCTCCTATCTCTGAGCCTGGCTCTCAATCTACTGAGCCACCCAGCTGTCCCCTAAACTCAACAGTCTTAGCTCTTGATAGTATACAAAAAGGAGGCATTGGGCCATAGTTTGCTGACCTAGTCTCAGAAGCCCCTCCTTGCTCTAGATTTTTGGCTCCTATCAGATGGATGGGACTTTCTTTTCCTGACCAATATTCCAACTGTTACTTTTATGGAAAGGGAATCATTTGGGTACACTGGGAGTTTCTTCATCATCCCTGCTCTGGCCTAACAGCTGCTGGCAAGATGAAAGGCAGGCTGGGATTAAATCCCCACAGAAAAGAGGGCCCTGAGAAGACTTAACAGTTAACAGGTGTTTGCAAGCTTGCAGGCACTTTCCTGTCTGCCCTCTGGACTCCGGGAAACTTCCCCCACCCTCTCCACAGAGCCTTGTCTTTGGCTACAGCAAATTGGATTTGGGGATGTTTTGTCCCCTCTGACACAAAACAGATCACTTGCTAAGAGGATATTCTCTGGCAGACAGTGTATGGAACTCAGCCTTAGCAGAATCAATCCCATGCTCCTATAGGAAAGAAGCAGTCCCTCTAAAAGTGAGAGTCAAAGGAGGCGCAGAGGGGAAATGGTTAGAAATCCAGGAACAGAAACCAGCCACATAAAAGCTTCCCTGATCCCCAACACTGCTCACTTCCTTTGGCATAGGCTCATTTCAGATTGGCAGAGAGATGGCCACTGGGGTCATTTGGTTTCTGTGGCTAGGAGGGGAGTGAAGCCTTCCTTTCTGGGCTGTGGCCCCAGGTCAAGGGCAGGGGTAGGAAACAGAACACGGGGGTGGCTTTTATTTTTTTCTTGCTTTCGGGAGTCAGCTGTGAATGAGTGGGATGTGAAAATGAGCTCAGGCTCCAGAACAGGCTGGAGGGAAATCCCTCCTATCTTGTAAAGTTGCAGTCCTCCGCCCTTTCCTTCCCTCCTTTTTCCTCTCCTACTCTTGCTCTTCTATTCTCTCTCTTTCTCCCCTCTCCCTTCTCTGTCTCTCCTCTCTCTGTGTGTCTCTGCCTCAGTCTCTCTCCAGATGGTGCAGGTCCTGATTATGAATAAAGTAAAGGCTTCTGCACTGAGGACAGTAGCTGAGCTCAGATGGTTCTAAGAAAAGGCCAAAGTAAGTGATAATATTTTAAAACTCTAGGTCCCCCAGTGAAATGTTTCCAAGGGGTTTAAAATATCTTGGCCATTCATCATTCTTCTCCTCTTCCTAGAAATCCTAGGTGGCATAGGGATAGGAGGCAACAGAAAAACCTGAGTTAGAATCCCTGCCTCAGATGTGTGGCTCTGGGCAGCCTCAGTTTCTTCATCTGTAAAAAGAGGATAGTGTTAGCATCTACGTCCCACAGTTGTCCTGAGGATCAAAAAAGAGCATTTCTATAAAGGGCTTACTTAGTCTGGCACATGTAGTAGTATGTAGTAGATGCTTAATAAACATTGTTTCCTTCTTCCCAAGAACAAATCAGTGAACTCTGACAGGAAGCTTTTGATTCTTGAACTTATTCCTGTGCTCTTGAAATTATGTAGCATTACTTTATAGGAACCTCATATTTACTTACGTACACTTTTTTTTGCCCGCCTACAAGCCCCTCAGGGGGAGGAATTGTTTAATTTTTGTCCTTGTACACCCAGTGCTTAATGCAAAGCCTTATTGGCTGATATTTACAGTATAAAGACCATTTAGTTGGTACAGTGGATAGAGTGCTGGCATGGAATACCTGAGTTCAAATCTGTACTCAGACACTTCCACATCTGTTTTTGGGCAAAATGAGCTCGAGAAGGAAATATCAAATCCTTTAGTATCTTTGCCAAGAACAACCCCCCAAAAGGTCATAAAGAGTTGGGCAGGATTGAGATGACTAAATGATAAATGCTGTTCACTTCCTCTATCCTTCCTTGTTTCTAAGTCCAGCATTCTATCCACTACACCACCCTGATATCTATTTATTTATCAAATTGAATAGGATGCCAATCTCATCATCATCTTATTTGTTACCTATGTCAATAATACTAGCTGTTTTTCTCCCTTTTTCTTCTGGGAGGCCTGGGACATGGCCTATAAATGAAACCCTGTATACTGATCCTCTGGGAAAAAATGGCTATGATCGAATTTATCCAATCAACCCTGAAGGATGGATTTGGACTCAGATGACCTGCATTCATATACTTCCTCTGCCATTTACTGTACAACCTTGGACAAATCACTTAAAAATCTGTAAGCCTTAATTTCCTCATTTGTAAAATTAAAGGGTTGAATCAAAGGGTTTCTTCCTTCCTTCCTTCCATTTTGTCTTAGAATCAATGCTTTGTATTGGTTCAAAGGCAGAAGAGCAGTAAGAGCTAGGCAATGGGGCTTAAGTGATTTGCCCAGGGCCACACAACTAAGAAGTGTTTGAGATCATATTTGAACCCAGGACCTCATATCTCTAGGTTGGCTTTTAATGATTAGATAGTTTCTAAGATTCCTTACAGCTTTAAATAAATGACCCTAGAGTCCTAGCTGGTACTTTAAGTTTTTTCTTTTAAGTGCTTTCTTCACAATGACCTTGGGAATTATCTTAATTGTATAAATGAGAAAAATGAGACACACAGGGGAGTTAGGTGACTTGCCCAAGGTCACCTAGACACTAAGTGTCAGAACTAAGAATTAGTCTTCTGATTTGGTCTCTTCTTTATTCTCCTCTACCATACTGTCAGGGTCACTCATCCTATATATCTTCCTTTTTTCTTTCCTCTTATTTAGCTCTTTACCTTAAAAGAATATAATATGAAATCTGATATTTTTTATCATTGGATGCATGTTTCCTATTCGTCATTTTTAAAATTGAGAAGCAGTATGGTATAGTAGAAAGAGACCTAGTCTTGAAGTCAGGAAAATTTGGGATTAAGTAATGACTTGTGACTGAGTCTCTTGTTGCCCTTCGCTAACTCTTTAAGACTAAATGTAGCCATCTGGGTTCAAATCTGGTTTCAGACACTTCTTAGTTGTGTGACCCTGGGCAAGTCTCTTAACCCTCATTACCTAGCCCTTGCCACTCTGTTGTCTTAGAATTGATAGTAAGACAGAAACAAAGAGTTTAAAAAAAAAAAGACTAAATGTAAGAGAAAAACTAAACTATATCCTAGGGGGAGTCTTTATACCACAAGTTTCCCACTCTGATGAGGTCCCAGATCCACAACAATAACAATAAGAACAACAAAACTAGAATTAATATATACTTCCCCCACTCCCAAGACAAAAAGAACATCATAGGTGGATGGAAACAACACCAGATTATACTTTGATGGCTTTAGTTCTAACTATGATCTTGGGCAGCTCATGACCTCTGTTTCCAAATCTGTAGGAACCTATGGAGATTAGACTAGATTTAGAGAAGATTCTTCCCAGTAGAGGCAGTGGTCTGTGCTATATCATGCTACGCTGTCCTGGCTGGTCGTGAGGCATCAGGATGAGCCAAGTAAATTATAGTCCTGTGCACAAATGGACACCCTATCAATATAATTTGATGATGATGATTTCCAGGCTGGCTTGGCTGTGGTATTCCATTAACATAATGGCTTTTGGAACTGAGTTTTCCAAGAACATTGTTAACCAGTAGCTATATATTCAGGTAGAGATAGAACCATAGATGGATAGCTCTCTAGAGTTTGAGTTAGTGTTTAGGATGTGCAGAATTAATAAAAAGAACTGCCACCCCCTCAGGGGGCAAGTTTTCTGCCTGATTTCCCAACTTCTGTCTCCTATGCATAAATTCCAGAAGCACCTTTCCTTGAAATTTCCTTAGGAATGTTGTTGAGTAGGTTGTGAGCCCTTGGTTCCCTTCACATAGACTTGATGTGAAGGGTTGCCTGGGGGTGCCATGATTTTCCAGTGGAACAATCTTCAGAAAGTGAATTTGTAGTCTTATCAGGCCAAATAGTTTCTTGCAAATGTTTCCATTTTCCAATGGAAGTAATGAATGAAGATGGATGTTTGTGGAATGTTGAGTATAATGACATCTCCTTGAACATTTGTTTCAGTTGTAGTTATTGAATTAGAGGCATCAAACTAAATGGTGAAATAAATGTTTGGAATGAATGGAAGAAAAAAGCTTCAGCTGTTTAGACACATTCCTCTAAGTCCGGGTTCACCACAATCAATGTTTTACCCAGGGAGCATCTGCCAACCTGGATTGGACTTAAATATTCTATTAGTTGTTTTCATTGACCAGAAGACCCACGGTGTCCCTGATCCAGTGGCAAACTGAAGACTGAAGTTTCAAATTTCCCAGAGGAAGCATTTTCTATCATTGAATATTCATTCTGTTTAGGTGGTGATTGTGGGAGAGGATTGTGGGTAAGGGGAGGGTTCAAGCCTCCAGTTATTTGGGGTGTGATCACCTAGAGACATGGGGTGTTAGTGTGCTGCTCCCAAATACGGATCAGGCTCCCTGGCTGCGCCAGAGAATGTTACTCCTTTCCAAAGTGAATAACAGTTGCTAACACACACTTACTAACAAAATTCCCCCGGTGCCCATTCATAAAGCATCGCACTGGTGATTCTATCAGCATTAAACTGTTTGGTGACTGAGTTTAGAATTATAGGAATCGGAGAAATGAATTAGCAGTAAATCAAGTCCCAGCTGAGTTTGAACCCAACTGCAGTGGGGTTTAAATTAAAAATATTTCGCCAACATGAAGCAGTTTTAAGTCAAGCACAGGAGCTCTGTCATTCTTGACTTTGGAGAAGTCGCAGTCGCCCTTTTGAAAGAAGAACCCTGACAACAGCCTGTATTGATTCCTTGCCACGCAAGGAAATTGCCACTTCATTTCTGCCACAAATGGTTGGTTTTCATTAAAACAACAACAGCAGCAACAAACTAACAAAAAAAAAAACCCCACCCTAACTGCAGGGTTCTGGGGGCATGTGGGTAATAGGGCACAGGGAAAGGGCTGATCATCGGAAAATGGGAGCAGGGACTCCTTATACTTCCCTGAAGGGAGTCTGGGTCTGTGGGCACTGGGCATGTAGTTTATTTTCCTTGTTTGGATCTTGTTTTATTCTTCTTGCTAGGGGATCTGTAGGAAAAGGCAGCATAGGAGCACTTCTGGAAGGCACAGGGACAATTTCAGGGTAATGGGAAATAATTTATGGAAGTTGTGGTGCCCTCTGAATGAAGCTCCTTGCATAGGTTTCTTTGGCCTTTCTAGTCCTGTTTCCCTCCTACAAAATAAGCCTTAAGGTTCCACTCCCTCCCTCCCACAATGGCTAGGGACTCGGGAGGTCTAGGATCAATAATCAAGCCCTGTTGAAATTTTCTTAGCAAGTCTGCTCCTCAGTCTAGATCTCAGTTTCTCCCTATGTAAAATCAGGAGAAATCATTCTTGCTTTTCTCTACCATGGCCATATGGTGTTCAACTAGAGCTCCACTCTGATTCTTCAGCGTGGTGGGATGGGGACCCTTGGTTCTCACTAGCGGTGTTGGCAAAGCATGAGCTGTGGGAAGTTTTATTGAGCTGCATACTTCAAAGATTGGATCCTGTAGTGGATATTATGTAACAGATACTGTCCTTCGAGTCAATAGACCCGAGTTTGAATCCTAACTTGGATGTTAACCAGCTGTATATCCTGGACAAGTTATTTAAAACTCTTTGGGCCATATTGGTAAAACAAGGGGGAGGACTTGATGACCTCAAAGTTTCCTGTCAGTTCCAAGTCTATGGCCCCTTGACCAGGCTAGCAACCCTGGGAGAGGCTCATCACCAGAATGTAGTCCCCGAATGACAGATTTAACAGCTGATGAAAGTTGTTCCTAAGTTTCAGAAGCTTCAGAGTGGTTACAAGCTGAGCGGGTGGTGAAGGGAGGACCATAGCTCCTTGAAGCCTTTAAGTATTGAACTCTGGGCATGTTGTGAGGATGGGTATGATCATTAAATAAAAATACCTGATAGGGGAGGGAGGGAGGGAGAGAGAGAGAAAAAAAAAGAGAGAGAGAGAGACAGAGACACAGAGACAGAGAGACAGAGAGAGAGAGAGGGACAGAGACAGAGACAGAGGGAGAGACAGAGAGACAGAGACAGAGGGGGAGACAGAGAGAGAGACAGAGACAGAGAAACAGACAGAGACAGAGACAGAGAGAGAGGGGGGACAGAGACAGAGACAGACAGAGAGACAGAGACAGAGACAGACAGAGACGGAGACACAGAGAGAGAGAGAGGGACAGAGACAGAGAGGGAGAGACAGAGAGACAGAGACAGAGGGAGAGGGAGAGACAGACAGACAGACAGACAGAGAGACAGAGACAGAGAGAGAGAGAGAGAGAGAGAGAGAGAGAGAGAGAGAGAGAGAGAGAGAGAGAGAGAGATTTGGTTCTTTCATTATTATTCCCTGATCTGTTTGCATAGATATCTTGAACCAGAGTTCAGGGTCCATAAGGAGACAAAGCTATTTGGGAAGGATAGATAAGAAGGATCTTTGAAGGAATAGTGGGCAGGTGGCAGGTGTAGGTGGGGGTAGGTCGGCAGATGTCTGAGTAAGAGTGTTTTGGCCTTAGTTGGCTCTCTGGGCCTGCAGGTATATATCTGTGTTGGAATGGAGGAGTGGGGTTGCTCTCTAAGTCCCCTGTACCTTGCCCCATGAATTTGTTCCATCTATTGGTCTTTGAAAATAGCACTGCATAATGGAGAGGGTGAGAGTATAAGCCCTCCCTCTAACATATGCCAGCTCCACGACCATAGGCAAGTGAGTCACCTAACCTCTCAAGGCCTCCAGATGATATGTCTGAGGTGATAAACGGTACATGAGTCATCATCATCCCACTGGAGGGAGTTTCCACACCAGGATTTCTACCTACATATCTGTCAGATGAAGGGTTTGGACAATAAGGCCTCTGATTTAGAGCAGAAGGGACTTTGGCAGCCATGTAGTCCAAACCCTTCATTGGACAGAAAAGGAAACTGAGGCCCATAAGGTTTAGTAATGTTAGTAAGGTTACATTGACATTAAACATTAAATATAACACATGAGTCCTTTGGTCCTTTGACTCTAAAACTCTTGCTGTTTTCTCTATACTACTCTGGGGCAGCTAGATAGTATAGTACAGTGGATGGAGCAGTGGACTCAGTTAAGAAAACTGGAGTTCAAATCCTACCTTAGGTACAACTGAGCTGTGTGACCCTGGCCAAGTCACTTGACCTCAGTTTCCTTATCTATAAATATATAATAGTAGCACCTACCTTCCAAAGTTGTTGTGAAAGTCATATCTGAAATGCCTTACAAACCTTCAAGTGGTATATAAGTGCTGTCATCATCATCATTATTTAGCTTTCTCACCAGCTTTCCGTACAATTGTTCAGCTACAGAAATATACTTGACGTCCGCTTGGTGCTCGGAGATCATTAGCCGGTGCTGTGTACGTAGGCAGAAGGGCCACAGTTAGGCCATTGTTCTGAAATGCTTTGCTCTCTCTCAGCAGCCCAAAGAGTGTCTTTAGCTGTAAAATTGAAGTGAGACTGTGAGTGAAACCACAGGGCCATCGCCAGCCTCCCTGTATTGTTCTTAGGTACCTCGGTGCTGCTAATATAAATGGCTTGTACTGTCCACTCTCTGGTTGAGTGGGAACAGGGCCAAGCTGGATATTTCTGAGATTTTGCTTTTCAAGAGTCCCCCAGAGAAGACAGGATTTCTGCCCTTCCACCCCTTGTTTCTCCATCAGCTTTAAAAACTACTATCAAGAACATAAACCAGTTATGGACAGGTACCTGTCGGCTAAGAGGAGAGCGGTGAATTTTCTGTGTGTTATCTGGTGACAAAATATTTTTTCTTCTAGTGGATGGGGTCCCAAAGAAGGGAAGCGACAACTGTAGTGAATCTGTGACAGGGACAGGAATAGAACAAGATTGTGTCGCTCGGACTGACATGTGCTCTGTCCTCAATACTGGATTTCTTCTCCCTCAGAAGCAAGAAGCTCCAGGGTTGGTGAATAAGGACAGAATCAACTTAGTCTTTCCAGGAGATTTTCCAGCTGGGGCTAGTCTACTCAAACCCTCCATTCCCACCCCCCCCCCCCCTTCATTTGTACTTGCATCATCTGCTCCAGTTTTACTTTGGGAGTCTCTGGTCCCACCCCTCCTAAGATGACAGGTTCATAGATTTGGAGGCAGGGAGCTCCGAGGCCAAGGAGTTCAGCCTCTCATTTTATTTTCCAAATCCTTACCCTGCCTGCCTAACAGCTCTAAGACCACAGGGTGAAGGAAGGCTAGGCAAATGGGGTTCAGTGGCTCCCCCCAGGGTCACCCAGTTAGGAAGTGTCTGGGGCCAAACCTTTCATTTTACAGATGAGGAAACTGGACTCATTACTGCTTTTTGCTCTGATCCTGGTGGGAGTGTCTAAAGGATCTCAGTTCATTTGAGGCTTCACTTGGGCAATTTTTAAAAACTTGGTAAAAACTTTTCTTGCTACTTGACTGCCCCTTCCTGGTCTCCTTTCTGATTTACTTTTTATAGTGAGAAGTGAACAAGAACTTAGTTCTGTCATGGTTTCTCCCTTCTTTTCCAGCTTAAAAACTGGATTTCCTAACTTAATATCTTATACCTTTGGGTAAGTGAGTATCATTCAGATTGGCCTACTTTCTGTTCAACACACTGTACTTCCCACCTCCAAGTCTTTGAACAGGTTCTTCTTCTTCACCCCTGCTTCTCAGAAATCTTACCTTCCTTTCAAGACTCAGCTCAAATGCCTATTCCTACATGATGTCTTTCCTGGTATTCCTGGTTTTTAGTGCTCCCCACAATTATTCTATATGTATTTCATGGTCAATTTTCTGAATACGTTTATTTCCCTTCAATATAATGTAAGCTCCTTGAAGGCAGGGGATGTATTTTGGGGCTTTGTATTAATACATATTATAAATATAATATTTGAGTTATTGCATATTAATTAAAAAACCCACATTATTCTTAATGCCAACACTGTACTTGGTCCATGAGACATTTAATAAAGGCAGGCTGAATTAAATTGAATGAAATCTAAGCTCACTGGAATTAGGAAGAGACTGTTCTTTAAAGAGGGCAGCTAGGTGGCATGGTGGATAGAATCATAAGGACCTAGGTTCAAATTAAGCCTTGGATACTTACTAACTGTGTGATCCTGGGCAAGTCACTGAACCCTGTTTGCCTCTGTTTCCTCATCTGTAAAATAAGCTGGAGAAGGAAATGGCAGACTTTGTCAAGAAAACCCCAAATGGGGTCACAAAAATGGCTGGACAAGTCCTGTAAAATCTCTATGTAGCAGTTCTATTTTTTGATCAACCATATGATGTTAAAGCTGAAATGGACCTCAGACATCCCTTAATCCAATCCCTTCATTTGACAGGGAGGAAACCAAGGTACAGAGCAGCTAAATGCCTCAACTGCAAAGGTTATTTTCAGTTATATTTAGCCTTCCCGTAGTAACAACAGACGTAGTGTGTGAACACATAATCAGTCAGGGACCTTGACTGCTAGACTTACAATATAGTCTGATAGTCAAACAAGAGTTGTCAATATTTTCCTGTCATAATGAAACTAGGAGAACCTGACCCCCTCACTAGCATCCCCTCTCCTGTTGCCATTGACCCAGGGTGCCTGGGATTTTACAAAGGTAAAAGATGGGGAAGCATGAAAATGACACCCAAGACAAAGGGATGAGATGAGAATGAATGATTGATACTCGGCAGTTGGCTCTATGGGCATTTACTCCTACCTTCCCACCCCCACAAAGACAGTTTTAATTTTCAGGATGACATCAAGTAGGAAAAGGTGCCCTTCCACCCGTTTCCTTCGAGCTGAATGTCTGTGGCTCGGCTGGTGATTTGGGGACCTTTCAAGGGAGAGGTAACAGCTCAATCTTGCCTGGATATGATGGAGGGCTGTTTCTGTTGTAATTACTTTTAACATTGATTGAGAGCTCATTGCCGTTGCGAGTCCAGACAGGGCTGACTCTATGTCTCAATGAGATGGAGACAGGGAGGAGAGAAGGAAGATTCTCTGGGCAAGGTGGCAACAGCATAGCCCAAGGTCAGGAGCAGGTCAGTGGGTGGCTGCTGGGTATCCTGATGGGGCTGTGGCGACTTGTCAAGGGATATCGAGGTGGGCAGGCAGGGCTATGCTGGAACCAACTGTGAAATTTTCATTGTGAGCATTTATTTAGAAATTAGCAAACACAATAGAGCAGGGCTTGAGTTATTGTTTTGTTGAATGTCTGGACTTAACAAAGTGATGGAGAAAATAGTAGTAATCCAGATTAAATTTAAAAGGATGTTGTGAATCCATCCCCCCCACTCCCAAAGATAATTGTTACATATTTACCAGCACATCCCTATGGTCAGGGGAATCTGGGAGGAGATGGTAGTATGGAAAAAATTCTCAGAAGTGTGGGAAGATAGGGGCAGGTAGGTGGCTCAGTGGATTGAGAACCAGACCTAGAGAGGTCCTGGGTTCAAAATGGCCTCAGAGATTTCCTAGCTGTGTGACTCAGGGCAAGTCACTTCTACACTCATTTCTAGCCCTTACTGCTCTTCTGCCTGGGAATCAATACAAAGGATTAATTCTAAGATGGAAGGCAAAGGTATAAAAAAATGTGGGAAGGTTATATGAAAGTAGATGTGTCTAAACATCCACGTGACACACTGTGGGTTTCTTAGATGTCATCAAGTCCAACCATCTCACTTTACAAATGAGGAAACTGAGGCCCAGCTGAGTGAAATAATATGTTGAAAGAAACTCAGCTTGGGGCACCTAGGTGGCTCAGCAGATAGAGCACCAGACCTGGCGATGCAATATTCCTGGTTTCAAATTTGACCTCAGAAACTTCTTAACCATGTGACCCTGGGCCAAGTCACAATCCAAATCACCTAACCTCTACTGCTCTACTACATTAGAATGATACATAGTATTGATTTTAAGATAGAAGGTAAGGTTTATTTAAGAAAAAAGAAAAAGAAAAAAAGAAACAACAAATCATTACTCTTTTTAGAAAACCCTTACTTTCTGTATTAGAATCTCTACTGTGTATTGGTTCCAAGGCAGAAGAGTGGTAAGGGCTAGGCAATGGGGGTCAAGTGACTTGCCCAGGGTCTCACAGCTGGGAAGTATCTGAGGCCAGAATTGAACCCAGGACCTCCCATCTCTAGGCCTGACTCTCAACCCACTGAGCTACCTAGCTTCCCCCAACAAATCATTTCTTGAGTCAGGTTTCAAAGCTATTAACCTTCAGTCTATATCATACTGTCTAGAATCACAGGTCAGAGTAAGCAATTATCAGGAGAGAAGTGTCTAGCTGGAGTTTATGTGGCTGCAGATGAGACAATACTCCCAAATGTCCCAGGTTGGTGGCAATCTAGCCTAAAAACAGGGCCCTGTCTTCATCTTCTCACTGGGGCACTAGTTACTTGGAAGCTCTTTGGCAGTTTGTGACTTTTGCTTCTGTTATTTTTCAGAAGACTATTTCTCTATAAAGATATGTGAGAAGACAAAAGGAGTGATTAAAGTTTCAATTTTCTTTTATTCCATTTTGAAAATTCAATTTTAGTTAAAGGACAACTAGGTGGAGCAAGAATGGAATACTGAACCTAGAGACTCCAGTTCCTACATTCGAATCTGGCCTCAGGATCTTACTGTGTGACCCTGGAAAAGTCACTTAACCCTATTTGCCTCAGTTTCCCTATCTCTAATCTATCGAAGGAAATGGCAAACTACTCCATTCTCTTTGCCAAGAAAACTTCTAATGGGGTCATGAAGAGTTGAAAACAACTGAAAATGAATAAACAAGAATGAAAATTTCAGTATGAAAGCTTTTATGTATGGAAATCCACTGTCTTGAGGATACTGGCCAATCAGTCAAAGAATCTTATTAAGTGTCTACTATTTTCCAAGCACTGTGATATGCTGAGAATACAAATAAGAAATAGTTCCTGCCCTCAAGAAGCTTACATTCTACAATGGGAAACAACAGACATGAACCTGAACATGAGGGATAAATGTAGAGGAGAAAGAAGATACGTTTAGAGGGGAAATTGCTAACAGTTTGGAGTAGGACAGGTTCATGCCCCAAGGCCTCCTAGAGAAAGATGCCCATTAGCTGATTCTTCACAATAGTAAGTCAATTAATATTTATTTAAGAATTTGCAATGTGCCATGGACTCTACTAAGCCCTGGGGATACAAAAGAAGGCAAAAACAGTCCTTGCCCATAAGGAGCACATAGTCTTAAAGGGTGGACAACATGTAAATAGCTCGGTACATATAAGACATGTACAGAATAGATGGAATGTACTCTGAAAGGGGAAGACACTAGGAGATAGGAAAAGCCCCTGCAGATAGTAAGGGTTGGAGGTGAGTCTTGAAGAAAGCTGGGGAGACTAACAGGCAGAATGGAAGGAAGGACAGAAAAGAAAGGAGGGCAGGAGAGAGGGAAAAAGAGAGAAAAGAAGGGAGGAAGGAAGGAAGAGAGAAGGAAGGAGAAGGAAGAAAGGAAAGAAGAGAGAAAGAAGAGAAATGAGGAAGGAAAGAAAAAAGAGAAGGAAGGGAAGAAGGAAGGAAGAGAGGGAGAGAGGGAAGAAGAAAGGAAGGAAAGAAAGGAGAAAGGAAGGAAGGAAAGAAAGAAGTGAGAAAGGGAAGAAGGAAAGAAGGAAAGAAGCATTTATTAAGCACCTACTATGTTCCAGACACTATGCTTTCCTCAGTTATAATTCTTAGAATTCCTATTTACATTTGAAATTCAGATCATCACTTTCTATATGATGCCTCTCCCAATTGCCCACAACTGCTATTGGCTTTACTCCAAAATATTTTGTATTTATCATCTTGTCATATTCTATATATGCTTAAGTATGTTCATGCTGTCTCTCCTGATAGAATATAATCTCCTCGAGGGCAAAGGCTTTTGTATCCTCAGTGCCTAGAGAAGCCCTCAGAACACACAGTAGGCACTTATGCCTGTTGATTAATTACTTGCCATCTTAGCTTGGGCAGAGTCATAACTGTCAATTTTGGTACCTGACGAGAGCACCCCCAAAATGTTATTTAGTGGAGTAGAGAGATAATATACTTGAGACTCAGTGCCCCCTGAAGAGAACGGCCCTGGGACTGTGCTTTGTGGTTAAGGAAACAAATACCACAAGGCTGCTGCCAGGGAGGGAGGAGCTCATGGGAGGTGCAGCTGATGGGAATGAGGAAGGGAAGCTTGCCATCTGGTAATTTCTTCTTTTTACTAATTATTCTTGCTAACTAGGTGCTAATCTTATTTGTTTCTTCCTTCTGAAGAAGTACAATTCCATTCATCACTTTCTAAATTTCAGTGTTGAGAGACAAACCCAAACAGTGTCCGGCAAATGATGGGCACTTCATATAGGCTTACTGGCTTGGCCAACACCAGGTTGTTCCCTTTTGGTTATAATGCTGATCTGGCCAGAGAAGGCCACTAGACCATGTGTCTCTTCACAGCCAGGAAAATTCAGAGTGGAAGGAGAGTGGGAAGGACTCCCCATCTATAGTTTAGAAGTTGCTTTAAAATTGGGAAAGTGGAAAAGGTTGGGTCATTGGATAGTTGATCACTTTGATCAATAGAACCTGTGACTATAGGTCCTTGAGTACAATGATCATAAAGATATTAATCATCATGATTATTTCTTGTCCAGGACTGCTTGGCATTAGACCAGTTAGTGGCTTATAGTCTGACTATGTATCAGAAGGAGGACTTGAATACAGGTTTTCCTGACGGCAGGGGTAGCTGTCTAGCAATTTTACAATATTGTCTATTATTATTATCATTACTTTTTTTTAACCAAAACACACATATAAGTAACCATTCTGTTTTCATGGGGTCTGTGGCAGTAATCACTTGGCAAACACATCTCTCTCACCAGGTGGTGGCATTGGCTGATGCCGCTACTACCAGCCATTTCAAGTTCACCATCTAGACCCAAGACCCTCCCTTGGCTTTGATGGAGGTGGATGGGGAATCTTGGCTCTGGCTCAATGCAGTGGCTGCTGTTAACTATTAGGAGGTAATTATTGCCCGGAGCCTACCTGCTAATTACCCACAGCATTGCAGGTCCAAAGCATCTGCTAATTTACCAGCAACCAAGCAGTGGAGCTAAACTGATCAAACAGAGACTTGGGGTGATGGATCCAATGTTGCATGACATATATGTGTCAGGAGATATTCATGGGCATGTGGTAAGGATGTTGGTTAGGAAAAAAACTGTCTCAGCTGTCCTCAGTCCCAGGTCTCCATGGTGGAGGCAACTTAGCCTCCTGCCCAGTCATATGGATCTTCTGTGGTTTCCATGATCAATGGCCAGCTCCCTGAGTGGGATTCTTTGTCCAAAGCACCCTGTGGGGACTTCAGTTCTGGTGTCTGTGAGCAATAGAATATGTTAAGTATTAATGGATCTTCTGAATGAATGGATGAAAAGCATTTACTAAACACCCACTATGTAGAAAGCACAGACTTTGTGTACTATGGGTATATACAAGTAGCACAGCAAGACAATCTTTGCTTCAGGGAGTTCTATTTCTAGTAGGGGGAGGCCACATGTAGAGGAGGTGTCAGCTCTAAGTTGATGCCAAGGTCCCAGGATCAAACAGTGGCAAGAGAGGTGGTAATGCTTCCTTTAAAATGCCGTTTCAACTGATAAAATCTTATGTGTAGGCATCTGTCTCATGTGACTGGGAGAGGAATGGGAAAACCGGTAGCAGCCTTTGTCTAAAAGTTCCTGAAGATTGGAAGTTGGAAAGGTTGATGACTGGCCATCTTTATAGAAAATAGGACCTGGATCTCAGATAAGCTGGGAAAGAGGTTGTCATTCCACTGATGAGGATGCCTTGCAGAGAAAGCATAATGGTTAGTGCTAGGACCCATAATGCTCTAAAAACTAGGAGGGACAAGATCATAATATTTAGTGCTGGAAGAAGGGTTTTATGGATCATCCATACTCTTCTCTCCTTCCTACCCCATGGGAAATTAAGCTGGTAAACTAATTCACACTAAGGAGATAGTGTGGGAGTAGCATAAAGAACATCAGATTTGGTTTCTGGATTAGCTATTCTTACTACTTGGGTAATTATTTTAACCCCTCTGGGTCTCAGTTTCCTCACCAGAAAAATGAAGGGGACTGGATTATATACTCTCAAAGGTTCCTTCCCACTCTATCTTTCTATAATCTGATATTATGTGACATAGGATCATAGATATGGTGTTGGATGGGGCTCCTACAGGTCATCTAGTCTAACCCTCTCATTTCATAGATGAAGAAAATAAGAGGGAGTTTTAAAAACTTGCTCAACACCACAAAGTAATTAGAGGAAGGTTTCAAACCCAGGTCTTCCAGCATCAGAACTAGGGTTCTTTGCATTTAAAGAAGCCCTTAAAAGAGAAAATAATATTTAACACAAAGAAATGAAATCTCTAATAATGGTGGGATTTTAGAATGATAATAAATGGAGGGAGGATAGGCATGGAGTGGGAGAGGAGGGAAGGAGAGAGGAGGGTACAGATGGCATTTTTAACACCAAATATATAGCACTTCAGAATTTGTAAAATACTTTATTTCCAACAATCCTGTGAGGCAGCTTTTGCTGTTGTTCAGTTGTTTCAGTCATGTCTAACTTTTCATGATCCAATTTGGGGTTTTCTTGGCAAAGATACTGGAGTAGTTTGCCATTTTCTCCTCCAACTCATTTGACAGATGAAGAAACTGAGGTAAACAGGGTTAAATGACTTATTCAGAATCACACAGCTAGTAAGTGTCTGAGACCCAATTTGAACTCAGGTCTTCCTGACTTCAGGAGGAGAGCTCTATCCACTGGGCCACCTAGCTGCCTCATGGGGAAGCTTACAGATGAAGAAACTGAGGCTCAGAGGTTTAACATCTTATCCAAGATCATTTAGCTAGAAAATATTGTTGCTAGGATTAAAATGCAGTGCTCTTAACTTTAAAACTAATCATCTTCCCACTAACCCATGCTGCTTCTCTTAGCCCTTCCTGATTATAAGACCTGACTCAGCTTTCCTCCCACCATTCTCCCTCTACCCCCCCACTCCCAAACTTCTTTCACACTGAGACTGCTGTTAAAGTGCTGCATTTACAAGTTGGGTGACACTATGCTGTCCTCCAACTTCTCCATAGGTCTGTTAAGGCCTGGGAAACCAAGAGATTCTATCCATCACAGATATGAGCCCCTGAGGGCAGAGCACCATTAACACTAACGTGGTGAAGGACAGAAGAAAGAAGCCAGGAACAAAGCACTTTGCAGATGACTCTCTTTTCAAGCATTTCCCCTAAACTTTAAATCTACTCCTCCCCCATATTCTAGTTCCCTGATCTGGTTTTTGGTCACTCTTGAAGATAAGAACATAATCCCAGTGTACCACTGTGAGGTGGAAATAAAAGAGGAACTCAGACAACCAGGAAGAGTTGATTTCTGGGACATCAGTGAATGTAATATATGCGTGAATAAAGAATCTATAATATCCCCCAAACAGAATTAAGTGGAATCTCAATCTCTCTCTCTCTCTCTCTCTCTCTCTCTCTCTCTTCTCTCTCTCTCTCTCTCTCATTCTATAGTATCATAGAATCCAGCTTTTCCAGAAGTCCTCTAGGCAGGACTACACCTAACAGAACTGGATTTAGAGACCCCTGAGCCTGTAGAAGGATTATTTGCCTTACCTTCTTATTTCACACTACCAAGTGAGCATACTCTGTCCCTTCTCCACATCACCAATAGTCACTGCTTAGAATATAGTAGGAATTCAATAAATTTTTATTTAATTGAATTGATTAGGTCTATCCCTGCCAAATCCTGTCAGGGTAAGTAAACCTACTTGTAAAGATGGGTGTCTTCATTCTCTGCCAGACCTCTAGGAGGAAAACATTCTCTGGACTTTTTTTCAGTCTTCTCTGGGGCTTTATATATCCCCGAGATATCTGTCTCCAGAGGGTGGAGACAAGATTCAAAAAGATTCTCCTAGATTGGAATGATGGACTGATACAACTTTTAAAGGGATGAAGTCCCACCTTGGGTTCACAAAATTAATTGCCCAAGTCTTGTTTAGCAGCAATTCATATGTTATAACTGACATCCCTGCTTCTAATAGTGTCAGGTGGTAGGTAACTAATTCCCCAGCATCTTGGGCTATTTTAAGAGAAATACTATGTTCCAATCAAATGAAGTAAAAGATGGGAAATCACAGTATTTTCTTATCATCTCACACCTAGAACGCATTTTAGTATGAAGATTATTAAGTTAGACTTCTTCCAAAGGAATATGAGTGGAGTGGGATGGGGCAGGTAGGTCCTGGGTTCAAAGAATATGATTAGGACCTTGCAAAGTCTGAAAACCACTGTCACATGAAGGATAGTTGAAGGAATTGGAGATTTAAGGATGAGAGATGTGAAGGTTTGGGAAGGAAGGGGAGAAAGTAGGCATGAAGACTATCTTCAAATGTCTGTCAATTGGGATCCATCCAAGTATTTGTCACATGGAAAAGGGAATAGAATTGTTCTGTCTAGATCTATAGGGCAGAACTAGGACTAAAGTTTAGCACTTGTAAGCAGCTAGGTGGCATAGTAGATAGAACTCTAGTCAAGGAATCAGGAAGCATCTGGGTTTGGAAGTTATCTTATACACATACTTTGTGACCTTGGGCAAGTAACTTGATCTCTCAAGCTAAGTTTCCTCATTTATAAAATGAAGGTGATAATGCTAACATCTGTCTCAGGACTGAAGGCAGCTAGGTTATAAAGTGTATAGAGAACTAGCCCTGGAGTCAGGAAGACCTGAATTTGAATCTGACCTTAAACATTTAGGAGCAGTGTGACCCTGGGCAAGTCACTTAACCTTGTTTGCCTCACTTCATCTGGAAAATGAACTGGCAGACCACTCCAGTGTTTTGGCCAAGAAAACCTCAAATGAGGTCACAAAGTATCTGATGAAACAGAAATGACAGAATAACAACCTACAACAAGATTGTTGTAGGAATAAATGTCAGAGCATTTGTAAAGTTCTATAAAAAGGTGAGCTCTTATTACTGTAAGAAGACAGATATTGACTCAACATAAAGAACCTTCTACTACAGAGCTGTTCACAAATGGGATGGACTATCTAGAGAAATAGAGAGCAATCTGTCCTGGAAGTGCTCACAAGATGGGGGGGGGGGGAGTAAGACCAGATGACCTTCAAGTCTCTTCCACCCCATGAAATGCATACTCTGGGTAGAATTGCTGACTCTGGCCCAGTACACTGAAATGAAGGTAATCTGACCACACATTACAGTCTGGAAACTGATTGGCCCACTAATTTACCAAGAACTGCGAAGGATTTCCCTTTCTTTACATGCTCTCCTATCCTTTGCCATCATGGAGCTGTGCTCCGGAAACTCAGGACCCAGAATTGATTCCCCCAGGGTTCTCCTTCTGGGCTCTCTGGTTCTCTGATTTCCAGTGACCCCCCTCATGGAGCTGAGTTGCTACCAGCAGCTGCCCAGTTTGCTGGAGCTTTTGTTGAGGAACAAGAGTGGGGCATCCCGGCTAATGTGGAGAAAAGAATAACTCTCACTGTAGTTTCTTTTTTAAAGCAGATGTTTCTCAGGGAATAAATCAACCCCAGCAGCCTCTCCTCTTTTGACATTTTAAAGACAGGACTGGGAGCTGGTTTTCAAGCATCTAGGTTCTGGCCAACCTCCCCAGCTGAGGTCCCGACACGCTTTGCACATTTGAATGTGACTTTTTCATTCCCTATTAACCATCTCCTTGCTACCTGGGCTCTCTCTCTCTCCCTGTGGAAACTTCTCCAACCAAAGAGGAAAGGGAGAAAACAGTTCCCTTTACACACTGTCACTCCGGTTGTGTCTCAGCTGTTTGGGGCATCGATTCTAGATTTCCTTCCTCAACAAACCTGCTAAGAAGTTGTTTTTTCTCTTTCCCTTCCCTCCCTTCCCCCTTTCAACCTGGCCTAGACTCTTGGTCAGGTTTTGATTGTATGTCTCATTGATTCCATTCAGCTATTTATTAATGTACTAATTAGTATATTCATTTAAAGGAGACTGACACGAGTTTTTTTTTTCTTCCAAAGTGTATAGAGGTGCAGGTTAATGGAAATTTCTGTTTCTATAACATCGATGTCGGGTGTGAAGAGGATTAGTTTTGGATGTTAAGAGGACATGGCCAGAGTTTTTTCCCAGGGCTTCCATCTCTTTGGTTGACATCCTAGAAAGGTGAACTTTACATTCATATTACATTTTTCTTTGCTCTAGAGAGAACCAACTCTGTTTCTATGGGGAAACTGATAGACAGGTAGCTGGGGACCATTTACCAATACAGTCCTTCACCCTCACCTTCATTACACTAGCCCAGTATGGCCTGATGCACAATGTTATCAAAGAACAAATTGGCCAGTCAACTTTATGAATATGATTGTAGGGCTTCTCGCTCCCTTTGTATTAAAGTACTACTGGCAAGTTTACCACTGTGATTTCTTGTATGGATGCTGGCTGGCTGTTCCTTTTGTTCTGTTCATTATTGGGTTGGTCCTAAAGGCTGAGGAATAGGTGGATTAATTGTGTATGTTTTTTAAAATGTAATTTTTATTTCTCTTAACCCTTAGATTTTGTCTTAGAATCAATAACTGTATATTGGTTGCAAGGCAGAAGAGCAGTAACGGCTAGGCAATGGGGGTTAAATGACTTGCTCACGGTCACATAGCTAGGAAGTATCTGAGGACAGATTTTAATCTAGGGCCTCCCATCTTTAGGATTGACTCTCAATCCACTGAATCAACTAGATTCCCTGGATTAGTTGTATATTGAAGAGCTTTCCATGTGGGTCAGGCTAATAGTGTTACTGAATCCACGATAAATTGGCAGTGGTTCTAGGAAGTGAACCCAGGAGACCTTGCTTTGTCTACCAGACGGTCACAAAAGCCGGAAGAACCTACCAAAAAAAAAAAAAAGATTTTTATCCCATAGAAGAGTAATATTTTAAAACCATGCATATAAAGAAATGTCTTAAGCTTTTCCCCAAAGGAATGTTTTTGGGTTACACACTGATCAATGGTACCACTAAAAGAATGGTCACATAAGGAAATTAGCAACTAGAAAAACAATTGGAATAAAGTTTTCAAATAAAATAGGACTCATTTGTGAAGGTATCTTTTACTTCTTCATTCATTTGTCAAATGCCTATTAGGCACAAGGCTTAGTTAATCATACTCCCTGCCCTTGTGGAGATTACAAACTAGTAAACTCTGTGTATTAGCCTCTTTTCTGAAAGTTTTCCCCTTTAGGGTCCATGAACTAAGAGTTGTTATGATGAGTATATATGACATAAAGCAAGCTAGATGGGATAGTGTCATAGAAAAGGTTCTAGATTTGGTGTCCAAGAACTTGGGTTCTAAACTAAGTGCCATTGTTTACTGCCTACATGACCATGACTGTCACAATCATGCCACAACTCATTCAGCCATTCCCCAGTTGATGGACAGTCCCATAATTTCCACTTCTTTGCCTCTCACATAAAAAGCTGCCATAAATATCTGGGGTCCCTTTTCCTTTCTCTTTGGTCTCTTTGGGATACAGCTCTAGTAGTGACATTGCTGGCTCCAGAAGTAGGCACTGTTTTATAGCCCTTTGAGCATAGTTCCAAATGGTTCTCCAGGATGGCTGAATCAGTTCACAGCTCTGATAACTTTTTCTGGATATTTTCAAAGTTTGAATGACTACTACCATCATGAGATGGTAGTAGAAGAGATTCTGGTCAGCTATAGTTGGACTGGATGGCCTCTGGGATATCTCAGAGTCTAAGGTTCTGTGACTCTTTTCCCTGGCTCTGCTGAAATCTTTCCTGGGACTTCCTTCTTCCCAATCTTGTCAAGTAGGGATGGGTATGTTTCTGGATATGTGTGATAGATGGGAGGAGGGTCCAAGAGAGGAAAACAAATATTTATTAAGCTCCTATTATATGTTGGGTACTGTATTAAGCATTCCCCCATATCTCATTTGGTCCTCACAAGGATCCTGGGAGGTAGATTTATTATCCTCATTTAACAGCTGAGGAAACTGAAACAGACAAGGGTTAGGTGACTTACCCAGGGTCATAGAGTTAGTATCTGAATTTGAATTCAAAGTTCCCTTATCCCAGACCCAATGTTCTTTTCCATTGTGCTAGTTAGCTGCCTTAAATGAGATTTCTGATCATATTCAATCCTTAATTTAGTCCTTGCTGGCAGGAACTTGTTCTTTGTTGTTTAGTCTTTTCAGTCTCTTTGTGATCCTATTTGGGGTTTTCTTGAAAGAGACTGGAGTGGTTTGCCATGTCTTTCTCCAGCTCATTTTTTACAGACAATGAAACTGAGGCCACCAGGGTTAAGTGACTTGCCCAGGGTCATATAGCTAATAAGTGTCTAAGGCGGAATTTGAACTCAGACACCCTATCCACTACCCCACCTAGCCACAAGAATCACAGATCTTATTCTCATTTTGTATCTGAATTAGCTAAACTCAGGGAGATTAACTGTCTTGTACTTGGTAGGGATGAAAAAGTAAACTGAGTCTGGGTGTCCTGCCTTCCAAAGTGGAGATCACCTGTCTAAAAGGGGCCCCATTGAAAGACCTATGAGAGATGTTGCAGAGTGAAATCTATAGCATTGTTATGAACTGGGTTCAAGTTTTGCTTTTGACATATAAAGCTTGTATGACTTTAGGTTTTGGTGGTGGTTCCCACATTGGGAGTTTTCTATTTTAATGAGATTACAGGTCCAGTTCCTATTTTGACTACCATATGTGTTTGTTTTTTTACTTAAAGGAGGAAAGCAGGGAATTAAAGGGAAAAGTTGGAGAAAAGATGGAGGGGAAAGGCTAGAAGCAAAGGGAGAGAGGGAGGAGGAGAAGATAGAAGAGAGGGAGGAGGAAAAGGATGAGGAATGGGAGAGAGAATAAAGAAAGCCAAAAGAGGTTGGACTTCCCAAAATAATGGAACAAAAATATTTTCTTTGTCTGTTCTTTGTTCATTTTTCTGCCTCATTAAAGGCTACAAATTTGGAGGTAGGATTTTACTTTTTGTTAATTTAATTGTTTTTGCTGATGATTATTGACTTATAATAAGATATAAAAGGGGCAAATGAAGATCCATGAGAAGCAAGAAGTTTAGGGAGTCCTGTAGTGGAGGGGAAAGAGCTGAGCAAGATAATTTAGACCAAGACACTGAGCAGGAGAAACTGGAGTTCAGGTGTTTGTTTGCAGTAAATAGGAGAGCTCTTCCTTTTCTGGTAATAGATGGTGAGGGAGAAGGGAAAACTTTTATTCATGCAAATGAGAAAAGAAGAGTTTTTGGTTTTGGTTTTGCCAACCTATTGGCTTAGAAAAAGAAATGTCTGTTGTTTCCAAGAAGTGGTCACGTTGCGGTGATCCAGGACAGAAACAGCGCCCAGTCTGAGCCTTCAGGTCAGGTGCTATGATTGGGGAAGGTAAGAAAGGAAAAAATCCAACAACAGAGTTACCTGTTTCTTAGTAGACTGCGTGACTGGGAGTGGGGGAAGATGCCTTTTGGGGGTGGAATTACAGCAAAATAGTAACAGGTAGTGTGTATTTATCATGCTTTAAAGATGACCAAATGCTTTACATGTGTTATCCCCTTTGATCTTTACAATAACCCTGGAAGGTTGGTGCTATTATTATTCCATTACATAGATGAGAAAACTGAGGTCCAAAGAGATGGAGTGACTTGTTCAGTTAGGGTCTAAGGGAGGATTTGAATTCAAATCTTCCTGATTCAAAGTCTAGTTAGTCCTCTATCTGGTATGCCACTTAGATGCTTGACAATTTATATAGTGCCCTTCCTGTGTTGTAGTCTTCCACCCACCCAAATAACAACAACAAAAACAAGTGACCTCTAATCTTGTCTCTCAGGAGATTATAAAATACTTTTCTACCATCCTGCAACTGGGAGGGGGCTGAAGGGGAGAGAGCTTTTCCCAACCCTGGAGTTAATTTGGTCTTAATTTGATTTAGAAAGAAGAAGGAGGTATAGAATTCCCCATACCTGGTCTATTAATTGAGAACCATTTCCCAACTAGGGCCCTCCAGGAAACCAAACCCCACCTGATTTTGGCTCTGATTTGGGAAATGGCATTCCTAGAAACTCTCTTTAGTTAACCAACTTTGCAAAAGGGACCTTCCTGGAGCCTCTCAGAACCTAACTCTTCGACTGGCCCCTGGGAGTTCAGTCGCTGATAGAGAGAGCCCGAGGCTCTCACTGGGGTGCCTTGGGTTTCATGTTTTCTTCCCTCTCTTCCCTTGAATGGCATTTGATGGGCCCCTGCCCAGACTCCCCTGGGTCTGTGTGTGTGCGTCAGGGATGGGATTTCTGACCTATTTTGGTCATGGTGATCTGTCTTTGCTTGGGTCCTGTTATTGTCGCTACAATGAGAGGAGGAGGCACCTCTTCCACCCAGCGATCCAGCTTCACTGGAGTTCAATGCCAAGCCAAGTCTGCCATCCCCTGGGGGCTCGTTTTGAAAGTTATTGCCTGTAGCTGAATTTGTGAGGACTAAAATAGTCAGAGCCTTAGAGAGAGAGATAGAGAGACAGAGAGACACACACACACACACACACAGACTGAGAGACAGAGAGATAGAGAGACAGAGACAGAGATATAGACAGACAGACAGACGGAGATCAGAGAGGGGGAGGGGGAGGGGAGAGAGACAACAGAGGGGGGAGAGAGAGGCAGAGAGAGACACAGAGACAGAGAGAGATCAGAGAGGGGGAGAGGGAAGGGGAGAGAGACAGAGACAGACAAACACAGAGAGACAGACACAGACACAGACAGAGACAAAGACAGACAGACAGAGACAGAGAGATCAGAGAGGGGGAGAGAGGAGGGGAGAGAAACAACAGAGGGGGGAAGAGAGAGGCAGAGAACAGAGAAAGGTCAGAGGGGGAGGAAAGGGGAGGAGAGAGAGACCACAGAGGGGGAGGGAGAGAGAGACAGAGACAAAGAGACAGAGATCACCTAATGAAAACCAAACAAAACCATTCCTCATTTTATGGATCATTTAAGTGCCTACTATGTGCTAGGTGATGGGGATATAGGAACAAAGAGTGGAGCAATCCACTTAAAATGAGTCAAGGCTCCAAGCAGTAAAGGGACTTGGGGGATCTTGAGCCTCAGATTTAAAGCTTAGCCCTCTCATGGTACAAAGGTAGAAACCGAGGCTCACAAAGTGCATGAGTTGTCCATAGACACACAGCTTCAAAGTGGAAGAGCAGCATCCAAGGCTTTTGTTTCAAACCCAGTGTTCTTTTTAGTATATTTCAGTATATTAATATAGTATGTTAGCAGCTGACACATAGGACAGTAACCTCCCTGTCTCCCCCACTCTCTGAACTTAAACATGGAAATAGCCTTGACTGACAAAAGTGTGTGTGTTTTTTTAAAACTTCCATCTTAGGTTCAATATTGTGTATTGGTTCCAAGGCAAAAAAGCGGTAAAGGTTAGGCAATGGAGTTGAAGTGACTTGCCCAGGGCCACACAGCTAGGAAGTGTCTGAGACCAGATTTGATCCCAAGAATTCCCATTTCTAGTCCTCACTCTCAAATCACTGAGCCATCTAACTGCCTCCAATTTCCAGAAGTTTTGAGAGAAGTTAGCTCGATAAGGCTGTGCTGTCTTTCAGGGGCCTGAGCGGGGTCTCCCACTGATGTTCGTGGTTGCCGGGGGCTCAAAGCAGCTCTTTCTAGGATGAACCAGATGCTTTTCCACCCCCTCTTTTTGTTCCCTATTCTGGGGTCCTATTTGTCCTGGGCTAATAGCATCCCCATCCTTGGCTCTCCTGCACCAGCTGGTCCATGAGTCCAGGATCTGATTTATGGGGCTCTCTTTCTTGGAGAGCGCAGGCAGGATAATATGGGGCTTAGATACACAGCTCCCAACCTCTCCTCTCCACCCAGTCTATTCACCACTGACACTCAGCACTACCTGCCCTCGGGAATAGAGCCCCACAAACAAAGACTCCCAGGCAGGGCTCCTTTTGTGCTTCCAGACCCCTTCTGCAGTCTGATGAAGCCCATGTACCCCTTCTTAGAAGAAAACATTTTATATGACTCCAGGAAATACTCAATTGCAATTAGACGTTAGTGAATATAAAAGGTTAAAATACATAATTTTTAAATATGTAATTTAGTAAATGTATGAACATATATAAAATTAGAAATTTAAAAATATAAAGGATGCCATTTTCCCTTTCATTGAAGTTCATCGAGCCCTTGAATTCTGTTCACAGATCTCTGTGGCCCCCAAGTCATGAATCGGTGCTCTAAGGGCTAAGGTTAGGGCCAACAATAACAATAAGCATTTAATAAGTGTCCTACTATGTGCCCCCTTTCCTTGGTTAATGTTAAGTAAAGTCTGATCACCGTCCATAGAAGAAACTGTGATGATAATAATAATACTCTTTAGCAATATTCAGGAGGAGAATATAGAAAAGTTGAATCAGGAAAAGGGCAGATAAACATTCACAGATAGTTCAGAAGCATAAGCCTCCCCTTCCGTCCCCATGAGTGACTAAGAAGAAAGACATTATACCCGCTTGAGCTGTGTTTCCTTTGCAGAAAGGTGCTAATGAGGATGTAGACAGGCAGGGAGGAGGTGGAAGGCCTTCCAGACCAGGGGAGCAGCAGGAACAAATTAGTGTGGAACTGGGGGAGGGGGCAATGAGACCACCTTCCTGCCTCTCTCCCAAACATCTTTTTGGATGGCTATTTACAGGATAGGTTTGGATGGGTAGAGTGGGGTCACATTAACAGAAGGCCTTAAGCCAGGTAAAGCAATTTTTACTCATTCATTCAACATTTAAATATTTCCTGGGGAAAAAAACAAAATCCAGTACTAGATTTAGCTGAGCTTCATTAAGATAAGGTGCATATCAGGGTGGCTCTGGGAATTGAGATGGGAGTCCTGAGTTCAAACATGACCCTGGGCAAGTCATTTAACCCTAATTGCCTTGTCTTTACCACCCTTCTACTTTGGAACCAGTGCCCAATATGGAGTCTAAGGCAGAAGGTAAGAGTTTAAAAAAAAGATGGCGCATATCCCAATAGGACTGGGTTTAGAGGGCTGGCAAATTAGGTTATAAGTCAAGGGGTCAAGAAGTCCAGGGGACCCGATGTGGTCTAGCAGATACCATTGATCTGGAAGGAAAGGGGTCAAGTGCCAGAAAAAAAAAGAGGGCTGAAATAATCAGGCGCAGATATACAGGATGGGTAGATGGGTAGGCAAGAGGTCAAAGCCAAGGAAGTCATGGCCAAGTCTGGAAGGACCAGGGAGGCTGGAAAGTCATTTGGTGAGGACCATGGGAGACTGCAAGTGATCCTGCTCCTGGCACAGAGACCATTGACTTGCCTCCTTGTTTTTTTTTACCTCCCTTGCCGGGTAGGAGTGACCCTTGGCCTTTAAATATTGATTCAGTCAATCAATCAACAAGCATTTCTGTACCAGAGAGGATACAAAGCTAGAAGTCAAATAGTCCCAGCTCTCAAAGAGCCCAAGCAGACATTTACGTCTTACAGGCATTCACAAAATAGACTCAAGTTAATTTGGGTGATTTTGGTGATAGTGGGAGGCCTGACCCTAGTCGCTGTGAGGAATGAGAAGTATTAGATGAGGTTTCTTATAGAATCTGGCTTTTGAGCTTATCCCTGAAGAAAACCAGGAACTCTTAATGAGGTAGAAGTAAGGTGGGCATTCTTCTGATTCCTGGGAGCAGAGGAGAGCCAGGGAAAGAGCCCGAGGATGGAGACGGAAGTATTGTTTGAGAAGGAAAATCTGACTGGCTGGACTCTATTGTACATGAGGGGGAGACAGAAAGAACCTGCAGGAGTATTGTGTGCCTGACTGACATAGGAGAAGAATATCTGGGGCTCCTGGGAGATCCTGCTAAGGAGTCCATGGGGAACCATGAAAGATTCTTGCCCTGGGGAGTGACTTGAATTGGTTGTTTTGGAACTCAATGAACACTATAGGTATATACCCTCATTCCTTCCTTCCTCACTAGGGGATAGGTTTCTTTTTCTTTTTTCAAATGATATTTTATTTTTTCTCCATTTATTTGTAAAAACAAATTTTAATATTCATAAAAAATTTTTTTGAGATGCAAATTCCATGAGGCACATTTCTAATTTTTTTTCTTCTGTTAGATTTGTCAATAAAAGAACAGCAGCAGGTAGATGATGTAGTGAATAGAGTTCTGGGCCTGGAATCAGAAAGACTCTTCTTCCTGAGTTCAAGTCTATCCTCAGACACTCACAGGCTGAATGAACCTGCAAAAATCACTTAATCCTGTTTTTAAGTGTTTGAGATGGGATTCAACCTCAGTTCTTCCTAGTTCCAAGACCAACAAAACTCTACCTATCTTGCCTAAGAGAATAGAACTCATCTTTCTGTGGAGTATTCCTTCAATCTTAGTTATCTTAGCTCATTTACATTTATTTCTCCTATCTGAAATGCCTCCTATCTGCTCTGCAACAACCAAGTGTGTTTTCATCTTTCATAATGGTCTTTTTAAAAAATTCTTACCTTCTGCGGTGATCCTGAGGGATGAGAAATAGGTAGATTAGTTGTGTATTTTAATTTAATTTGAATTAAAAAAAACCTTTATCTTCTCTCTTAGAATCAATACTGTATATTAGTTTCAAGATAGAAGAGTGGTAAGGTTTAAGTGGGTTTTAAGTGACTTGCCCAGGGTCACACAACTAGGAAGTGTCTGAGGTCACATTTGAACCCAGAACTTCCCATCTCCAGCCCTGGCTCTGAGACATGTGGCTGACCCCTATGTACTGGCTTTAAACCCACTCCCCCTATTTAGC
Organism: Monodelphis domestica; assembly: GCF_027887165.1. Classification (NCBI taxonomy): domain Eukaryota; kingdom Metazoa; phylum Chordata; class Mammalia; order Didelphimorphia; family Didelphidae; genus Monodelphis; species Monodelphis domestica. The sequence continues at coordinate 205,122,498 of NC_077231.1, read as the reverse complement.
CATGAAAGCCTTCTGAGGGCACCTTACAAGTGTGTCTCCTCTGTATCTTACACCTCTATTTAGTCATCCTTTGTGTATTTCCCTAGGTAAGGATGTGGGGTTCTCAGTTAAAGAGACATTCTCACCTGATAAAGGTATGGGACCATAGATCGTCTTGTCAGCCACATTCATGTAGGTGCTGGTGATTCATTTAATCAAAAGACTGGCCTTCTGGGTTTAATTGAGGTTGGAGAGGAAGGATGCATTGACCAGAGTGTGGGACTATAAGGTTATGAAATAGTGGTATGGTAAGTAGTGTGATGGATAGTAGGATGTTTGTGTTAAATAAGTAATTAATTACCTATATTAATTAGTTGTATTTGTGATTAATCAGTAATTTTTGTAACTATTTTGTAATTAGTCAATTAGTAGTTCTTTTAATTCATTGGGATTAGAATGACTCATTTTCTGAATAATATGGAAATAGGTATAAGTGATAATATTTGTATAACCCAGTGGAAGTGCTTATTGGATCTGGGAGGGGGGAGAGATAAGGGGAGGGAAGAAAATGAATCATGTAAACATGGAAAAATAGAAAAAAAAGATTCACCATCAAAAAAAAAAAAGACAGATTCATTTTCCTGAGTTCAAATCTGGCTTCAGATACTTGCTAGCTCACTTAGCTGGTTGATCTCAGTTTCCTCATTTGTCAAAGGAACTGGAGAAGGAAATGGCAAACCACTCCAGTATCCTTGCCAAGAAAATCCCAAATGGAGTTGGGAAGAATTGGACATGACTAAACAATAGATAGTCCAAAGACAAGGGTCCAGAGATGTGTCCCGTGTCCTTGAACTGGTAACAGAGGTAGGATTTGAATTTGGTCCTTCCTGGTTCTAAGCTCAACACTTTGTTCAGTGAGCTTGAATATGCTCTTCTGACTCATCTGTTATTTTCTTGGAACTGGGTTTCATTTTCTTCAGGCAGTAAAACCAGGTGAGTCAGTTTCACATCATATGCATTTATCTTTTTGTAAACCTTTTCATTTTGGTGATCTCCTAGGCTGGATTAATGACTGGACTTTTTGTACACTCATCAGGAAATATATATATATTTCTAAAAATCCTCTCAAAGTGTGTATTCATTAATGGCCGGTCCCATCCATTCCGTAGGATATCTGAACAAATTCTATTCCTACCATGAGCTCACCATTGGCCCCTTTTATTCCTCATCCCAAATGTCTGGTCCCGAGTTAATAGTCTCAGACACCGGAGGCTCTCTTATCTGGAGAGCTGTTCTCACAGATACCCCTGTAAATGGCTTCCACCTGAGAGCCTCCACTCTGGGAAAGCCACTGCCCTCATTTAAGCCTTCCCTTTGCTTTTGTCCGACAGACTCCAGCTGTGAAACATGTGGAACTTCTAGGCCTGGCAAAGGGGGGCGAGCCAGATCAAGGGAGTGCCAAGTAAATGCAGGGCACGCAAGCAGGCACGGGTCCCTCTGCTTTTTCCTCCTTAAAAGGTCTCTCTCTGGGGCTGAGGCACAAGGAAAATAGATGGAGCATGAGAGAAAAGAGGAAGAATCTCATGTGATTGTGTGTTGCTCTCCTTAGACACAGCTTCTTGACTCCCTCCCCCCCCCCTTTTTTTTTCCTTTTGCCAGGGTGAAAAATAGCAACACTTGGGTCGTAGTGTTTATTGGCTCTGGCAGACCCAGTAGCATCCTCTCTTCTGTTCTGATCTTCCCAGGGAAATTCTGCTCAAGGACTACCTTGATGTCTGCCAGAGACCCAGCAGGGAGAGGGGGGTTTCTAAGGACTACAAAAGCATTTCTTTTTCTTCTGCTACTTCTCAAGGATGGGGTTTAGATGTGAGCCAACGACTCCCATCCTAAACTTGTGTGAAAACCTTACCTCGAGTAACCTCTGAGATCTCGAAGCCCCTGGAAGCTTTCCAATATTTGGCACTGCCTGAAAAACTTGAGGGAGCTTCCCCAGCCCACATCGTGCCTTCTGTGAGAGGTGAGGAAATAGAGGGATGGGATGGGGAGGGACCTGGGGCAGGCTCTGGTGTGCATATGTGCCTGAAAATACACCTGCTGCCCTAATTCCTCAGGAAATAGAAAGAGGAGATTGATTCACACCTGATAAGAAATACAAATTAGTTTCCTCCTTTTCACCCCAGAAAACCAAAAGCTAAAGCTGAATAGACACAAGAAGGTCAAAGGACTGCTAGTGTTACTCTTAGAGTTAGAAAAATTTGTCTTCAAATTGACTCTTGGGCCTCAGTTTCCTAGTCTAGAAAATGGGGATATTAATGGCACCTACTTCACAGATTTGTTGGGAGAACCAAGTAACATCTTTTTGTCTGGTGTGTGTTGTGTAGCTATGCTAGTTATTGCCATTGATTTACATTTTGGGGCTTTGGGGATGTTAGTTAAAAGCCATCTAGTCTGGTGTTTCTCCTTTTTTTTTTTTAAACAGAGTGGGAGACAAGGGAAAGAACTTTCTTGAGGTCACAAAGGCAGTAAGTGACAGAGGAAAGATTAACACAGTTCCTCTCTCTCAAAAGCTAGTTTTCTCTTGCACTGTACCAAATTCCATGTCCTCAATGGGTTCCTTAATCTATCCCTGGAAGCCAGGGTGAAAAAATAGTTTCTTTGTCTCCTAGATGGAAAAGGGCCTCTAAAGCAGAAGTCTTTAAACTTTTTTTGTAGACTCCTTTGGCAGTTTGGGGAAGTTTATGGACCCCTTCTCAGAATAATGTTTTTAAATGCATAAAATAAAATACACAGGAATACAAAGGAAACCAATTTTTATTAAAATACAGTTACAAAAATACTTTGAAAGGGACAAGTTCATGGGCTCCATATTAAGAACCCTCCTCTAGAAATTCTTTAGATTTTGGGAGATTCCCAAAGGGACATTTCATTTAGGGTTGGTCCTTATTCTTCCAAAGCAGGCTGGGCAAATTCCTATGATTAAAATGACCTATATTTCTGACTAGTCAATACACTGTGTGAAGAAGATGAAAGAAACCATCCTTTCTGCTTTTCCCCCAGCACCCAGCCTGAAGTTTCCTGTTAAGAGGAGGAAAGGATGTGGTTAAAAGCTCCCCACAGGCTATGCCTATATATTACAATGCCCTGGTATGTTCATGAAGTTGCATTCTATCCCTCTATGCTAAATGACTATTTATAGATGTTAGTTCCAGGACCATGTGGCAAAGCAGATAGCGTGATGGACTTGGGAGTCAGGAAGACCTAGGCTCCAATTTTCTTTCTGACATTTATAGCTATAAGACTGTGGGCAAGTCTCCTAACTTCCCTTGACTGCTAGCAACTTCACTTTTTATTATTTTTTTATTAACTTTAGATAGGCTGAGATATGTTTTGGTAGAGGCAACTGTAAGTCATAGATATATCACAGAATGTAGTAATAAAAGGAGTTTCCCACATTGAAAAATGATATAATGAGAAGCAAAAAAAAATTCTTATTAAAACCCAAATGATAATCAGAACAATGCCATTTAAAATATTTAAAATGATAAGGATACTAAAGAGAAAGCTACTTTGGAAGGTGTTGGTTCCTATTCATTGGAGGTCTGTTGGTTTGGATGGTGTTGAGCGGTTTCTCGTCCATGGATAGATTGAGCCCATTTCAGACCTGAGATTCCAAGAAATGAGAACTGAGTGATTCTGTGGACAATCTAGGATGGGGAGAATAGTTGTTTAGTCTTCTTATACCTCAAAAAAGGAATTGAGGCTTCCAGAGAAGAGGAGTTAGACTGCCATACAATGAGAAGCAATAGTTTACCAGAAGACTGGGACTGGAAGAAGACACGGTTTGGAGAGTCAGAGAAGTAAAGTTGTGAATTTCATTGTTTTAAAAGACAGAGAAGAAACTGCTGGGCCTAGATAATATTTAGCATTCTAGTGTCCTTTGGGTGGTGAGGGGATCCATCAGAAAAATGATTCCGAACTGGAAATAGTAGAACTAGAAAAGAGACTAGAAGGACTTGGGCTGGTCATGGGCTAGATAGGCAAAACCACCTAGAATCAAGATATCTCCAGAAAGTAACATTGTAGGTCCTGGATCTAGAAGGGGCATATTTTTACCAATGAGGGGAAGGTAAATCCCAGAGAGGTGAAATGATTTACCCAGTTACCCTAGTACATGGGTTATTTGTGTCATGGATTCTTTCTGAGGACTGTATTTTTAAAGGCATAAAATACATGAGATTATAAAAGCACTCCATTCTATTGAAATACAGTTTTCAGTATCTTAAAAATAAAAGTCATCACAAGGAAAGAAGTCCTGCTCTACTAAGTAGCAGCATTGGAATTTACACTCCTGCCTTCTGATTCTAAATCCAGTTGCTTTTCCAAACACTGAGTGCTATATCTGCTCCATGAACCTGTTATGAACCTAACTTTCAAATCCTCTTTTTTTTGGTGGGGAGGGTGATGATATGAGACTTTACTGGAGCAGAAGAGCTACTTGTGAGAGAACTTCCTTTAACAATTCAGCTCATAAACTGTTCTGAGACTTAAAAAATTTGAGCATTTCCTGGAGACAATGAAAGATTATATGACTTGCTCTGTGTCACAATGGCCAGTAGGCAGCAGATCTTTCAGAGGCAGCACTTGAACTTGGGTCTCCCTGACTCTGAATCCAGTTTTCCAATCACTGTGCCAGGCTCTCCTTTTCAAAACTTCATGCATATGTGGTTCTTGTACCCAAGATAGAAGAAGAAACAGGCAGGGATATCATGCCTTTGAAATTCTAAGATTCTCTTATGTTGCTGTCAGAGACTTTCTAGAAGGATCATAATGTCCTTATTATCACAAAGACACAAAGAGGAGGGCTACACAAATAGGAGGCAGTCCCAGAATCCTAGGGTGGTAGCAGCATTAGGACATGAGCCTGATTTTGATATCTCAGAGGGTCCCTGGGAAACTGGAGCCTGATGTGACTTCAAGGAATGCAAATATTTGCTTTATATAGGCTGTCAAAAGCTTTGATTAAACTGGGTTAGTTTACCTGAGATCAGAGGTCAGTAAGCCCAGCTCCCAGGCCTGGCAGGTCATAACTGCCCCATAGCCCTACCTCAACTCTAAAAGTTCAAGGTTGCTCCATCAGTCACTAAGCAAATCCCCAGATACCTCCTGGGATCTTGGGTCTAGCAATACAGAGTTTTGCATGACTGTTTTTGCTATATTTAAACAGTAGCTTCAAATAAGACAACCTTTCCCTAAGCCACCACTGCTTCTGTCTTTCTTGATTTCCTTTGCTAATCGTTCTTTTTATCACCTTGTCTGTTCTCACCTTTCCTCTGGAGAAAACAAAGCAAAAGGTGCTACTATTGATCTCCCTTTCTCAAAGGCATAGGAATCCAGCCCCCTTTTTTTGGAAAGAGTGATGACTGCATACTGAGCCTAAGCAAGCATTTACAGAGGAAATAATCAGAATGAATCGGAGGCTAATGTTAGAAAAACATGGTTTCACTCATCTTTGGCTCTTCTCACTCCTCTACTTCCACCTCAGACAATTAGTTTCCAAGTTCCATTTATTTCCCTTCAACCAAATCTCTTGGATCTACTCCCTTTCTCTCCCACTCACTGGAACACCCCCTTAGTTCAGGTTCTCCTCAATTTGCTCCTGGGATATTTCAATTGCCTCCTAATTAGTATCTTCTGCCTGCAGTCTCTCCTTTCTCCAACATATCCTTAACACAGCTGTCAGAATAAGCACCCTAAGGCCCAGGTCTGACCTTGTCACTCCTCTACTTACTTAGGAGAGTTCTTTGGGCTCCCTATTGCCTCTAAGATCAAGCCCAAGCTCCTTGGTCTGTTGTGTGCAGCCCTCTACAACCTGGCTCCAATCTGCCCTTCTAGCCTTGTTTGACATTCCTCCTTTTAGTCACTCACTTTGTGTTCCAGCTAAGCTGGACTACGCATTCCTTGAACTTGACAGATATTCTATATGTGACAATCCACCTTAGCTATCTACCTCCATTGCTTGAGATTTGTTTTCTCCTCATGTCTGTCTTCAAGTATCAACGGTCATCCATATTGTCAAATGAGATAATATTTGTAAAGTTCTTAGTAGTGACACAGTGGGCACTAAAGAAATGCTTATTCCTTTTCATCCCACTCCATTCAGGTTCCAGCCACCTCTTCAAGAAGCCCAGTTATCACCAACCAGTTGGCCAACTGGAACTATAGACTTCCCAAGCTCAACACATACCTTCTTATCTTTAACTCTTCCTTCTCCCAAACTACTCTATGTCTGGTGAGGACACTGCCAGCCCCACAGAACTGGCACTTCTTTTGACCCCTCTCCTTCACCCAACATATCCAATCGACTGCCAAAGCCCTTTCCTTCTACCTCTACAACATTGCTCACATACATCCCTTCCCTCCCAACTCACACAACCATTATTCTAGCTCAGGACCTCATCACCTCTTGTCTAAATTATGGCCAATAGCTTCCAAATGGGTCTCTTTGCCCCAAATCTCTCCTCTCTCTCATCTATCCTCCACACAGCTAGCAAAGAGATTTTTTTTTGCTCAAGTACAGGTTTGACTACTCTTCAGTAAACTTCCGGTGTTTCCCTATTACCTGTAGGTAATGATCTCTGTAAACTGTTTCCTCTCCAACAGCTTAGAGGCAAGGGGCAGAAGGTGACCGATAACTTTGTGGAAATACCTAGCTCAAGTCCCATTCCATAGTCACACTTATGATTCGCAAACTGAGTAAAATTCATTGTTCCCTGGATGGAGACAAATGCTTTCAGTCTCTGCTCATCACTTGAAGCCTCAACAATTATTTTGCAAATTATTTTAAGATTTTCATCTGTTTCCGGGAGATCTGCTTGGTTTTTAAGGTCTTCCACAGTA